>NC_142047.1:9903236-10215111 GCF_982192425.1 Myodes glareolus | reverse complement strand
AGAAGACTATGAGCAGGAACTCACAATACTCAGAGGAGGATGCTGTACAAGCAAAGTGGATGAGATACAGAGCTAAAATATCCTATCACTATCACCTCTGATACACTGCTAGACCAGTTCTAGGCTGGATGGTTGTTCTCATGCCTAGAGATAACCTGCAGTAGGCTAGGAAAGGGGAGATGGTATTTTCCACCCAGGAACATCAGGATGTGTGACCATTGAATAGAACATCCTGGTAAATGTATGTTCACGTTGTTGTTGGTCAGTTGAGTACATGTTTAACATTAATAAATCTAATCTATGCACACAGTGTTCCAGTTTTATGTGTATAAAGAAAAAATAATCTTGTATACTATATTCCACTGGCCTTGAACATCACTAAAAGTACTTGGTAGACTGAGGGTAAAACATACAGACATTTTTTTCCTGGGGTTAACTGCACTCTACGCAGTCAGTGCAGCCCCCACTGCAGTCATCTTCCCAGCCTCACATGCTGCTATTGGAATGACAGGAGCTATGTGATGCAGACAGGCTAGTCATTTCTAGATTTTCCATGACCTCTGGAGCTTTTTTCAAACATTCAGCCTACTTGTAGGCTAGAGCCTTAAGACTTGTGTTTATTTAGAGCCAAAATGCAAAGCAAGGCCATGGAATGCCTGTCTGGGACTCTTTTTGATCCAGTAGAACTTAGATCCCAAGCTTTAGAGCTATAGCAATAGCAGGGCTTATGTGAAGAACGGACCGGTTGTTGGAGACTGGCTTAGCAGGATGCACGAAGGCTTCTGACTTGGGGCCGTGATGTAAGAAGCTTAACCAGAGCTTCAGCTGATACATGGCCTTTGCTGCTTCTGTAAAAGCAAGAATGCAAAGTTTTGTAACACTGTTCTCCCTCAGCCTGGCAGTTTACACAAACAGGATCCTTGACGTGAGAGAAGGTTGCTTCTGTTCTTCTCGTGCTCATCTGTCTTGGACTGATCGGCGTGCTCATTTCTAAAACAGCTAAATGTTGTAGAGAACAGTCGCTTACCCAGCAGCACTAGGGTTGTCAAGAACAGTCGCTTACCCAGCAGCACTAGGGTTGTCAAGAACAGTCGCTTACCCAGCAGCACTAGGGTTGTCAAGAACAGTCGCTTACCCAGCAGCACTAGGGTTGTCAAGAACAGTCACGGAGCCGAGCAGGTGCTAGAGTGACTATATTTTAAGATGCAGTCTTGTCTTTTGGTTGAATACTGTCCTGTGGGGAAGACAGAAGAGGGAGAATCACCAAATGCGACCTTACTCCCAGGGCTTGCACCTGTCTTGACAATTGTTTCTAGGCTTTTCCTTAACTTTTGGCCCCTTTCTTAGATAACATGACGTGTCTCGTTCCCTCCTCACCTCTCCCTTCCTCCGATCTTTGGTCCTACATTGATGACGTCACAATCAGGTTTTCCAGTGACTGACATCCTCTGTAGCTGTGGGCTGTATTAGTGACTCTTCTTGTTTCTGAGGCAGAGTACCTGATATAAGAACTTAAAGGAAGAGGAATGTGTTCTGGATCATAGTTTTAGCAGTTCCAGCCCACACTGATGCCAAAGCTTGGTGCTGCTGGGTAGCTCAGGCCATGGCAGCCAGGAAGCAGAGGGAACATGTCTGCTCCCATATTCCCTTTCTTCGCAGTTCCCCCAGCACCTGTCTGTTCTGGTGCAGCCGCATGGGCCTGTCTTCCCTCAGGAAACTTTTGGAGAGGCCCCACGTATTTATCTTAATAATCTTAGGCACATCAACCCAACAGACTTGAATTTCAATGCTAACAAGCACAGTTATGGAAGGGTAGCTCAGTGGGTACAGCGAATTCCATGGAAAGCAGATGGACAGTCTGTGCTTAACTCCTGAAACTCATAGGAAAGTGGAGAGCGCTCTCCCCAGATGGCGTCTGAACTCCCTGAGTGTGTCCGGGCAGGCAGATGCCTCCACCATGCAACACAGTAATACTAGTTTTAAATGTGCGGTATTGTTGCATTAACTTCAGTGTGTTCAGTTTATAGCATCTGCGGTATCTGTGAGGCTCAGACCCTGGTTC
Organism: Myodes glareolus; assembly: GCF_982192425.1. Classification (NCBI taxonomy): domain Eukaryota; kingdom Metazoa; phylum Chordata; class Mammalia; order Rodentia; family Cricetidae; genus Myodes; species Myodes glareolus. Next base: position 10,213,049 of record NC_142047.1, on the reverse strand, counting down.
TCAGTGCTCCAGAGCTTTGTGGATGATGACCACCTACACACTAGAAACCTCAGCAAACTTGTTCCACGTGGGATGGCTTCCCCATGTTCCGATCTAGCCACAGCCATACATGACCACAAGCTCCTCACCAAAGACCAACTGCCTCCTCTCTAAGTACCCACTTTTTAAACCCCTCTTCCAACTCATCCTTTCTGTCCTTGCTCTAACTGCAGATGCTACAGCTTGCTTTTCACCATTCTAGTCTTATGTCTTTAAAGATATTTGAGGTTAGGAACTGTGTGGTGCAAATATTGCTACACTCATCAGAATTCAAATACATGTCTGCTGTGGTTCATTAAAATTGCATTTCTCAAGATGGCTGTGTGAAGGCAAAGACTAGAGCTATGGTTTGGATCTGAATATCTGCTATGTGTTAAGGGCTTGCTCCTTGGTGCACCATGCCCTGGAGATGATGAAGCCTTCAGGAGATAGGACCCCATGAGAGGTCTGCAGGTCACTGGGATGCGCCCCCGAGCAGTATTTGGAGAATTGTTCTCTCTTTTTCCCTCTTTTGCTTCATAGCTATGGAGTGAGCATTGTGTTTCCCCCTTAGTCCCTGTCACTGTCACAAGGATGCCCACCTTAGAGCAGCAGATTTAATCAGCCATGGCCTAGATACTTCAAAGTTCATAGGCAAAATAGACCTTTGCTCTTTTCAAGGCCACTGTATTTTGACTAATACAGTGGGAATGTGAGGAGCCAGGTTAGTACTTATCAGGATAAGATAAACGTAAATTGAGTTTTCAATTCCTGGATCAGAGATAGGAAACGAGTCACATGGGCAAAAGGGCAGGATGGCTGGGAAGAAAATATTCTGAGCTTGCAAAAACAAACAAACAAAAACAAAACAAAAGTTTGAACGGGCAAGCCCCAGCTGATAGGTTACTTTCCTCAGTTAACTATTGCTGTCTGGGTTTAACCCATCCCTCTGGGCTATGTCTGAATTACAGGCCTCCAATGAGTTGGCCACATGTATTAGATTCATACAAAGAATTTGCTGTAAGGTTGTACAGAGGAAAGTTTCTTGGTAATTTACCTACTTTCATCCATATTGATGATTTGTACAGTGTTGTTCACGTGTTCACTCAAAGGGGCCAAGAAAGAGCCATATCTATGCTGGTGTAGGATGTGGGTATTGAAATCAGGGGAAATTCTAAGAGCATGGCGATCCATCCCATCACCCTATCCTTGCCACCAACCATAACAGCATTTTCATTCTGTATTACTAATGGGGCTTGTATAAAGAGTAAAAGACATGCTGGGTTTGGGTTTAGTCTGAGCTGGTCTCAGACCCGTAGGAATTTTGTCAGCTTCCTTTGGAGCTGCTCCAGCTATTTGGCTTCTTCAAAGTTCCTGAGTAAAATGGCCAGGGCTTGGACGTCGCTCAGCGTTTTGCAGAGCGTTCAGTGGCCATTCAGTCTTTTGCATTTTCCTTTTATCCCGCCACCATCCCATATATGAAAAGTTGTGGTAACAAAAATAAGAATGGTTCCATGCTTTTGCGAGATTAATTATTTTAAATGAGGACGGAAAATCAAACACCTGAGAAGAAAATGGCTCAGAAATTGGCAAGACAGCATTATGCTGTGCTACGGTTGCGTGCTACATGGCCCTTTTATTTTTCTCCCGAGTAACGTAAGAGCCATTGAGCTCAGAGGACACGGACATCCTGTACAGGAAATAGATGGTGTGTGGAGGGGAGGGAGGGCACCCAGCAGTCATTCTTTGAATCCTTGAGCTAGTTTCACTTGAATACATTAGAGAAGGCCATAAAGGGACGGGAAGCAGAGCTCCACCTGGATGGCTTCCAAGCCCTTCACAGAGCTCAGGAAAAGCTCAGCTAAGCCACATGCATTTTATGTTTTCCTGCGGAAAGATTCCACTTGGTGGGCTCAGAGTTAAGGAGTCTCAGCAAGTTTTTATGGAGGCACTAAAACATTCTCTTGGTGTTTTGCTCTGTTGCTGAAGGAAGCCGGAGAGGGAGGGCAGAGCTCAGGGGCTGCCGACTGATGAGCTCGGTGAGGCACTGATGTGAACACAATCATGGTGCAAGCACAGCTTCCCTGCTTCTTGGACGTGTCTCACAAAGGAGTGTTTGTGTTTGCACACACAGCCATGCACGTGTGTAAATCCTCAGTTGAAATGTCAAAAGCCTAAACTTGGGAGAGTAGGTGTGTGGGGATTTTTGCTTTGCACACACAGCATGAAGGGATGATTTCCCGTGAGAGAACAAGACAGCCACAGGCAAAGGGTGGAGAGGGGAGGGTGTGAAGACTGAGCTCCTCCCCGAACCAGGAGCTCGCCCAACCAAAAAACAACCATCAGTTTCAAAGAGAAAACAGAAGCATATTTTGTACAAGTGATGTGGAATGTTCATTGGAGCAGAAAGACCATTTGTGACATGAACTCAGCCTTTATTAGGGCCATCATAACCTATGGTGTGTTTGTCACAACCTGTGATTTACACAGGGGGTGGGTGTTGTCATGAGAAATAAACCTGTAGTCTTTGGAATTTGCTGCAACCAGTTCCTTTATTTGCCGACTTAGCTGGTATCTTCTCTTTCTAGAAAAATATGCATCGGGTGCCTTCCTGGTTTATGCTTCTACAAGAAAGCATACTGTCCATCTTCAAGATTCCTTACCATGCACTAAAACTTCCAACTCTTCATTCATAACTAATTTCTTCCCACATCCTCATTCTTCTTAAATTGCAATTATAAATATATAATTGCCATCTTACTTCGAATGTAAGGCATTGTATTGAATGGAGATGACAGAATGCTACCAGTGAGGAAAATTCCCGCTGTTTCCCCAGGTTTAGAGCATCAGTGTATTTCTATCCCCATTCTAAGGAGGCTAGAAATGGCCTCTTTCTCTCTACCTTTTTTCTTTCATTTCCTAAGTGGTCTATGGAGCTTCTTCTTTCAAAAACCTTTAAGAAAAGCAAACAGCTGCATTTCATTTGAAATGACAAACTCATTCAAGGACAAAACCTTAGACACTTAAGTTAGCTTTTCTGTTTTCCAAGGAGAAAGAACATATTACACCCCTGAGCAAGCTGTTCCCCCAGATATGGGAGAGTATGATTCAAGGTGCCGAAGCAACAGACACGCTTCTTGAGGACTACGCAAAGATACAAAACCTGTTTCATTCATTCATTCTTGAATGAAATGAGTGACAAGGTAGTTCTCCTTCAGACTGATAGAGCAGCTCCACCTACTGCACAAAAGCTGGATTTTCTGCTTGATCATTGCACAGTAGAATTTTAATCCTACAGCACGAACTACTAAACGGAGCTGGTTGACACTTAATTGTCAGCATCGAACTCTGAGTCAGTCTATCAGAATTTTCTTTTCCTAGTGTTTTAATGTGTGAAGGCAGGTGATGTCAGTGCACACACACACACACACACACACACACACACACACTCACACATACATGACTGCTCTCTCATATTGAGGGTAGCAATTACAGAATGAATTGAATGAATGAAGATGAGACATCCAAGAATATAAATCTGGGAGTTGTACAGTAAGCTAGAGCATTGTTTGTTGGTGCCTTCAATGTCATTTATTCTGAAAGTAAGTGATCTTTCCCGCGAAATAATATTGTCAATTGAACCACCAATACTTCATCCTGAGGCATAAGCTGATTCTTTGTCAAATGAATCCAGCTGTCATGAGCTTTCCTTAAATGTCCCCTTCTTTAGTGGGTTGTTTTTTTCATGGTCCACTGATAACACTTAAGTTTACGGTATCTTTTGAGAGGAGACACATAATGTTCTGCTTTATATTGCATCGTTTCTGTCTTTGTGAAGCTGGGGCCACTCATTATCCTCCCAACAATATGGGTTAGGTTGTCTGGTTTATTAATCGCAACATCAAATAAGTGATAGCAAACACAGCACAGCCCTAATATGATTCCTTTTTTCACTCTCTGTGTTCGTTCAAGGTCTTAGCTGATTGTTGACCTTTCAATGCACTCTGGAAGATGATTCGTCTTGTCTTGAGGATATGATGTTATCACAAAACTGGCTTGATAATTAGTTTTGCAGCTTCCGTCATTCATGTTATGTTGTATTTGTCAACTCATGATTAATTAATTTATATTTGAATAGAATGCCACAGAATCAAATATTTGTATTTCAGATTTCTCAAGTCTTTGTTCTCCAAATAAATTGAATAAGACATAATTTGTTCATATATTATGTGCCAAATTCATAGTTATGCAGTTGATCCATATTTAAATTTAGACATGTAAGTACCTAATGGGCTTCAATTTTTATTTTGACTTTAAGAATGACTATGTGGGTGACGGAGAGATGACTCAGTGAGTGAAATGTTTGTTGTGCAAAGCTGAAGACCTTAGTGTGGATCCTATCTCCTTACTCCTTCTTCATTACTTAAAATGTGCAAAAGAAAACACAGCCACTCAGCACCCGCCCAAAAGGCCAGGCACAGTGATTGGCACCTGTGTTCTCAACACCAGAGAGCTGAGAGGAAGGATGGAGTCTAGAGTTCATGAGCCAGAGGTTAGCCAGTGGGTGGGTTCAAGTTCAGGCTGAGGCTGCCTCAGCATATAAGATGGGAGCAATAGAAGGAGATGCATGAGGTAAACCTCTGTCCTTTATACAAGCACAGAGGCATGCATACATACGTGAACACATGTACATATACTGTGTACAGAATGTGTGTGTGTACGCATGCACACACGCACACACACACGCACACACACACACACACACCTTTAAAACCATTATTTGAAAATGTCAAAAGTCTGACTTTCTCAAATACACCTGCATTTTACAAAAACATGCCATAGTTTTCATAAATCGACCCATTCATTGACATTTTTGGTGTCTGCTAAAAACTGACCCTGTGCTAGTTTCTGGGAATTTGGTGGTTAATAAATAAATGGATTCCTCTCCCTCACTGAACTCCTTTTAAAAAAGTACTCACAGCAGTAACAGGCTGAAGCAGTGTGTGTCAAAAAGGATGTGACAGCCTTTCCTTTTTCTTCAGGAAAGACGGTGAAACTCAAGGAGACGACTGCCTTGAAGATAGAGCCCCACGCTAGGGTTTCAGAGAGGGTAAACTGTTTGCCAGAAAGCCAATTAGAGGAAAAAAACTTCTAGAAGAATGACTGTCTTGAAAGTCCCTGGGTTAAGAAAGTAGGGTAGGATGAGGGGTGTTTTAATACACTTAGAAGTCGGCATTGCAAACTGTTTTCTAAGGTGGTTCAGGACAAGTGTGCAGAGGTCAGATCGTGGCAGGGTCTTCATGAATTTGGACTCATTCTGCATGCAATGGTGGTCCTTGACAAGCTTTTGTTGATTTATATATGTTAAATAAGGAAAGGGGAACAATGAAATGGGATTCAGACTGATAGAGAAATTCCCATCCACACAGAGGGAGGATAGGAGCTGAGCATGAAGGAGGCAGGAGGGACGTAAGTTAGGAGGAGACCATGAACTGATTCTCGGGATGACAAGCAGAGTACGGGTGGGCTGCTATCAAATGGGCCGTGCTAGGAGTAGAGCTGATTTGATGGCCAAATTTCTATAAGAAATCCACCAAAACTTCTGTCTCTAGCATAAAGAGATTTGATAGTATCATTAATTAACATTCAGAGAATGCCCATATTAAAGAAAAGCAAAGCAGAAAGAAAGCCACTGTTGAGGCCGACTCGCATCTGGGGCAAAGGTCCATGGAAGCCTGCTGTCCTGGCCGACAGACATCTGGAGTAAAGGTCCATGAATCCTGGGTGAAGGGACAAGTTCACTCAGAATAATGATTGTCCGCTCCGTTTTTCTCATCTTTGCCGCTGTTCTTGCTTCATCCACATCCTGCCACAGAGGACTGGTATGAACAGCTACAGCCCCTCATCCTCACCCTGAAGGAGTGCATGGGAGAGGTGGTGAGCCGAGCCAAGCAGTCCCTGACGTTTGTGCTGCTTCAGGAGCTAGCCTACAGCCTGCCCCAGTGCCTGATGCTGACGCTGAGAAGGGACATCGTCTTCAGTCAGGCGGTGGGTGCCCACTGTGGTGTGTACAGAAGTGTGAACTGCTGGCGTCCCATCCTTGATGGGCGCATGGCCCTTTGAACGGTGTTTTTTTTTTTTAAATAGCCCTTCTGAAATTCTGGCACCCTGTTTTTTTTATATGCATAAATAGACTGAATACGTCATGGATAACTTTTAAATCTTTGACATTTCTTTGTGAAAAGATACAGCTCAATATGAAATGTATATTTTCCTTGAATCATGAATGGACTCTAAGAAGAAGAGACAGTGTTCTCTTGTGTCATGCCCTGAGACAGCCTATGAGGGGAAAGGAAGGGACTGCCGCCTTGCATTGCAGGTGACGGCCAAGAGCTCAGTGAAGGGCACATTTGTGTGTAACCCCTTATTTATTCAGCTTTCTCAGAAATCTCAGGACAAGGTTTCACAGAGATCCCTTCTTCCATTCACAAGAGACTTCTGCAAGGCTACAGGATTTATTTGTAATAGTTGGCTGGTGACTCCCTTTTCCTATAGCCAACCCTAACCATGACTCCAAGACCAGTTCTACTCCCAGTGCAGGGCTCACCATTTTCCTTTTGCTCCCCTCTCTCTACCCCACGATTCAGTTTCAGAGGTCGAGTACCAGGAAGACAGGAGAGAACAATGCTTCACTTTGTAAGCTGTCGTTGCGGAGGGGGGTTTTCATCAGATTGCTCATTGCAGTATATTATGCCACTGGTGGTTCAGTGGAAGATGGGCCTAGCCAGGCATTGCCCTTTCTCTTAAGCCTGCTCATTTATGATTTCCTTTTAGTGACTCTTGTCATGTGTGCAAAACCACAATACTAGTAGAATTTGAAAATCTTAAGAAGTTTAATGGAGCCATCGTTATAGACAGTAGATATCCAATTCAAAGATTTTCCACCTTGGTTCTAAAATCCATTTATCTAGTTTCCTTTCAATTCTGTATTCTCAAACCCTTAGACAATGCCACCCTAGATCAAAGACCATCGATTTATTTTAATAAATATGTGCAAATTCTAGCAGCTTTGTTATATACACTTGCTGAATTAAATTAATTAAAGCTGTGATGTCTCAAAAGTCTGAAGATATTTACAAACTGAAGTGATAAGTTTGCTGACCCCAGTGAACTTCTTGAATGATTTCTTTCCTTAGCTTGCTGGATTGGTGTGTGGTTTTATCATCAAGTTACATACAAGTCTGCACGACCCCGACTTCCTCCAGCAGCTTCACACAGTGGGCTTGATAGCGCAGTATGAAGGACTGCTAAGCACCTACAGTGAGTATTGCATGCACCTATGAAGAACTGCTAAGCACCTATAGTGAGTATTGCTTGGGTTTGTATTAAGATCTTATTGCTGGTCATAGTCATAATACATCAGTTTTCTCAGATAAGATGAAAACTCAGTGGTGAACCTTTTCTATGCCATTTGTCAGAGGAACGGTGTAGCTTCTAACTTCTTACTCGCTCACCCTTGGGTTTTCCTCGAGATTCAATTTATGTTTTGAAGATGGAATCGTGGGCTATTTCAGAGTGGGCTCTTTAGCAGTCATCTGGATTTATTTTTTAATAAGGAGACTTATTGACAACATTGGTTTCATTGACTGGATTGTAAAGACACAGTAGCCCCATGTCTAGAACTGTGCTGTTCAATATAAGAGCCCCATGTGTTTATGGAGTGCTTGATATTCAGCTACCCCAAAATCCATGAGTTCTAGGCACAAACATCAGATTGCAAGGACTAGCAGAGGCAGCGTTTTGCATTAGCTGGTAAGAAGTTTATGTGGCTTTACATGTGAATCTGCAATTTGTGTATATTGGGATTATATATACCGTATTATTAAAAATAATGTTGCTTTGTTTCATTTTATTCTTTTAAAAAAATGAAGAACAGACCATCTGAAGAGTAGCCCGCATCCTATTTCTATAATTATGCTAATCCAGGACCTTTATTATGTCTTCAGACGGTGTTTTTCAGAGTTTGAAGACAAAATTAGCATTCGGCGATTGATAATTGATGAAATGATCAGTAAAGCCCTCTATTCTAAAATATCAAATAGCAGTCCTGTCAATAAAAAGATGTCTAAATGATAGTTTGCTTCATAAAAGGCTTAGAAATCTCCCTCTGGCCTCCCAGTACAGGTGAACATTCTTCTGCCCTCAAAGGGAACACTGACTTCTGGAGTCCATTGAAAGCATTCTTATTTCGCTGTTGAAAACCTGCACAGCTGAACCGGGGCATATGCTGAATGGGCTCAGTGCATTGAGAAACTCCGTCACTGCACTGCCAGGCAGAGCTCCAGCAGGGAGGCACCGCGGCGAGCAGCCTTTTAGTTTAATAGTCTGTTTGTTAACAAGGAGCCTGTCTCCCTGTGCAGGTGATGAAATTGGAATGCTAGAGGACATGGCTGTCGGCATTTCAGACTTGAGGAAAGTTGCATTCAAAATAACCGAAGCCAAGTCTAGTGATGACCTGCCCGTTCTCACAGGAAGGCGGTAAGTGGTACCCCTGCCCCAAATCTAGATGTTGTCACCCTCATGGTGTTTGTGGGCAGATTTCTTTGGAATTCAGGCTTGGTGTTTTTTTTTCGGTCTTCTTCTTCTTCTTCTTCTTCTTCTTCTTCTTCTTCTTCTTCTTCTTCTTCTTCTTCTTCTTCTTCTTCTTCTTCTCCTCCTTCTCCTTCTCCTTCTCCTTCTCCTTCTCCTCCTCCTCCTCCTCCTCCTCCTCCTCCTCCTCCTCCTCTTCTTCTTGATCTGCTTCTCCTTCTCCCTCTCCTTCTCTTTCTTTTTCTCCTTCTTTTTTGATGAGAAATAAATACAGATTGGATGATACAAGGAGGTCCTGATAATATCCTGGAAGTCTCATGCGTGTTTGTGAAATGGTCATGAGGTTGGACATAGCAAGGTTCATGAAACAAGAAATCTGCAGCCGCGGTGGCATCCAGAGCCAACTCCTCTTCACGCCGTCTGGTCCAAAGCTCTGGGTATTCTTACATTTGCGGGAATTGCTCAGCTAATAGCTTCATAATTCTTGAGATGACTTCAAATTAAATTCAGTTAAAAGCAGCAACATGTAAGGAAGAATATATTCTTATGTCAGGTGCATATTCTACCATTTTTCTTAATTATTTTTGACAATTCACTTTCATACTGTAAGATTTCCAAGAAAGGGTTTTTTTTTAATAAATAACTTATAAGGTCAGAATATGACAGGCAAAGTTCCAGAAGTAATAAAAGAAATGACATGTAAAAGAGATTTTTAATAGAAGAATTGTACCATATAATAATTTGTTTCATTCAGAAGTTATTTAATTTTGGTTGATCTGGTGTTAGCACATTTGAATATTATATGAGTGACTTGAATTTTGAAATCATCTCAGGTCTCAGTGTAAACATGTGTTACAGAAAGATGCAGAACAGATCAAGTAAACATACAATAGTTACTTAGAAGTATGTGCTAAAGGTGCATACACAACAGTCGGTTCCTCATGTAGATAAGATAACTCTGGAGCACAAAATAAACAGAGCCCGATAAAAGTAAATGTCTCATCTGAATATTAACTCATCCTTTGCTATTATTGGAGGAAAAATGAACAAAATTGTTCCCAAACACACCTGGAAAATAACACAGCTCTGCACACTCTTCCGAAGTTTATTACCGAGTGTGATCTACTGACACTTCCCTCACCGTTCATGAGGGAGTTCACCAGGCCACTGTGCGAGTGGAGGGAAGGAGGTTATCACTGAGGATATTCCTCCAGCTGCATTTACATTCAGAACTTGTTAGAGAAGTGCAGGATTCCCAGGCCAGAAAAATGCATCTGGGGCCATCCTCTCTGCTATAACAAGAAACACCTCAAACAGCTGTCTTATGTGGGGAGGGAGCTTAGTTAGCAGAATTTCTTGCACACCACGCTCAGAGACCGTAGTTTGGTCGTCAGCCCAGAGAAAGCTGGGCTTGGGTTCCATCACCAGCACCGTGTATGCGTGTGTGTGTGTGTGTGTGTGTGTGTGTGTGTGTGTGTGTTTGCCTCCTCTACAAACTGTCTATACTTTTCTTCTTTCTCCATGGCTGGCTGGCTCTCCTTTTTCTCTGACTACCAGCCCTGCCTTTCCCTCCTCTGACCAGTTATTGGCCCCTTTAGTATTTCATTAGACCAATCAGGTGCCAGAGGCAGGCAAGGTAAAACAGCAACACATCTTTACATAGTAAAACAAATGCAGCATAGACAAATGTAACACATCTTTGCCTAGTCAAACAATTATTCTGCAACATAAACAAATGCAACAAACCTTTACATAGTTAAACAAATACCCTACTCCACAGTATGAGTCTATGAGCAATAGTATTTAACAAAATATTTTCCTGGAAAATGTCAAAGGATTGTTAAAGAGAGACTCACTCTTTGTCCTGTTCTTTTTCCAATGTATAAATTATGGTCCAACTCACTCCATACACTTCCGAAAATATGTGGCATTCTCCGGTCCCTACAGGAAACTCTTTACATGTCTACATTCGAGTTCCTCCTACATCAGATAATACATGTAACATGTACAAGGAGATGGACACATTTTCTGGATCCTAAATTTTCAACATTGTATCGTTAGGATCGTTTAAAATGTAATTTTATAGTGGAAAAATGTTTCTGTTTTCTGCAAAATTTTCTAAAGAATCACAAATGCCTAGGGTTAATTATACATTCAGTAATGTTATTTCCACCTGGTTGTCACAAACAGGCAGGTTTATCCATCCAACTAGACAGAAAGAAATGTGTATCCTGGTCACTTTGCTCATCATTATGACCACATACCTCAAAAGAAGCCACTCAAGGGAGGACAGGCTTATTTGGCCTCCTTATCTGAGCTAAGATGGTCTATCGGGAAGGGAAGGCATGACACGGAGCCTCTGACTGTGACTGCCACACTTCTGTATAGCAAGGGCAGGGACATACTCTAAACACTAAGTATCCTAACCCATGGACAGTGGCCTCCGTTCTCTAGTTTTCCCACCTCCAAACACACTGCCAGTCTCTAGTACCAACTGCTCAAACACCAAACTGTGTGGGACAGTTCCCATTTAATTTGTGACAATTTTATTTATCACTTTATTAAGACTCATTATATTGAAAAACATTATTATGTTTATTTTCCCTATTTTGAAAACTTATCTGGTTCTAATAATAAGTGAAGAAAACTTTAGGCGACCTATGCACTTGGCCAGGTGTCTTAAAAGTGAGGTAAACATCCTCCTTTCCAGTGGAATTCGGAGCAAGGCTGAGAGTGCAGGTACACATAATCTTGCCATTGCATATGTCATGCATTTTGACAATGGAACGGGTGTATATTCTTCAGCGAATGGAAACAAAAAGCAGATAACCGCAAAAGCCTAAGAAGGTGTCGTGGTCCAACTTATCTGTTTTTCCTCTCGATGAACCACAAACACCAGAAAGCAAATACCAAGGACTGTTTCTTTCCCGCCCTTCCTCTCCGCAGTGAACACTACGTGGTGGAGGTCAGGCTCCCGGCTGCCGTGTTTGAGTCGCTCCCTCTGCAGATTAAAGAAGGCCAGCTGCTCCACGTCTATCCCGTTCTGTTTAACGTTGGAATCAACGAACAGCAGACTCTTGCTGAGAGGTAGGCTTCGTGAGAAGGATGGTGTTCAGAGGGTCTTTGAAAAGCTGTATTTCTGCTTATAGAATTTAGACATAGAGGTATGTATAGCATTTTCCTTTCAACTAGTACACTATCTAGTCACTTCTTGTGCGAAGGTAAACTGTACACATGAAGAAACCGTGCCCCTAAGTAAGTTAAAATGTGTCAGAACCTTGAGAAATACGCTGACGGCATGAGCAAAATCTGAGATGGCCTATGAGGGTGATCTCTAGAGTAGTCTCAGACTCTTTCATGTGCAGACTTTTAAAGAACTACTTAGGATTTCCAAGGACCAGTAGCCTCTAAATTAGACGAGTTTTCATCTTCTGGGCTGTTGTAACTGCACCATCGGTCACTTGATTTTGAAAACATTCTCCTTTCCGCGATCTACCTTGTAAATTAAAAATGTGTCTTTAAGTACCTGGAAACTGTGTACGAGTGATAGGATTTGGAAGACAAACAAAATTGCGAATAGGGCGACATGCTGAGGGAGGCAGGAAAGTCAGTTTGCTTGGCGCTCTGACATCAGCGAGCTGTTGATCATGCAAATCACTTCCCCTCTGTTCCTTGATGCCTACTTTCATGATTTCCAATTTGGGTCTACCCAGGCAACTCTTGCATGGGAGATATCCTGCATAAATCCTGTAACATTTTCTTTAATATTCATCCCCAATAATAAGGATTTTATATGTCCATTCTTACATAAATTTGCTTTGACTAGTATAAAGATTGAAGACTAGACAGCTTAAAGACTAAAATTCATTCCTTACACTTAAGAGGCCAAGAAATCCATGAGCCAGTTCCAGGGCACTGTTTCTTGGTGATAGCCCTTTTCCTATACGCTCCCGTGATCTCTACTTTACATATGAAGTATGAAGGGGGAGGGCAGAGAATTTTAGTATCAAGTATTGTAAGGACACTAATCCTGTGGGGTCAGAACCCACTCTTGTATTATCATTTAACCCCAGTTGTTCCCTTAGAGGCCACAGCACTAGAGAGACACCCTGGAGGATACAGTTTCCACGCATGAGGTTTGTGAGCACACAAGACTGGTTCGACAGTCTTTCAGTTGCTTACAATATCTAGCCGAGTCAGAGATCCTAAGGAAACTCCCTGTGTGTTTTCTGGACACTGTATTCCTGCTCCTCAGGTTACAGGTTGCTACAGATGCAGAACATGGGTTGTGCCGGATACTGCTTTGCCAGGTACAGGGCATATGGAGCAAGCATGATCATCCTCCAGAGGAAGCATGTTAGCAGACAGCACATGAAATTTGGGTCTCCAAATAATCAAAGATGTTGAAGAAACAAAACGAGTTAAAAAAACAATGTGATTCTAGGATAGAAACTTCCCTGTAGGGAGGTGATTCTCAACCTGTGGGTAGCAATTCCTCTGGGGATCAAATAACAGTAGCAAAGTTATAGCTATGAAGTAGCAACAAAATAATTTTTGGTTGAGGGGTCACCACAACATGAGGAACTGTATGAAAGGGTCACAGCATTAGGAAGGTTGAGAACCCCTGTTGTAGGGGAAGCTGCCTTTCACGGGCATTGAAGGACAGAAAGGAGTTCATCAAGCTGACACGGAAGGGAAAATAGTAAACTCAGAGGAAGATAGTGGGGGAAGTCTCATAGGCACTGTGATCCTTAGATGAAGGAGAATGGTTAACTGCATCCCACATATGTCCCTCGAGCGCCGTGTAGAGGGCAGATGTGACAACCAATGGGACTTGCATTTGGATTTTATAGAGACGAGAAACTCTTAGAGACCTAGTATGATGAAGTATGCATTAGATTAACTTTTCTAACATTTTTAACTTACTGTCTGATACAGAGCTGACAATAAACATTTGCTGGAAATAATGTTCTAGGAATATGTCACAGGAGAGGTGGGAGGGGAAAGAGGGGCCAGAGGCATATCACTAAAATGTCCTCAAAACACTATTAGAGGAATCACACCTGTCTACAGGGAGTGATAAAAGCAGAGGTTTGAAAAGTCCAGTGAGTAATGGATAAAGTGGTCAAAGAGAGGAATCTGAATACTACTTAGATCCCAGAGCTGAATTTGTGGTAGAAATTGGAAGTGGATTTACAAGCATTTCAGTTTGTGGTTCGGAAGGAATAGTTAATCTACACTGAGCTGTCAATTGACACCTAGGAAGTGTATTTATAGATTTCGATGGAGGTACATAGTGGAAGCCACTTGCTAGAAAGACAAGAATGAAACTGGGACACACTCAAAGAGAAGACAGATGCTGCTGCGGGAGCGCCTTCTGCTCCTTCAGCCAATAGCCGCAGAAATACCAGCCCACTATGTTGAAGGAGTGGAAGGCGCTCCCACAGCAGATGCAGTAGGATACAGGAACAAGCTCTGTGATAAAGGAGGATGGGAAACACTGGTGCACAGTTGCTGGACTTCACAGGCTCACACTGAATATGTGCAAGGTGCAGTCCTCCCCCGGGAGACCCATGCACCCAGTAGCTGGCAGAGGGCAAGATGCCATCCAGCCCAGCTTCCAAACATGTTCTTCCAATCTCTGTGCAGGCACGAACAGGAGATCTCTACAGGACAGAGACAGATGGGGTGTAGCCTTGCAGAAAAAGTGTGGAGTGGGTTACAAAAAAAACCTCACCATCTATTTAAAGGGATAGGAGAGGGTATATTATCTCTAATTCCGGTTCATAGTCCCAACTCCCTTCTCTGTTTTTGCTGTTGTTGTTGGATTGGTTATTTTTGTTTTCCTATTTTCAGGTTTGGAGATGTTTCTTTGCAAGAAAGTATTAATCAAGAAAATTTTGAACTTGTTCAAGAATATTATTCGATATTTACGGAAAAGATGCCACCTGATTGTAAGTATATGTGTTGTAGAAAGACTAACAATCATTCGCTGATTAACCGTCTTAAGAGGGGCTGGAGACAAGGGCCGTGACTAAAGCGGCATGGAATGGGAAGTCTCAGTGATTTTGAGATTTTGTGAAGGAAAGGGATGATCACCCAGGGGGTGTGGCATGATTACCCAGGGGTGTGGCCAAACCCTGCTTCATTGCCTTGGTTGCTGTTGCCTGGTGTTCATGCTGAGATACTAAATGCAGTACCAGCAGAAAATGCCAAGATTGAGAAATATGGAAGTTATAATTAGAAATCTCAATTGAGTACAAAGGAATTCCATATAATCTTTGGCACTTAAATACCTTGACTGTTTGTGTTTAATCTTTTAGACATGAGATATGGTGCATGAATATAAAGAGGAAGTCAGGTAGAGTACATGTTCTCCAGCGTAGTGATTAGTTTATAAATCAAGGGACAGATTCCTTGTTTTAGGTGCAGTTTTTAGACACCTAAGCTGATAGGCATGTTTTAAACTTTGGAACTATTTTCTCTATTATTCATTTCTGTAGCTCTTTCCCCCACTTGAATTTTTGAGTGTTTGGATTTATAAACTGACCATCTACCTCTAGTATAATCTGTTCAGATATGTGTACCGATAAAAAAACTAAGTTTAAACAAACATGAAACATTAAATTTGCAACAAAAGCCACAATTAAAGTCTGATTGCCATCAAATTACAAGCAATTTGTTCATTGGTCTGTGTCTGATTATGCTTGAAGTTTCCTATGCAGCAGTATTTTCAGATCTTTCTAGAACCCAGTAAGTTTTGTTGCATGACACTACAGCAACCCGTGTATTCATGTGCAGATAGATAACAAAGTTCACTTCCTAGTATTTACATTATGATTTTTATGTTATTATATTTTACATAAAATATTATTTTTGCCAAAATTACATTCTTCAGATGTGGTTTCTTAAGCATCCAGCATACTTGGAATTATACACTTGCTAATTTCACTAGGGCTACTAATATGTATATACCAAACTACTTTTCTTTATTGATTAATGAAATTTACTGAGACTTAGACATTGGTCAGTAGTTGCTCCAAGGTTTGCTTTTTCTTATCATTCTAAAATAATCTCAGAATTTTCTTTCACTTACAATGTGATTTCTGTCTATATTGATATCAGAAAACTACATATGGCTCCCAGCCTGAAAGCATCAGCGTACCTGGGAACTGGTCAACAATGCAGGCCGTCAGCTTCCTTCCAGATTCCTTCATCCTCCCAGACCCATGCTTCCGAATGATGGCTGATCCTTAGCAGTGCTTCAGAGCTATAACTATGCCATCCTTATTCACAGGGTAAATTAAAAGTACGCTGCTGCAAACTGTGAAGGGTTTTATTATGCCAGAAACAACCGTATCACCTTAAAAGGACATAAGGAGAAGTGCTTATAAGTATTACCTAGCATATGAAATATAAAATATTTATATACTCAGTAATTTTAACTGTCCAAAGAAATAAATGTTTAAAGATTTAAGAACATTAACCTTTCTATATTACCAATTAAATAGAGTAGTCCCCTTCAATGTCCATGAAGGACTGGTTTCTTGACATCCTACAAATACCTTAAACCAAATCATTTCTATTAATAAAAATTTAGGGCAATTTGAGAAGTATGGAACTGTTTACTATGCTGTATTTTTATTGGGAATAATCACATATACACAAAGACTACATCAGGTTCAGGACAGATGGAGTTTTGTTTCTGAGCACTTCTGATCTATGGTCATTGAATTCATGGATGGTAATCCCATGAGTGAAAAAACGAACTGTATAATCAAGTGACTTTAGAACACATATAAATATACACACACACACATATATATAGTTATCCTGATCAGTCTGTATAAGACATTGTATGTATATGATTGTATGTATATGTAAATTGTATGTATATGATTTGGGGGCTGATCACTCTGTATTAGAGAGCCATTTGAGGCCCCTTTCCTGGGGCCCCCAGCAGGAAGTCCTTAGTTGCCTGCAGTTCTTTATCAAGGACTGAGGCAGTATGACCTATCCACCTTCCACATTAGCGTGTCTGCTCACGGTGTCTTGTTTAGGCAGCCATGCTGATGAGATTTCATGGGTGTAGTTTCTCTGACATTTCTAGGAGATTAATCCTCAGAGCCAGCTTCCCGTTCCGTTGTCCGCCCCCCGCCACGACCTTGTAGTGAGGAAGCCTTGCTATACATGTCTAATTCGGGGCTGCTCACCATTGTCCCCCGACCCGACAACCTTGTAGTGAGGAAGCTGTGCTGCACAGGTCTAACTAGGGCCTGCTCTTCAAGTCACTCGTTCGTTCTCTGCACGGTCATCAGTTGCGGTTCTCTGCAATGGCCTTTGATGAGGGGCGAGTCCTATACTTATCCGTGAAAGTCATGGGTATTGGAAGAGAACCTACAACTGCCACTTTCCAAGCACCTGCAAAATTTCTATTGACATTCTAAATATTAATCCTTATCATCATAAATTGAACCAGTTTAAATTGAGCTGATCACATCTGATGGGTTAAATCATAGTTTGCTTGATTTTTCCTACTTTATTTCTTACATTTTTGAGGCAAAGCTGTCAGATTTTCTGCAGAACGGAGTGGTGGTGTGCAAAAGTGCAAAAGTGCAGCACACGTCTGTACAGTTACAGGAACCTCTGGGGAACCTCTGGGGTGCATCTCAGGGAGAGAGGAAAGTGCAGCACACATCTATATAGACACGGGAATCTCTGGGAGAGATGCTCTATCCGAAAGCAGAACTCGGGAAGCATTCCTTTCCAAGAGGCAATGGAAGAGCTGAGTTAGGAGTATGGAGAGGAACTAAGACTTTAGCTAAGATCTCAAGAACTGTATTTCTGGTAGATATGACTGTTCTGAGTCATCTCTTTAATCCAAAATATCTATTATTATTTTTACAGTAACATTAAGGAGTTTATATTGAGGACAGATAATTTATCAAGCCCAGTACTTGCCTTTATTAATCCCGTGTTTTAAATGACTTACAAATAAAATGCTTGGATTTTACGTGGTATTCTAAGTAAAAATCCCCTCTTTCCTGAGGATGTCATTAATCTTAGTGGGTGTCCTCTACTTTTGTTCCAGCAGGGCTATAAGGAATCTTCCCTAGGCTATCTGCTCACTCAGTGTTAGATAGCTGCTAAGTTTTCTTTTACTCACATAGGAAAACGTGTGGGCAAGTATAATCGCCCCCAAGTATTCACTAATTCTGTGGCATATGTAGGCTCAGTGGATAATCTCAATTCAGCCATCTATGAAAATGTTGTTTTCCTATAATAGCTGCTATGAATGTTACTGAGCATTTAGCCTTTAGCTGTTAGTAAATAGGAGTGTGATGTTGAATAAAAGTGACCCATCAGCCTTGCCTGTGCCCTTCTGAGATGCATGATATGGTCTAGTGAATTACCAGCTAATTTATATATTAGCCCATGGAATAAGTATTCATTTGAATTCATTTAGGATCCTAGACTCTCATATTCCCTCAGCTGAAAAAAAAGCCATTATTGGAAGGCTTAGTGGGCAGAGGGCTCTCCACAATGAGCAGCCATTCTCCCGTCAGTCTTTGCCCAACGTTGGTCCTAAGCAGCTACTATGTATCAAAAATGAAGGTCGGGGTCTAGATGTCTCCAGTGGGCTGTTGTGGGTTCTTCCTCCTGCTTTTCTTTGTACAGTGTTTCAGGTTTCAGGGATTTGTGTTCTTGTCTAAGACACCATAGTAAATCTTTTGTAGCTGTTTCCCCTGAGGCACCCTCTGTGATAATCGCCTGCACCTATGATCAGCTGAGGCAATTCCAGTCGTCAGGGTCAACACCTCACTCAGTTTGATCCTTGAACAGGGCTTGTTGCTGCTCCTTTTCCTGACTCCTCGGGTCCTAAGGCTTAACTTTTGCATTCAGAATAAAGTCGAAAAAAGGGTTCTCTACCTCACCAGCTGACACAGATAGCTTCATGTTTCAAAGTCACCGTGATGTTGCAGATGTGTTCCAGAGCTTAGTAGAAGGGGTCAGAGAAGAGTTCTCCCCTTCTTAGAGGAGAAAGGACCGACTGATATTTATCACATCCGAAGTCACGGCCCTTTTCCTAATATTGATGGTCAAGCATTTTTCCTTTGTCCCAAATGCAGTGAATGGCATTAATGCCCATGTCTCCTAGAAACTCACCACAGGTGGACTTCCTTCCCACAATACTGTGCAGTATTGCGAGCAAGAAGGAAACACTTTGTTTTCACTGTTCCAAACTGTTACAAAAACATTTGACATCCTTGTCACAGATAGCATTTCACCCATTGTAGCAATAAGAATTGCGTATACAATACTTTGTTGTAGAAAAATAATTCAGGTTTGCAAAAAGAATAAGTATAATGTTGTCATATTTTTCATCACACATACACAATTTTTGCTGGAATTCTCACATTCAATTAGGCAGACATTGGCAGAGATGATATTATTTATAAAACTCTGTGTCAATCACCAGAGAAGAGAAAGATGAATAGATCTGTGCCTGGGTAGCATGCAGTCTAATGAGTCAATGCAATCAACTGATAATCCACATTAACTCCAAAGCACTTTGCAGAAAAGCATGGTTTGGGGGGTGATGCATTTTTTTTCGTGAATAATTTAGCCCTATGGTTTTGCCGTTGTTGCTTTACTTTCTCTGGATGGTATCTTATGCATGTGACTCTACATGGTTACAGCATTCAGTTCTACACTACGGAAAAGGAAGCGTCCTATGTCACTCCTCCTTTGACAAAAACAAGGAAATAAAAAATGAGTCCTCTATTTTATATAAACTTCATTTCAGATAAATGATGTGATTAGATTTCTCTGCAATCCCCCCAGAAGTGAGGAAAAGATCAGTATGTGCAGGGGGCCAGAGCCTTAGCCCGCACAGTGGGGGAGTTCAGGAAGCCAGAGCCTTAGTCCCCCACAGTGGGGGAGTTCAGGGAGCCAGAGCCTTAGTCCCCCACAGTAGGGGAGTTCAGGGAGCCAGAGTCTTAGCCACCCACAGTAGGGAGGTTCAGAAAGCCAGAGCCTTAGCCCCCCACAGTGGGGAGGTTTAGGGAGCCAGAGCCTTAGCCCTCCACAGTGGGGGAGTTCAGGGAGCCAGAGCCTTAGCCCCCCACATTGGGGGAGTTCAGGAAGCCAGAGCCTTAGTCCCCCACAGTGGGGGAGTTCAGGGAGCCAGAGCCTTAGCCCCCCACAGTGGGGAGGTTGCTGGAGTGGAGTCAGTCAAACAAGAGTGATAGTATTGTCATCCACGGAGGTGAACAGAGACAGCAAGCACATTTGTTAATAATAGGGATTAAGAAGAACAATTAAACTCGGGGAATCAATGGTAGCATTTCATGGAAAGTTTTTTTAATGAAATGTGTAAAACAAAAGTACACTATAGACTTCTAAGGAGAGAGCACATATGGAACATGTGGGAGACAGAGTGAGGGGCACACCCTTCGGAAACTCAACACTTGCACTGAGAGACAAAGGCAGGCACAAAGCGAGAGAAATAAGAGTATTGTTTCATCCTTTGTTCTCTTTCGTTTGTCAAGACGGCAGGTGTCCTCCTTAGGATTTCTGTTGCTGTGAAGAGACACCATACCATGGCAACTCTTACAAAGAAAACATTTAATTGGGATGACTTGCTTACAGTTTCAGAGGTTCAGCCCATTATTATCATAATGGGGAGTATGGCGGCCTCCAGGCAGCAGTGGTGCTGAAGGAGCTGAAAGTCCTACATCTTTCCCAAAGCAGGAAGTAGACTGACACATTGGATGGTATCCTGAGCATAGGAAACCTCAAAACCCGCCTCCACAGTGACACACTTCCTCCAACAAGGTCATACCCATTCCAATAAAGCAACATCTTCTACTAATGCTGCATCCTAGGAGATTATGGGGACCAATTGCATTCAAACTACTGCAGCAGGTGAACGTGTTTAAGGATATATGGAAAGCTAAGGTGGTAGAGATGATCTAAAGTGATGGCTTTCCAGCGAGGTTTGAGAGAAGGAGACAATGGGACCCTTGCCACCACCAGAAAGGCAAAGTAAAGCCCATAGAGTGAACAGAAGTCTCTACCTCCCCTTGAGGCAAAGTAAATGATCCTAAGGGGAAGAAAAGCAGCATTCTGGTTTCTAGAAAGAGAAACCTGCCATGTCTGTGTGAAGTCCCTGAACCTGCCAGTGTGTAGACTCTGAGAATTAGGTGAGTTAATGCTCTTTAGGCATAATATTCTACATGCAGATGTTGTAAGGGGTTGTGGTGTGATCTGGAGTTCTTCACAGCAGTGGGGTTCCCACTGTTCTACAGTAGCTTTAGAGGAAGACATCTCAGAAAAAAATCTCAGAAAAGATGCTTCATCATCTTCCTATCAATTTACTATCAATCAAATTATTAAAACATACATTTTCATTTTCTTCTATTGTCTTGATATAGACTTCCCTGACATATTCAAGGCTAATCCTGAACTCAGTGGCCTTCCTGCCTCAGTCTTCTGAGTTTGGGGTTTAAAGGCATTATGCACCATGTTAAACCATTACACACACACACACACACACACACACACACACACACACTGTAGATATTTTTTGCAAAAGCCATACATGCATGCTAAGAATTCTCTTCAGTTCTATCATAAAAAATTGTAGTTTATTTAAGCTGAAAGGTTTTCCGTCATTGAACTTTCACCTTGTTTTTAGTTTTCATTTTTCTTTTGTCATTTGCTCTGTGACTGAACCCAAGGAACTCTACTACTGAGCTGTTCTGAACCGCTCAGCATTTTCTGTTTTTTACCACATCAGTTGACCTTTATTCTCACCCAAACAGAGATTCTATGTGTCAAGTTTTTTCTCAGGGCAATACTGAAACCAACAATGATATAAAATTTATAAAGTAACATCACCACACTGAGACAGTAACCCTATACGTCAAAGGACCCGATAGGAGGAAAGCAATGTTTATATTTAAATACTACGTAGAATAACTCAAGTTGAATGCTGTTGTACCACAGACAGGAACAACTCACTCCTAACAGAAAATATTATTTGTTCGTTGTTTAGTGTGTGTGCTCATGTCTGTATGCATGTACATGTGTACCAATGAGTGTAGAAGTCAGAGAATGACCTTGGATTTGATCCTCAGGGGTTCTTGTGTGTTTGAGAGAGGATAGGCCAGAGTTGGTGACTAGCCAGCTCCGAGGGCTCTGCCTGTCTCTGCCTAACTAGTCTTGAGGAACAGTTGTGCCCTATCTCACCCAGCTTTTTGTGCATGGGTTCTGGGTCTAACTCAGGTCATCATGCTTGTGGGGCAAGGTCTTTTCCAACTCACCCAGCTATCCAGTCCACAATGCTTTGCATATTTTAATATTGCCACCCAGCCATTTAAGATTTGGCTGGCTTTTTAAACATGCGGCAAATATTTTTTTCATAAAGCCAAACGCTGTATTCTTTTGAAAAATAGCTATGTGATAATACTTCCCTGAATAGAATCATTGGCTTTTGTTCTGAAAAGAAATGAAAAAAGAGAGCAGAGCTGACAGGTGATCGTTGGACTGGATTCCAAGGAAAGCAGCCCTGCAAGGGATGTTGTGATATCACCGAGAGTGGCTGTGGATGGGGGGTGATGTGGCCCATCCTTTAAAGACAAAACGTTCAGTCTTAGGTTTGAAAAGCTACTTCAGCAAGCCACCATTGTCCTCACTGCCACAGAGTCACCCACTCATTAGAGAGCAGAGTGACCTCAGGTTCTCCATGAGCTGGTGTACATGTCGGGGAAGATTATGTCACATTTAAGTATCAGGAAAGATGGTAGCCGCATACATGTGTGTGTCCTTCAGTTACTGGTGATTCTACAAGGTCTGTCTCAGACAAGAATACACAGTGGAACTGATAGTGACAAGGGACAGCTTGCTTACCTGAGCCACAAAGACTGCCAGTGTTCTACACCCATGAGTACTGATTTACCATCCATGTGACACATGCCACATCAGGGTCACACAGCCATGAACATGAATGTGCTGCTGTCACAGCTATTTGGCCATGCTTTTGAGCCTCAGAAATTGATGTTAATCCTGAGCCTAGTCACCCACCCTTCACTGGGCTCTGGCAATGACCTGTGTTTATGGAATAGAGACTGAATTGAGGCCATTATACTACAGAGTGCAACACACATACACACACACACACACACACACACACACACACACACCCATACACACACACAAATATGCTATTAATAGTATTCACTATTTTCTCAATATGTAAAAAATCAGAGATAGAGGTACTTAATTATCATTAAATTATAGACAACCTAGAAGCATGAAGTACAAACAGCACTGCAAAAGCCAAATGCAGTCGTGTAAGCAGGCATTCAAAGGCTGCCCAGCCAATCAGAAGCTGAAGGTACTCCTGCATCCCCAGTGTTGCCTGTGCTCACAGCTTAGATCTGTAAGTTCCTACTCTTTCCTCTTCTGCTCTGCTGTGTGCAGGTACACAGGGATGTATCTGATCTTCCTCCATCCTTACAGGGAGATGCCTGACTTTCCTTCATCCTTACAGGGAGATGCCTGACCTTCCTCCATCCTTACGTGAAGATGTCTGATCTTTCCACCATTCTTCCTCTTCTTTCTCTTTTCTTTTTACTGGGTTTCCAAACGTAAGAAGTTCCACCATGAGTTTCACATTCTGCCATGCATTGCATTTGGATGACCTCCCGCTACGCTAGTCTCTTCAGCCAGCATGAAATGGCTTAGGATAAAAAGATAGGAATTCAGTTGAAAGCCCACTTAGATATGTCTGTAGCTGTTTGGAACACTTATGTTTCACTGCCAGCCAAAGGAGGGTAATTAACACACATACACTTTGTGCTTTAAAGTGCATTTCCCATTATCTCTCTAGGGAAGGAAGTTAATATTTCCACTGTCGGTTTCTATGACAAAAAGATATCCTACTTGCTCTTGGAAAGGCTAGAGATGCACGGGAGACCAGTCGCTGTGCATTCTGGGATTCTCAAGGAATTATATTTCTGCAGGGTTCTAACGAGTCAACTTACCCTTCTGTTGCAGGAACAGTGAATTATTTCTGTCGTTTGAAACAATTTACAACATTCTTTCTGTGGAAAACCCTTTGTTTCTATATCTGTGTATACTTCTTCAGGCCTGTATTAACTTTAACTACTGTTTCAACTGATTACCAATTATCTGATAAATTTTCAAAAATAATTACCTTTCTTTTTGGAATATCTATATGAGTTTCTAATAAAACCACCCTAAAGGTAGTTCTTTTTGTTCTTATAGTAAGAAGTAGGTTAACAGTATTATCTTAATTTCTAGATATACATTTGGAATAAATGTATCTGGATTTGACCTGGATTAATTCCTGTGTCTCCAGTGGGCCAGTTTTATTTGATGTCATATCCAGTAAACAGAACATCTGTCGATGGTGACTAAAATTTAATTTCAACTTCTAATTTAAAGTAAAAGCAGAGAGGCTAGAGAGATAGCTTGACCTCTTTTCTTTCCAGGGGTCCCCTAAATACTCACAGGTCACTTCCAAGGCATCTGTAACTCCAGTTCCAATGTGTGCTCCTGCCTTAGAGGATACAGGCATGTCCATGGTGCAGAGACTACATTCAGGCAAAACACTAATACCTGTAAGGACATACATACACATACATACATACATACATACATACATACATACATACATACATACAATCTCCCAGAGGACACTGTTGCTTACTTAGAATTTGACCTTTCACATAGTTTTTACTCTAAATCCCTCCATGTTTTATATGAAGAGCCACTCTTTAACTATCATGCCACACCTTGTCAACCCACAAAAGAGGGGCATTCAGTGTTCAATCCATCTTTTAGTCCAATTTATATCCTCATTTCCCCTCCCAATTTTGTATCACAAATCTCCAGAAAAGTGGGACTGGCCTTGGGAGAGCAGGACAGGGAAGACTAAAAGTTAGGTAGTCCAGGCTGGTCAAAAGGAACAGTCTGTGAATGCTAATTAGCACTCGGTGCTGTCTTGATGAACTGGAAATATGGGTGTCCCAGTTTGGAGGTGCTGCAGAAGGGGAATAAAATACACATTTCATGTGCTTATTTATTCAATGCTTCCCTTTTCATTTTGGAAACTTTCTGTGTGCTTCTTCTATTCCTTAACTATCTTCCCATGTTTGACTTCATCTAAACCTCCCCTGATGCCTCGGTGACCTCTGTGGGATGACGTGCTAAGCTATCACTTGCTTCTAAGGTCCTGATGGGATGAGACAAGGGCTGTAAGGAGAATCAGTGCCTTCAGAGTCATCAAAAAGGAAGGGTAAAGAAGATGGAAGGAGAAGGCCTGACCTTTGCCTCTCTGCGTTGCCATCTGCCCTTCCTCTGTGGTAGCAGCCAGCTGGTAGACATGGGAATTATCTCCAACCTGCATTTCTTCTTTAACTAAGCTTTGAAAACTTCATTCTAGTTCCTATTTTCACCTTCTACCAACAGGCAAATCCTTTCTCTGTGGTTGTTGGTTAAAATGGGGGACATGGAAGTTGCCCTGCATGAGTGGGGTGGTCACTCATCTCCCTTCATTGCTAGAACCTCCTCCACCTGAGCACAAGCAAAGGGGATTATCCACGCACTCTGGTTGACTTGCAGAGACCTGCATGGGTTATGCTCACAAGGCATCTCTTAGCCAAGGTCTTTTTTGTTCACCTAGGTTCTATTTCTGTGGAAAACCATCTCAAGCAGAGCACGAGGCTCACGTTCAGTGGTTAAAGGGCCGCCTAACAAAGAAGAATCTGTCGGGCCTGCTATAAAATTATCATGTTTTGGGATTCTGTAATCCAGCCATAACCTAGTCCTATGAGAATTTTAAAATGAGAAAAGTAGTTAATGCTCCATACTTTCATTCTTTTTTTTTCAAAACAGGCATAGATACCAATGTGTAATACATAAAAGAGAAATTTCATAAAAACTCTGGTACTGTATCTCAAACACTTTTTAACAATAATTTTGAAGTATTTTTTCTGTTACTTCTGGTGACAAGTTTCTAAACTCATTAAAGAAGAAACTCTGAAAAATGTGTAGGTCAAAAATATTCATCTCTAAGCAGGTCAGAATTCAGGTTTCTGATTTCTTATATTGCCTGATTCACTGACAAGAGTATGCTGGTGAGTGATGAGGATTAACTAGTCTATGATGAAAGTGTGCTGGTGAGTGATGAGGTTAAACTAGTCTATGACGAGAGTATGCTGGTGAGTGATGAATTTTAACTAGTCTATGATGAGAGTATGCTGGTGAGTGATGAGGTTAAACTAGTTAAAGCTGGTTTTAGTGCAGCACTGTCTTTTTATGCCGTTTGAGATTCTGTAGCCTCCAAACTAATGTAATTTACTATTGTAAGATAGTGCAATGGCTCTTCCCCAGTTGTGACTGTCTGCTTGCTAACACAGTCAGCTATAACTGCTCAGAGTTAATTAAAGTAGATTCGTATGTCAGAGTATAGTGCTAACCAGAGAGCTCTGTAGTGACGCTGTCCTCTTGGTGCTCGATCCCTTCTAAGTAGTTTCCTCTATATCGCCATGTAACAAGCTATCCCAAGCTTATTTACACGTGACAGAATCAGTTAACTTCAGCTCGCAGATCTGCTGGGTAAGAGTCTGATGAGGAAA
Source organism: Myodes glareolus (assembly GCF_982192425.1). Classification (NCBI taxonomy): domain Eukaryota; kingdom Metazoa; phylum Chordata; class Mammalia; order Rodentia; family Cricetidae; genus Myodes; species Myodes glareolus. The sequence goes on along the minus strand of NC_142047.1, from coordinate 10,186,773 downwards.
GTAGGGCAGTTTCTCCCTTCTCTTGTGTCTGTGACTCAGGGTAGAAAGGAGAGTGGTCAGGAATCTTTACAGAATGTGGATGCTGGAGTCATCCAGAGGGCACAGTGTTCATGCCTAGAATAGTGTGTCACAATGCCTGCTCACCTAAATGCGATTTGCCCGTGGCATGAGCATCCCCTAGTTTATATTAGATTATTCCTTACAGTGGCTATCTAGAAAGGGAGACATCACACAGGCAAGTTCAAAGAGAAGAATCAGATGGGAATTATGTAGTCACTTAAAATCTGGCCTTGGAAAATGCCACTACTTGTGTCTTGTTCTTTAGTCAAGACAGTCACAGTTCTACCCAAATTATGGTGAGAGGACATAGACTCCAGCTTCCCATGAACAGTATTTCAAAGAATAAAGGCTCAATGGTTTAAAACCATCATCTCAGGTTTAGCTGATTGGATGCTAGCTGGAGACAACCTTATTGTCTATCCCATTCTATGATAACAGCACATTTATAAAGTGGCTGGTTAGTGTTAAAAACACATACATCACCATTTATTTACCTTAAATGTCTTTGGTGGCAAGGAACAGAAACCCTGACTCAAACTATTAGAACAATAAAAAGTATTCATTGATTAATGTTCCTGAAAAATGCAGCTGTAAGGCAGTCCTCAAATTAGGGCTGTTTTAGTTGCTCAGAAGCACAAAAGAAAAAAACTTTGCCTCCACTTAATCTCTGTGCTCCTCTTGTGCACTGACATTATTATGCATCTAGTCTCCTCATGACTAAAGATGTCTGTCAGCTTGGCACACTCTGGCAGTGTAATGTCATCTGACCAGGAGGTAATGAAGTCCCTCCTAGAGTTCCTTGGTGTTATAACTCAACCCACTGAGAAGCATAATAATTCCTGTTCATGCACAAGCTCTCTGTCGTTCTTCTGGTCATGATTCTGTATAGAACACTTGCTGCTGAAGGGGCATCATTTGGTGAGTCACAGAAAAGTAGAATATGCAATGTTTTGCCTTGCATGTTCTGTTCCATAGGGGTATGTATGGACTCCGTTTGGCTTGATGAGATTGGCGTTAAGAGCAACAGATTTCTTTGTCTATTTTTAAAGCTGTCACAGAATTGAATACTGTGGGCGGTTCTGCCACAGCTCTTTATTAATTGCATTCTCTACAGCTTGATGGCGCATGGCAGGGTGACTGTACACTCGTTTTACAGTTGAGGAAAGAGGCACGGGGCTAAACAACTCATCCTGGACCACACATCAAGCAGACTGGAACTGGCGCTGAAAGTAATTTCTCCAGAATCACAATTTTGTTTTCAGAAACTTAGGAAATTTTCAAATACAAAAGTAAAAAAAAATAGAGGAAAGATTTAGGGATTTGGAATCTATAATCTGGCATAAGAATCTTTATAAAAAGCAAGTATTCACAGAGAAAGTAAGAGCCCCTTTTGTGATCCCTGCCTCCAACTTTTCCACACATAAGTCTTTCTTCCTTTGTGGAAAGCAACACCTTAATTTTATTATTTTTAATTCTCATGTATATTTTTAGCATATGCATATATGTGTGTATACACAGTTTTATACAGTTAAATCATATAATTGTTTTCATTTCTTTTTCTGGCTTAATACAGTTTTTATGATATCCATGTTGAGATGTGTGGCACTGTTTCCTTATTTTATCTGTTAGTATATGTAACAGCATACCGAATTAATACTTAAAAGCTTGCTTACTCTCTTTATCGACATTTATGTTTTTTATTGTTTAATGTTATAAACAATAATTCAATTAGTATTTTGCACCTTTTACCTCCAATTGCTTTCTAAAACCCAATTTGAAAAGCAGTAAAAGAATACATGTATGAAGGTTGCCCAGAGGTTCTAAATTTAGTGTTAAAATAATGCATGAACACATGGCCAAAGCACAATCTATTAACTTTATGGACATTTCAGGAAGCATGGTGTCAACTGAAAGCAAACCCATGTTTCTCAATGATCATGATATAACTGAACTTCACAAATTAATAAAATAATCATTATTAGTGATAACCCTTTCTCAAATTTGAACTGGTTTTATGCCCTGGATTTTTATCGGGCTGAAAAAAATTGGTACCAATGAACATATTGGGTTGAAAAAATGGTTTTATTTTTGTAATTGTCATTCTAGAGATATAATTGAAGGCATGGAGTATTGGAGGAGAAGGGCACTTTGAAAGGCTCAGGATTTGGCCTCTAGTGTATAAAGAAGAAAGAAATAGGAAGAAAGAGACAGAGATACACAGGAAAAGACTGTCGGGGAGTGGAAGGGAGGACAGAAAGGGAGTGGGGAGAAAGAGACGAGAAAAGCATGGCTTCTTTCTGATGGAATGCACAAGAGGTGGGGAGTTTCTAGGAGACACCATATCTGAGTGCTGTGTTTTAACAAACAATCATTTTGAGACAGGAGTGGGTGAAGAATGGTTACTTGGTTCACATTTAGAAGACTGGTAGACTGTTCTCAAATGGCTTTCCTTTTTCCAACCCTCCCTCTTGCCCCTCCTGCTTATTCTATGCGCCCTACTCCCTCTCAACTTCAGGACCTTTTCTGAACACTCCACCCCCCCCCCAACACACACAAACTACTGAGTCATTTGGTGTTGCCTCTTTGTACATGAGTTTAAGAGCTGACTCTGTGAGGAAGTTGTTTCCCAGAGGAAAGAAAAAAAAAGCAAAAAAGTCCCAAACTGTTCCTCTCTCAGCAGCCATTGGTTGCCTGTAGCTCTTCATCTCTGGCAACGCCGGGTAAGTTTCCCCCACCAACGTTGCCATGTCAGTTGGTGTGGTCATGACGCTCATTTTGTTTAGGTCATCATATTTTTAAGATTTCATGCGTGTCCGGGTGGTCTTCAGGCTTCCACCATCTACCACAGACTCTTTTATATTGCTCAGAACCCAAATGTCAACACTGAGAAAGAGTTACTTTAGTAAAGATACCCTTAATACGTTGGTCTGCTGTAAAAATGACAGAGCTGTCTGTGAAACCCCAACTAACCGCGCAAGCACAAATAGGACGAAGGGAAGTTCTGGAGCAGGAGCTCACAGACTACTCTGTAAGCTTCTGAACTCTGGGGTAGGCGGTGTTAGTTTGCTGTCAGAAAATGACTCACCTAACAAACCTACCAGGACAACAGCTTTGCCTTGGCCATCCCAGGCCTCGACTGCTAAAGCAAGGCAGACACTCTGTCCTGACAGGACTACATGGCAGGCAGTGAAACATCACATTCTGGCCAGGAAGCAAAGAAAGGAAGAGGAAAAGGCTGGAGTCGCGAAGCCCCAGTGAGAGCCAACCTGGGCCCCCTAGCACTTTCACCTGCCCACAAGGTTTTACTCTTCTGGGCAGCCATGCATTTACTATGCGATTTGGGAGGACAACCAACACCCCAATTGATCAAGCACCTTGTCTTAAATCAAGATTTTCATATTCATTCTCTGTCTTCATATTGTTTGATTTTGGTGGGTTGCAACTGGAATTTTCTAAATTGGGTGAAACACATATATATAAGGCAGCGCACACTCTAGGATTAAAAGTTAATTCACACAAAGTTTGTTACAGAGAAGACGTGTGTGTGTGTGTGTGTGTGTATGATATGTAACTTCCATGGGATGGTACATTAATTATTAATTCAAATATATTTAATAATTAAAGACTATAATGTAAGAAATAAAATTTAGAGGTTTAATATACATATAATGAAACAATCACCATGGTCACACTACTTAATATAGCTATTACTTCACATAGTCACCACCTTTGTGTATGAGGAGATATGGAATATTTAACAAAGTACACATTAATTAACTGTGAGCATTCTACGTTACAGTTCCAGACTTTATCTTACCTTAGAGTAAAGGTATTATTTTACAATGGTTTAAAAATGGTTGGCATATACTTGAGTGAACTGGCTTCAAAAGGATCGCTGCGATCTTGAAGATGTGAGTGAGCAATGGCCTTTGTTTTCTGGCTGGAACCCAGACATCTGCACAAAACACTGAGCTCAGGACCAGGTAGTGATGGGGCATGTTGGCCACCACACACCAGCTTTCACAGACCAGTCCCCATGCCTTTATCTATTTGTCCCTTGGCCTCAAATGCTCCTAGAGACCCAGAAGGTTTCTCGTAGGGCCCTCTGTACCAGCCTGTCCTCCCAGTCTTGTCCACTCTTCCCATCAGTCCTGGCACCTTCATTGGTGTGTTATAGCTCAGTACACTTTCTTACACCTAATATAGGCTTGGCAATTGTTTTTCTTATTAGATTACAGAGAGTTTAATCTAATAATACATCTTTGTACCACAGACTTTAGATTCTTTCTCTCCTGTTTGTATTCTTATAAGAACGTTATTGTCCTACAATAACACATATTTATTTTAAATGATTAAAAAGCAGTTGAAAAATATATATCATCTTAAAATGATCAGATAACTTCTGCATAAGTGTTTCTTTCTAATTGGTCAGTCTAAACACTGGTGTCTGACTGATAGTGGCCTACCTGACAATGTGATGTTACCTGATTTGTTGTTGTTGTTGTTGTTGTTGCTATTGGTTTGTTTGTTTTTTGTCAACATGTTACAAGTTCGAGTCGTTTGAGAAGTGGGACTTCCAATTGAGCAAACATGTCTAAAAGTTCATCCATTTTCTTAATGATTGATGTAGGGAGGCTCAGCTCAGTGGTGGCGAAGCACTCTGAGAAGGTGTACTAGACGGTGTAAGAAAGAAGGTTGAGCAAGTCACAAGGAACAAACCAATAAGCAGTATTCCTCCAGAATCTCTGCTTCAGCTCTTGCCTCCAGCTTCAGTGGTAAACTGTAATGTAGAAGTTTTAGCAAAGCAAACTCTTCCCTATGTTGCTTTTGGTAATGGTGTTTTATCCCAGCTAGGCGGTTACTTTTGGGGCTTCAAACTTTTTCTTTGAGAATTAGCTTTAGTTCCATGATGAAAATTCCACTTTTGAAACTTAGGACATTTAGTACAATCACGAACATATTTTACACAGATGTTTTACATGTTTTTTTCTGTAACATAAAATATACAATGGAAGAATATTCATTTTATTGTGTTCTCATGATTCCTGAGATGAAATATGACCATTTTCAGTGTGTGTTTGTGTGTGTGTGTGTGTGTCTCTGTGTGTGTGTGCGCGTGTGTGCGTGTGTGCGTGTGTGTGTTTTCACAACCTCTATAGTTCCCTGAGAAACTTTCTTTACTCTCTGGGAACTGTGCCGGGGCCACTCCCTTATGTCGTTTGGCTAATGAAGCATCTGGTGAAAGCTTAGAAATTACAAACTCTTATCACTACTAATGCTAATCTGGGGTAGTTTTATGATTAGGATTGGGAATATCTGCTCAGTGTCTTCCATGTACATAACTGAATAAGCTAGACTTGGACCTTAGGTCTTACGCACCTCCTGTCTTTTAGGCTTAGTCTAGGATTCAAAGAATTCCTCATGCCTCAGTTTGTGAGCTACCTAGTACCTTTTCCTACTATGGGTTACAGATCCAACACTGTTTGTAAGGAGCATTTTTGTCTCCTTCATTGGCTCACATCTCATGATGTGTTGGGAACATTTGGTCTATAATTACCCATTGCCTTCAGCTTTAGTGTGCAGTGTAGGCCATTTGCTCCCCGTGCTTTAGATACTAACACGCACACTTCAGAAAAGCAGCTCATCCCTGGTTCTTCTCTAGTTCTCTCCTGCCATTCGACATTGCCTGTGCCGTTCCCTTCCCTGTCACGCCTGTGCTACGTGACAACAGGGGCTCTTCCTTTTTCTGTAAAAAAAAAAAAAACAAAAAAAAACATTTGGTAATACACGGATATAGTTTTCACTGTCAAATTAGAAAGAGGGCTTCTGGTGTCTGAATAGAACAGTTCACAGAAGCATTTGGAAATCCTATATTAGTCAGTAGTTCCTTCCCAAATAAAAAAGAATCTTACCTGACCCACAATGGCAATAGCATTAAGATGGGGGAAACTTCCTGTTTAGATGCTTGTTTTGTGTTTACAAGCCAAAGTTTCAGATTTCTCTCACACATGATGTCCAACTTAATGTATGGCCTTGATCCAGGCTAGCTGCTTAGTGGCCAAAGGAGATGGGATCTCAAGATGGTTCCAACTTAAGTGGCAGGAAAGAAAAACATTCATGAAAAACGTTTTCCTTGTTGTTTCTCGGGCAGTTTGATGTTACCATAGCTGCAGAGAAGAGGAGGAGAGGAAACTGAAGCACACGTTCAGATAAAGGACAAAATGGAAGGGATTCATGTCATTTCCCTTATGTATTCTTTCCTCCAAAGGACATTTCTTGTTTTGAAAGTTGCGTTTGCAGAAATGTTGCAAGAAAACTCCATAGGAAACTGCTTCATGCTGACCCTGTTTCATGGTTTTCTCCTCTATTTGTTTTCTCCTTTAGATATTTCACATTTCCAAGAACAAAATGATTTAAAAGGATTGTTGGACAGTCTCCATCAAAATATTCAAGCCAAAAAAAGAAAGAATGTAGAGATCATGTGGCTGGCAGCAACAGTAAGCACCTGCGTCCGTCTTTTCTCTGCACACCACGAGCAAGCCTTGGCAGGGACGTGCTGCAGGGTCTGAGTCTGTACCTTGGTTCCTAGATTTCATCTTACATTATCCAGCTAACAAGGCATCATTGCTTTGCTGGTCATCATTTCGGTAGTGGTGGAGAAAGATGAATTCAACATGGAACATATTTCTTACCAACTTTGGGCTTGCTTGTCACTGTGAGGTCAGAAAGAAGTATCTGTGATTCTCTTGGTATTCCATGCTGTGGACAATTGTCAATGTTATATGGCAATCAGAATTTTGAACTACCACTATGGATATGTGATTCCAGCTGTGGGGATCCCTGACTTGAGACTCACAGACATATTGTTCAGTTAATGAGCTCGTAAATGTGTTTGTTCGTTTAGGTATTGGCACAGAGTTTATTGATGATTGATTGCCACGAGGCAATGAGCTGACTGTGCTTGGTTCTCTAGTGCTTAATGGCTCCCTCAGGGTGTGAGATCTGCCTGTTTTCCTGCCTCAATTTCTACATGAATTAACGAGAGACTAATGCTTGTGTTTAAAAGCTCTTTTCCAGCAACTTGAACCAGAGTTCATATTAAATTTATGAATTTTGTTGAAGTCTCAGATCCCAGGACCTTCCTTAGAGAAAGCATACCTTCACCAGGAAAGGTGCCCTGGAGACCTCTGTGATGAGTCTGTGATTGGAGCCTTGGTTCCCACAATGCAGAGTTCAGGTTCATTTGCCCTGCAGCGCACATTTTTCATGCACCATCAAAAGCGTTTAAATCAGCCTTCCTACTATTACCAATGTTATTAGTCACTTCTGGACAAAAGGGAAGGGATAATTTACCATGCAACCACATAAAGTAATCCACCAAGAAGAAGACAGAGGAAAATTTCTGTCGTGCCTACCTGGTGTGCTTGGGAAGAGCATCAGAGGCAACCAAAGCAGGAAACACTGCTTTCAGACAGGCCACTGACACTGCTCACACTCAGCACCACGCCAGTTACAGAGTTCCGTGTGTCTTCAGACACCACCGTGGTTAGCAACTCACAAAAGGTTCACTAAGTTAAGCCTCACGCTATTTTGAATATTTTGCTGAAAGCATAACATCCAGGAATTCTGATCATTTGGAAAATCCTCCAGTATCTGGGGACTCTCTCTCTCTCTCTCTCTCTCTCTCTCTCTCTCTCTCTCTCTCTATATATATATATATATATATATATATATATATATATATATATGGCATTACCTTATTGTATACATAAGATAAAATCATCTGAAAAGATAAAGCAGTGATCGTTTTATGAAAACGTGAATGTATATCTCCTCTCGGTAACTTCTTTTACCTATATGAATATATAAGAACTTCCCATCAATCCGGCCTATTTCTAAAATGTTTTTCTGGTGTTTATACCAATCGCATATGGTTCTTATACAACTCACAGTTGATTGTGTATTCCCTAGCATTGTTGGAAGTTGAAAACTCACTTTCAATATCGGCTTTCAAACCAGAACAACTTAATAATACTCTTAAAATGGAGAAATCGGAAATCCTCCTTGATAGTACCAAAACACTTTTATTCCTGTTTTCTGTTGCCTGTCTTTCTGTCTTCCTAATGAAATACTGCCTTTGTCAGTGCTTCACAGCCTAATTAAAACGCAGTTATTTAATTTTTCTTTATTTAACTAAATAATGAAAGGAAAAATTTAAGAAACCAGATGCTGAGTATGTACAAGCAAGTTTGGATCATTCAAAAGCCGTAGAGAGACTGAGATCAAGACTTTCTTTGCCTACTGCAGAGACACAGCCCACCTCCACTTGGCTTTAAATGTAGGGCATTAACATCTCAAGCAGGAGAGGTACATGGTAAAGTAGTGATATATTTTAAAGAATATTACTTCTTTTAAATACTATATTTCAAATGTATCCATTAAGGTCGATTTTGTTACTATGAATATAGTCACCGTTTGAAAATGTGAAATACAATTTATTTAAAAGAATTAAAATTTTCTAAGCAAAAAGAGATTATATGGTAAAACTATACTCTCATTTTTCTGTAGCTACTTTTATTGGAAATAGAAGGGAGTAAAAACCTGGACTAACAGGGACATATAAATCTTAATTTAAGTACCAAATTACAATTAAAATACAGTGAAAAAAACCCCAATAAAAACTGTATTAATGTTTCTTCTCCAGGCAGGCAGCCTCATTGATCACAAATAATAAAGTGGATGGTTATTGAGTCTCATTCAATTTATCTTAAATGCACATTGATTGGCATTGCTGATGTTGCAGTTAATTATTGGTAGCTCATCTTAGAAAGCAGCGTGGGCTAGCAGTAAAGGAGCAGAGGGGTCTACATGTTAAGCATAAGACAATGAGAAAATGGGTGCTCCTCGGTCAGAGGCTGCTGTCTGTCTTATAGTGCATGTCACTGAGAAACACCAGACACACGGAAGCTAAAAACACAGTGTTTGGACTTAGGCAGACTTGCACTTCCAGCCTGTTCCTGCTCTGCTGTGCACAAGTTACACGGTTACAGACGCTTCCATTTTCCCCACTGTAAAGTGAGGGTAGTCATGGCTTCCACTAGGGTTCATGCTCAGTTCGTTACAAGAATGAATCTCTATCAGCCATTTATAACCCCGTGCTGTGTGACAATCTATGTGAAGTAATGGTAGCCAGTTTAGTGTCCCCGACATTGCCACATAGTCTCTATCTATATAGATATTTTGAAACATAAATTCAAGTCCAGCAAATTCTTTTTATTTGCAATAGGCGAGTTTAATATTTTTTTACTATTTGAGAATTTTGTACATGCGTACAAAGTGTTTTGATCAAATCTACCTCTAATCACTTGCCTCTAATTCCTCCTTGCTACCCTCACCACCACTTTTTCTTCCCAGTGTCAGGTGTTGTTTTTGAACCCTCTGAGTCTGCTCAGTGAATGCATACAGAGCGGTCTAGGGAGCATGAGCAGCCTCGCATATAAAGAGCTATGATGTAAACTGCTCCTCCCGCCCCCAACAGTCATCAATTTCAGTAGTTCCTCTGCTAGGGCTGGGACTTCCAGATCCTCTCAAAAAGGCTTTAGGCAAACATTCAACTGTCGAATCTAAGAACAACATGGCTTGCTTAATTTTCAGCCAAGCTCTTGCTTCTGAGCTGTGAGTGGCATTTGTGCGAATCAGCTGCCCCACGAGCCTTCTCTGTGGGGTCTGTGGTGTTGATAGCCCAGACCTCCCACTCAAAGAAATAAACAAGTTAAAGCCAGCCTTCTACCTCAAACAATGAAAAGGCAATGTGCGTGATTGTACAGGGTAGACGTAGACGGAAGCGCTGGAGTCCTCGTTTCCCCTTGTGTCTTGCAGATTTGTCGCAAACTCAACGGTATCCGCTTCACCTGCTGTAAAAGCGCCAAAGACAGGACCTCGATGTCAGTGACGCTGGAGCAGTGCTCCATCCTGAGGGACGAGCACCAGCTGCACAAAGACTTCTTCCTCCGAGCCTTGGACTGCATGAGAAGGTATCGCACATGTTTTACAACTGCTTTCATGTTAGGGTCACATTGGCTAAATTTTAAAACACATACCTCCTTAGAAGACAAGACACTGAAGGATTTCTTTGTATTTCCACATTTTAAATTTGAAGCATTCCCTCTATTCATTTTGGGCAATAAAAGGAAATACAAGCTTGCATAGTTTCACCTCTTGAGTTAAATGGCTCTATGCAGCTAAGGTGCCCATAGGAGTACATTTTCTTGACATGTTTGAGTATGTACAAATTAACAACCGGTCAAAAGACAAAATCTCTCTAGTCTGAAACTAAGAGATAGTCTACCCATTGCTGGCGCAGTCTGCACTGGTGGCATTCTTCATGAAAAAGGCAGAGTTACTCTGATACTTCAGAGATATGATATTGCAACTCTGCTGACATTTAAAATACTGTGCCCCAAGTCATATCTTGATTAATTTCCACAGTAATTAAATCTGAACTTGAAAGAAGCCATAATGGAAAGGAGTCTCATTCCAAATGTTTATCAGCAAGGATATGTGTTAATATAAAAGTGACAGAGATCAGTGTAGAAGAGGTTTGTGGGCCCCACTGAGGGCTGCTTCCTGCTGCTTCCTGTCTGTCTTTCCATTAGCTGTGCTTTCTTTTCGGTTCTGGGTCTCCCAGTGGAGATACAGATGCATGCTTGCATTGCTGCAATGCCTGCATTTTCCACTAACAAGAGGCTTCCGACGTCTTCTGTTTTACACCTTTTCTTGTCTCCTGCATTTTCATTGTTCAGTAAAGTCCTGTCATCAAGTTTGAGAACCATTTGAGGATGGTTTAGGAGCCTGGCATGAACATCTCAGCCATATAAAATTTATTTTATTGCTATAAATTTCTTTCAAAAATAATCTTTCAGTACTAATGGGGAAAATACTGACTGTGACAATAGACTCTAACTGCAGAAAGGGAGCAGAGATGTCACTACGGATGCCCAGCTAGGAGGAGCACAGCAAATAGGCCAGGGCCACCACAGAACCAGCGGGACTTAACCATCAGATATCTGGAGGATAGAACTGACATTTATTTGTTTAAGATTGGAAGGAAAAATCTCTAAGTTAGAAAGAAATTCTTCAAACAGGTAAATGAAAGGCATGTGTTCCTATACATGCTGAATCCTAGAAATGCATATTTTTGTATTACATAGGTTTGTACATAATTGGTCTTGTATATGAAGCTTATTTGCTCATGATGTGACATTTATGGGACTTGATGATTTGGAATTTTTTTTTAAATCCAGCTGCTAGAGATTTAACCTAAATCAAATATGTCTTTTAAATTTCATGTCTCTATTATTCTGATACTTTTATGTTAATTTTTTTGTGCTAGCTTTCAAATCAGTCAAATCTATCCCTTAGGTTATACATAAAGCAGTTATTTTAGAGTGTAAGGGTTTCTTTGGAAATGAGTGTAGGTGTACACATACTTCAAAAACGTAAGGCATGTTGATTAAAGAAAATATGTAACTGCTATTTCGCTCTTTGGAATTTGGCTTTGTAAGACAAGCTCATAGAAGCATACACTCTATCAGTACAGTACATGGCTCAGAGAGTAGCATGGGAGGTCAGAGGGCAGCACGGAGGTCAGAGGGCAGCACGGGAGGTCAGAGGGCAGCACGGAGGTCAGAGGGCAGCATGGGAGGTCAGAGGGCAGCACGGAGGTCAGAGGGCAGCACAGGAGGTCAGAGGGCAGCACGGGAGGTCAGGAGACGGCAAAGGAAGTCAGGGCAGGGTTTGGAGTCAGTTGGACTAAGTTAGGATTCATGTTTCATCACACACTACCCAGGAACAAGTTCAAATCAATGCTCCTCTGTGGCTCAGGGAAGTTAGTCAGCCTCTTGCCTCACTGTCCTCATCTGTACAACAGTCACGGTAAGAGTAATCACTTCTTGGGAGTGCCTTTGAACAATGCAGAGTGAGTGATGGAAATAAGGACTAACAATGTAAGTTATTAAATAAAAACTAAACATCAAAGCTTATGAAGTTGGTATTCTGATATTTCAGTTTAAGTAAAATCTAAGTATAACCTTTGTAGCTTTATGTTTGGAAATGTTGGGATTTAGCTTTAACTCCAGTACCACATATTAAATCATGTGTTTTACACATTCAGAACAATGAGTCATTAAAAAGGTGTGTGTGTGTTTACAGATGCTAACTATGAAAATAAAACATGTATCAAAAGACGCCTCTGACATCCCTCTGAACACTGCTGGTGCTTAAAGATCTAGTACAGTGTGTCCTTATAAAGAGTCATGATCTTTGATCTCATACAGTCATCTTGAAAATTTCTCCTAACAGACAATAAACCGGATGTCTAGAGTGTTGGCCGTTGAGCACTCAGGACGCATTAGTCCAGCCAGGGATAGGTCTCTAATCACATTCATGTTTGCACTGGTGTCCCCTGAAATTAATTGATCATACGTTAATCACTCAACTTCATTAGTTGAAATAGATATCATGCAAAAAATCATGTTCTTTTAGAACTTCAAGGTTATGCACAAAACTAGAGTGCTTTGTTCCCATTGGCCAATAAAGAGTCAAATGTAATGGCAGAATCATTTCCACATGTTCTGCCATGTTCATCAATGTATGTAGACGCTGAGTGTGTGTGGTGTCTCACCCAGTATAAACTACTATAATATGCAGAGGTATGCAGGTGACAGAACAGCAATGACCCACAGAGGACACCTGTTCTCCCCACACAGACAGCAGTGTCTCAGGAATAAGAACGTCTCACGCTGTTGGTTGATTTTAATTGATCACCAGAACTTTGAAATGGTCATTTTTGGCCATTGAAGTAGGTTATCATTCATGGCAATAAAGCCTTTTTTTAACCTCTTTGCTCCACGGTCTGTGAAGTCCCGCCTCCAGACACTGACTTTGAATGATTATCAGACACCTTCAGGAAGTTATACAATTCCTTCCGTTTAGGTCTGTATAGCTTGTCATTGAGCGATCGTAGGTAGGTGTGGAGAGCAAAACTATTTAAGAACGTGACCAATATTTTAGAATACCACACTGGATTTAATGATGCCTTAAGGTTTTAGTTAACTTGCTTGCTTGCTTGCTTGCATGTGTGTGTGTGTGTGTGTGTGTGTGCACATGCATGTGTGGTGTGTGTGTGTATATGTGTCTCTCTCTGTGTGTACACATGTACAAATGTGCATATGTGTCTTGGTATGTTTATGGAGGTCAAAGGGAAACTTAGGAGAAGAATCTCTCCTTCTACCGTGTGGGTACTCAAGATCAAACTCTGGTCTTAGACTTAGCAGAAGCAGTGTTACCCACTAAGCTTCCCGGTGTTTTAATTGTTATTGTTTGCTTGGTTTTCGTTTTATTTTTTTACTTGCTGCACTTGTAATTTTAATTTATCAACAGTTGCATCTTATTTATCTTTGGATCATTCCAGCCACTTTGTAGGCATTCTCAAAAGTTTGTCAAAGCGATCACAGGTTATTCTCTGTGATGCTGGTAGCGGCAGTGACCTGCAGTTCCCAGTCAGTCAGTCACACAGCTGCAAGGGGGATCAATGCCATGCCTCGTGGTGCTGTGTCACTGCAATATAATTCCCAGCAGGCCAGGGTCATTAAATACCTAAGGCTTGTTGCATTGTCAGCTCATAGTGGTATGCCTGGGACTTGATTGTATTGTTAGTTCATAGTGATTCCTGGGACCTGTTTCTGTCGCATGCTGAACTTGGTCTGCATTACTTTCAGTGGTATGTTCATGACAAGATGATGTGTTTGATTGACATGGGAGATTTTTAGATCCCCTCTTCATGTGGGAAAGGTAGCAAGAAATCTGGGTGCCTCCTTCTCAGTCAGAATCTCTTCGTGGTGACTGTGTATTACAGGCAATGATTAGCATAGCAACCATCACTCTCCATGCCTATCAGAAGATACATAGATCAAATGATCAAAAAGGCAGGAGTTCCAGTAGTTCCAGTAGGAACTTCATCCACTGAGATGAAGTCAAGAATGAGAGCCACTGAAGGTCTCCCTCCTTTAAACCACTTTCAATATGAGTTTACTTACTTAAAAATCAATTTGTATAATTTCCTTGAGCTATGAGATACCTTCTCTAGCCAAAATGTTCCTCATCAAAACTCAGTTTTACAAAATGTATATAATTAGTTGTCTAGTTGTTTGTTGGTTCTACAATTTGGGGAGTTTTTATTTTTATTTTTTAAAAATAGAGTATAGGAATGAGACTTCTATTTCCAATTCTAGAATATCCATTGTTAGCTAAAAGCTACCTTTTCTTGGTGCATTTTTTTTCAGAAATCTAAATTTACATTTGATTAATAGGCATGCATATCCAATCTTTAATAGCTCAACAAAATTGACTGGGTTTAAAAGTTCTCTTTTAACATAATGTATTGGGAAGTTTAAAGGCCACTGTAGAGTAAATTAAAACGAAATGCCATAGAATAATTGTTTCTCTAAACAAGAACCAAGGGCTTATATGTGTGAACAGTATAAATAACATAGAACAGCATATTTTTCAGTTGTCTGCCCTTTGTCATTCTACCATGGCCTTTGAAAGTAAATAGTTGATCAACCAATAACAAGACAGATCAGTGTGAGTATTGGGATACAGCCAGTTGTCTCCATTAAGGCACAGGGCTTAATGATTCTTTTTCAGTAAAAGACCTTATTAGATTTTATGTAAAGTTTGTTTGTGAGTGTGATGTAAATATATGGGTGTGTGTTTTTGCGCATGCAGTTGTGTACTAATGCATGTAGGTACACATGCCTGTGTGTCCAAGAGTGTGAACATGCATGTAGGTGCATGCAGGCCAGAGATTGATATTAGCTGTCTTCTTCAATTGAGTCTCCACCTTATCTTTGGAGACCGGGACTGAACTTGAAGCCTACTAACTGGGTAGACTAGATGGTCAGGACATACCAGGGTTCCACACATCTCAGTCCCCTGACCCACTGGTGCACAGGTCATTTATGCACACCACCATGCCTGGCTTTTATGTAAATGATGGTCCTCATGGTTCTACCACAGGCGGGCATGTTCCTGATTGAGCCATCTCCCTTGCTCCTAGATTTTTATTACCCAATGTAATAACTCATTCCCAGCACATTGTGTCTGATCTTTAACATGGGGGTTATGATTAACTAAATGTTTTACTTTGTTGACTAAGTGACCTCTGAACTCCTGAAGTCTACAGCATTGTTTTGAGGATGCCTTCCTTCTTTTGTAAGACAGCTTCTCAGAAGGGTAGTTCTTTTGTTGTTGAATAGGTAAAGTCCCTCTCTGTTCTTCCACTTCGGTTTAGTTTTCTTCACTTCTGCTGGTCAGATCGGCTTTGTGAGTAGCTAGAATCTCTTTTAGAATTACGGAAATTTGTGAGCACTGACGACCTAAGTGGCTGAAGCTAGCAGATAATTGCATTGTCTTGAAGGTTATGTTAGTAGATTCAGCAGTAGCAAATTTTCAGTTATGAAGTAACAAGAAAATAATTTTGTGGTTGGAATCACCACAATATGAGGAACTGTACTAATGCGTCATAGCATTGAGACACCTCTGTATCAGATGCAACCATGCTGCTACTTATATGTACACATCGTAAATAAACTGTTCAGTGCAAAAAAAGAGAATACCATACATAGGATACATTTTCTGTTAGTGCCGCCATCTTCCTCGAGAGCGCCAGGGACAGATCTCTGTACTGTCTCTGACCAGATCTGTGACCAGGATCAGGAATAACCTCAGAGGGAACACGGTCAGTCATGTGCAGCGGCCTTTATTACAACTCATGCTTTCAGAAGCTCCAGTCCACCATCACTTAACGCCCTTGTTTCGATCCTGCTGAGACAATGCATCATGACTAGGTGTGGGGCGGAGGTGCATGCTCACTGAACGATGGTGTAAAAGATATTAGAGAAGTGGAAGGGGCCAAACTCAGTTTTGTATTTAAAGACAAACCCAATATAATCTAATCTACTTTTAACCTAGGTTCCACCTCCTAATACCACCACAGCTTGGCAACATAGATTTACTAAAAAGACCTGTGGGGGGGTATTCCAGATCCAAGTTATGGCATCCCGTCCTGATGAGTGAAGACTCATCATATTTATGAGACATATTTATGTCTCTCGAGGACTCCCCACAGACTAGGCCCAGTTTCTCTTTCATGATGTCTTGTTATGGAGAGTCGGTGGGTAACTACAGGGTAAGGTGACCTCTGGTCTTTGGACGTTTCTGTCAGGCTCCAGAAGAGTGGAGTGGCAGTGGTTGTTGTGGACATATCTTTTAAAATTGCTTTCACTCTTTAAAACAGGAAAGTGCAGAGGGAAAGTGCAAGAGGCTCAATTGGGTACAGAGAGAAATACAGGTTTCTGACGGGAGTTTGCGGCAGGCTCAGACATTTTCATAAGTCCGTGGTGTGGAGAAGCAGACTCTTTTAGACAAAGAGAGAGGGAAGTCCCAGCAGAGATACAGATGGAATTGCAGTGAATTACAAAAAATGACCAATGGTTTTGCACTTTGGAAGTGAGGTGTAGCAGAAATGTGTCATAGAAAATAACATTCACTGAAGAAGCAAAGATACGGCAGCGTTGGACTGAAGGATCTTCAGGAAAGCAGGCATGGCCACCCCTAGGAAGCCCATGCTTGCCCATGAAGATCAAGGCAGGGGAACAACCGCAGTGCTGCCCAGATGCTGCTTAGCCACCTAACCTGATGATCCTTTCTCCTTCGGTATTTGTATGTTTGTCAACGTAGGTTCTCTTACCCCAGGATGGCCTGGAACCCATTGTATTCAAGGATAACTTTACAATTCTGATCTTCTTGCCTCAGCTTCATGTGCTGTGATTACAGGCATGCACCACCATATCTTCTGTTTGTAGTACTGGGGACCAATTCAGAGCTCCCTGATAGCAGAATAGTTCTCCACCAACCAAGCCACAACCTTAGAATTTCCTACTGAGCTGTCTTCCTATAAGCAGTCCTTGAGCCTCTTCCTGGGTGATGATTTTCTGAATGTACATGAGGCTTGGTGTGATATGTTCCTATTACCCCTTTTCTCATACAGAAATAAATACAACATGATCCAAATAATGCATTAATCTTGGGCCATCTAGAAATGTTTCCTTCCATGAGAGTGCCTTCAGTCATCATAAAAGAGTTTCAATCCCCTTCCTAACTTGAATTCTAAGCGACTCCATTTCTAATCCAATGGAGCACCATGAGTTTCTTCACAAGCCAAAACCCTGCCAGCTTTGCTCCAGAATGGGAGATCACAGATGCTGGAGATGTTCAAATGTCTAGTTTAATATATTTGTGCCCACAGGATCATGGCCGAAAGCCCCGTGTAATTATATACAATTACACCGCATTCTATGCCATTCAGTGAGCACCCCTGAATCCACATGAGCAAGGGTGACATCATTATAGGGAATCAAGAATATAATTTATAAAGCATATCATTTGCAAAATTGGTAGCTTGTTAGCTGTAACAAACCACATGACAATCAGTGGCAGTGCAGCATTGTTTGTGCGGGAATCATTGTTCAAAAACACTTCGGAAGTGAAGCTAGTTCGACAGTGCCTCAGTATGGTACATAAAGTAAGCACAGAACAGTGAGAAAAGGAATGCTGTTTGGAGTTAAGTTACCCAGTTCTCACATCTCTTAATAAGGAGGTCAATTCTAAAAGCTCTTAGACATTTGTCTGTAAAAATGGAATGATGCACATGTGAATGCATGCACTGCGCGCGCACACATACAAACACGCACACGAACACACACACAAACACACACACAGTGGGGCTGGAAAGCATGTGATAGGGTTGAACTGTTTCATGTGGTGCCTTCACAGCTACCCCATCTCAGTATCCAGTATCCTCATGAACATGTAGTAAAATAAACATCCCGAATCACTAACCACAGTACTCGCTACATAGTGAGTCTCAGTAAACATCAAAGGCCGCTGTGCCTCTCACTGTCGCTTGGCAGCAATGATCTCCATTTGCTTTTATCCCTATAAGCTGCTTGTTGTTTTGTCAGAATGGATGCCCATAGGACTGTTTCTGCTAAAGCTCTAAAAAAAGCAGCTGTATTTATTTGTGTATTGTGTGTGTGTGTGTGTGTGCATGCATGCACGTATGTGTGTGTGTGTACATGTATTGGATTCCCTCTTGTTTAAACTAGTCAGAAACTCAGGACCAGTTCTATGAAGCATCCATATCAAATGTGTAGCACTTTTAGGAGCTTTTTGGTTTCACTTTGAATCCATTCACCTCATTCCTAGCTCATTCTTATGGCATGACCTTCCCATTTATCCTTTGCTTTGAATTTTTCATTCTTATAACTTGGTGAATTTGTTATACTCACTTTAATCGTTCTTAAATTGAGTGCAAGTACTTAACAATAAAGGAAGGAGAGGCATGCCTTTCCAATCAACACTGAGTATTACTAATGCAGTAGTACTTAGTATTAATAAGTTTAATTTGCTCTAAACTTCAAGCAAATCTAGTCTCTTACACTTACATGTGTGTGTTTTCAAAATTGTGCATACTCTAAACTATTTGAGAAACAAAGCCCCAATGCCTTGACATGCCTAGGCGTTTGCCAGTCACCTTGACAACACGTTTGTTCTTGAACGTGGAACAGCGATGTCTACCATCTTTTGTTCACTTTCTGTTTCTTAACTTTGCAACATAAACTGTTATAATTCTTATAACCTGAGATTTTATTTGAGCCTGTGAATATTTTTCCTCTTAAAGAGACCAGAACAAGAGACAGGGGCCTGTGAGAGCTGCCAAGAGTATTAGTAGTGACGGATAAGAGAAGCAATTACTCTCCCCTCTGTAGAAATGAGCTGGGTTTCAGCAGCTGCTGCTGAAATAAACGGCTTTTTGGAAAGTCCACAGCATCTCTAGCCACTATAAAGAATAAAAATTACCTTAGACAATACAAAATCCATATTATGCACAGAGTAGTGGTATACTTTATTAAGCATTTCATGGTAAAGTTAACGACACCTGGTCACGTACAGATGAGTGCATCATGACCACAGAATGTTTCCTGTTGGGTGGCTTTTCGGGGCCCAAGCTCCAACTGTGTTTAATAGGTTAGTGTTTTGCTTTCAATGGTTTGGCTAAACGCATGCAATTTTAACAAGTATATTAATAACTTGAAGTTTGGTGATAAATTGTGCAGTCCCTGAACAGAGGATCGAGCCTATTTTTATAAGCTTAATAATGAATACAAATGAGATTGCTGGAAATAGATATGACCCAGGCCCATGTAACTTTGCATTGCAATAACTTGGTCGTGAAATTTTAGCTTTGAAAGTTCCACTCACGATCTGCAGGCATCGTGTCTAATTAGAACTCAGTTCGAAACCAGAGAGCTTTTGTGAGGGAGGAGTTAAATGTATCTATTTTTAGAAAATCGCACAATTTTGATATTCATATTAACCACTGTAACCTGCTCTGATGCAGTGCTTAAGAGTCTTTCTTTCATAAATTAAAATTTCATACTGCAGAGGTTATGGTTTCAAATCATAATGGAAAACGGACGCTATCTTCTTTTTCTATTTAGGGCAAGGTAAAGGAATATCATGGCTCTTTGCAGTCTGCCCTATATAGTTTTATGATCAATGTGAGCATGGTTACTCTGCTACCTTTAGCTATAGCCCTTGAATAGCAAAGAACGGGGTTATATTAATAACCTTGTAGCAGGTGCTGAGATGAAAGTGAAGAATACTCCATTTTAGGAGCCTTAGAATTTTGGGGATGCTAGCACAAAAATACTTGGCCAAAGTCTATCTTTTTCTTTTAAATTGGAGCCCAGTTTGAAAGGCAGTAGGCACGCTGGATGTCTTTGCTGCTGCTAATGTTCAGGAAGGCTGGGAAGAGTGGCACACAGCAGAATCTGGAGGAAAGGAAGGGGTGGTGTAATTAGGGTAACTGCAAAAGCAAGTTACGTTGTCTTCACACATTTCTGAATGTTGTTGAACTCCGATAATTTTCATCAGGTTTGGTAAATTATCGCAAGAGTTTTATTTAACTGATTTAAAACAATGAAAAAGAAACAAAAATTAAAAGGATCTTAGAATCTAGAACGATATGTGCAGTTAATAAAGGAGGTCTACCACAAGTGTTACTCTTTGTTTGGTTTCCATGTGGTAGGACTATCTGTGAATTCTGTCTTCCGCTTAGGGCTGAGATGTCACGGCCCACATGTGTGGCCCCCACACAGGTGATGCTCTCCCTATAAGCTAACAGTCGAGCTGTGCTGCCTTCCACGTGTCTAAAGGAGAATGTTCCACAGTGAAGGCTAGATGGCATGGCACAGATGCAGGTTTCTCCCAGTAGAAAGTGCGCAGCATTTGATACTTTTAGCAAGCCCCCGGAGAAGCATACAGCATAAAGCAATGCATCTTCTCAAATACAAAATAAGATTCAGTATATCAAATGGACACAAAAATCTTACTCAACTACTTCAACAAATGTAAATGTCTTTCCCATTATTTCATCATATACATGTGAAGTCTATTAATATTTTTTCCTATTAAATTAGTGTGATGAAGCAAAGTAGGTATCATTTTCCCCAAACTTCACAATATTTTAAAGAACAATTATCTCATCATTAGTTTTAGTCTGTGCATTGTTCTTTCAGTAACCCTTTGGGATTTTTCTGTTGAGGATTCTGTGTTGAATATAAGTGAATAGTTGAAGTTTCTGTGAGATTTGATGGTGTGGGTTTGATGGGGGCAGGGCTGTTGAGTGATGTGGGGTTTCTGGGGTTTCTCATGCATCTGAACTGTTTCTGCTCTCTGAAGGGGTGCTTCTCTGAGCAGCAAAGAGAATTTATCTAGAATTTAGTTTAGATCTTTGTGTCTGAGAGAATGGTATAAAGCCACTTACTTTTGGAAACATTGAAAGATTTATAATCCAAATAGAATACTTGAAATTAAAAAAGGAATTGAAATAGGCTCCTTAAATGTTACTCTTTGATTTGCTCTGGAGACCAAAGCTATAGATTTAAGCAATATATAAAATGTAGTTCGTTCACGTAAATAATAATCTACACAAAATTAGATAAGTACAAAATAATTTGAGGGTTTCTTTTGAGTAAACCTAACTTGATTGTGTTTGTAAGCTTATTCACATCACCTAGTCATTGTGACTGTCCTTATTAGAGCCTTAGACCCTTACAGTAACTAAATTTAATTTAATACTGACTTTTAAGCTTTCCAGTATTGCTGTATCTTATTAACGTGAGGCAAAGTTGAGGAAAGTACTGTAAACAGATGCATTCACATTCCTTGATTGTCTTGTTCTTTGTTTCCATGAGTTGGTGAACCGCTATGTATCTTTGGTGGCAGAAAAAGCCTATTTACTAATGTCCTGAGTATTCCTCTTCCATCGGTCAGCTTCAGACTCCTTTTGTTTCTGCGTGCTTGTACCTTTCCATGGTAAGGTTATTTTACGATGGAAATGCTTGGGAGAGATCTTGGCTATTACCTAGTGACCCTGCCAACTAAGGCAAGGGTTTTTTAATATGCCATCCCTGACATGTTGTCAGCTAACCTTCCCCTGAGCACATCTCCTCACCAGGGGTCTTTACTTCATGCGAAGACCCTTCCTGTAGGGGGCTTAATAAAGCCTCTCATCCCGTGAAGTTGACTTCTGTCACTTTAGATCCTAGCGGGGACCACTCTCCATCTACCTCTAAAGATGTTACCTCACTGCCTCCTCCGTTCCTACTTCTTACATGTTTGAAAGTGGTTTCTGGGTTGCAGGAAACTGGCAAACCCTTCATGATGGAAAAGCATGTGGCACTCTTTCTGGGTGCCACTTCTGCCATCTCCCAATACGTTTTCTATTTTAATTCTCTACAGATGTTTAAAAGCAATGCTCGGATGGCCTGTTCTGCATCTGAATAACACAAAGTAAAATGAGATAAAGGCCTCCCTTCATTCTGCTGCTTGCTTGCCCTCCTCTCGATGCCCCAACCCTTCCTCTTTCCTACCTGGTCTTCCCGCAGGGCCTCTAAAGCTATCAGTTCCAGGAATTTTATTTAACCCCATGGATTAGGCCTTGAAATATGAAAGAAGAATACAGTTACAGAGTTGTTCATGCTTTTATGACTATGAAGTACAGGAGAGGGGTCTCCTTCAAATCCATGAGCAGAAAGTGGTCAGCTTATACTTGCCTTTATTCCTGGATCCATGTATTGTATAACACCTTTTAAAATGCTCTGCCTCATTACATAATAATTAGAAAGATGTTTCCAGTGCCCTACGTATCCTCTGCAGCAGGGTTTCTGGATAGCTTTACTTAGATACTTCATAGTTCACAATGGCATACAAATAAATACACTCTTTCTACTGGGCCTATCACTAGATAAGAGCATTGAAGTGAATGGGAATTTATGTTTCCTGTATTTTAAGAAATGGGATGGAGTTTTGTAAAAAAACATACTTGATTTTTCTGTATGGTTGTGGTGTGTGTGTGTGTATCTGTGTGTGTGTGTGTGTGTGTGTTTGGCAGTGTGCAGGTACATGCTTTCTTACAGAGGCCAGAGGACAAGTTGTCATGTTGTTTCTCAGGTGCCATCCACATTTATTTATTTGTTTGATCATTTTTTATTTAGCATTTATTCATTTGTTTCTAGGCAGTATTTCTCACTGGTCTGTAATTGACCAAGTGGACTGGACAGTCTTGCTGAAAAGCACAAAGGGTCCATGTACCTCTTCTTCCCCAGTGCTGGAATTAAAAGTGCCCACAGTCAAGCATGGCTTCTGTGTGTATGTTTTGTGAGTCAAAGACAGTGCTAACTGGCTATGTAGCTTCCCAGTTCTCATAGAACATGGTTCTCTCCAGCGATGCCTAATCAGTCAGTCATCAGGGCACGGCATACAGCGTTTATATAAATAATCAAGGACTCTAAATTACCATTTGACAGGTAATTCAGAGTAGCGATGACTTTGGGTACTGAGTTATCTACACTGCAATCGTGGAAAGCATAAAGCTGGAGACAGCTGGAGTGTTCACCACAGGAAGCCACTCTGCACTGAGTTTGCAGTTGACTCTGTAATTTACCTAGTCCGTGAGTTCTCAAAAGAATTTGGAACTTGTGGAGACAGCTAATTTGCGACTTGTTCCTAGGCACCTTCAATTCCCGACTGCACACAAGCAGCATGACTAAGCAGGATGGACTAGAATGTCCCCGGCTGACACGTTGCAGTGCCCATGACCCTGGTTTTAAAGAAGTGAGGTTCAAGTCACAGCACTGTGCCCTGATACCTTTGCTAGTCTGCAGCCTGTCTATATCCGTGGTGTGCCAACCGCCACAAAGAGCAAATCTATCGCAGAAATTTGATTCATGTCTCTTCCCTGCTTTTTTGCGGAATGTGCAGACTGTACAAGATAGTGCTGGCTGACTTGATGGTGTGTGAAATCTATAAAACATATCCCATTTTACACTGGGTCATTATATCACTTTGGCAGAAGATAGCTAGCAAAAGATGTCGATGATTCTGAACACTTCTTTATATCAAAAAAACAGTGTCTAAGAGTACAACATTTACCAAGCATCATGCCTCATTCTGTAATTAGATAAAACATGTACTAGGTTCATGCCTCATTCTATAATCATATAAAACATGTACTAGATTCATGCCTCATTCTGTAATTATATAAAACATGTACTAGGTTCATGCCTCATGCTGTAATCATATAACACATGTGCTAGGTTCATGCCTCATGCTGTAATCATATACAGCATGTATTAGGTTCATGCCTTATTCTGTAACCATATAAATCATATACCAGGTTCTTTCTCTTCCAAAGGCTCCCAACCTGTTTGGAGTGAATCACATGCAAATAAACAATGGCAGAGATATTCCTCTGGGACCCTGTGCAAAGGGTCCTTCTACAAAGATCAGAGAGCACTTAAGCCAGTGAGAAAGGGAAGAATACATAGCACATGCTGGGAGCTATGAGGAAAGAGTATTTCCAAGCTGTGATCCTGCCAGATAGGGAAAATAAAGAGAAATATTTCCCACCCATATAGCAAACTACATATCTAGCTACATATATAGCTTCTCCCTGTTTTTGAGAAGCTCTTTCTGGGCCTAGGGATGCGGTTTTATTGGTAAAGTATTTACTTTCTTAGCATGAGGATCTGTGTTTGATCTCAAGAAGCCATTTATGAAAAGCCAGGAGTGGTGGCCTGCCTTTGTAATCACAGCATGGTGAAATCAGAGACAGGCGAATACCCAGCGCTGACTTGCCAGCTAACCAAGCTGAGTTGGTAAGTTCTAGGCCAGTAAGAAAGTATAGCTTAAAAATGAGCGAGAAAGTAAGTAAACGAAGATGACAGCTAGGCAGGAACCCTGGTGCTGTCTTCTGCCCTACAAAATGCATACATGCATTCACGAATGTGTGACTGCACGGGAGTATAGACACAAAGGTGCATGCATGCGTGCACGAGCGCATGTGCGTGCGCACACACACACACACACACACACGTCATAATCTAGACATTTTAGTATGCTTTTACTTGAGGTTTAAGATTGAGACATGCTGATCGTTAGCAGTAAAGTGCATTACTTTATCTCATTATGACCTCAGAGAAAGTAACGGCTTTAAGAGGAACTGAAAAGTTCCATTTGTAGGCTACTGTGTTCGAGAGCTCTTTATTTCCCCATAACTACAAGGGTTTTCCAGCTGAATTCTAACCTACCTGACCTGTCTCCCTTTCTACCTGACTAGGAAGCTGGAGAACAAGCAAAACCACCATTCCCCATTAGTTTCTTCCTCAGTTGACACCAATACTTGTATAAACCGTGACTACTCAGCCCCAACTAACACCCTTTGTTATTGGACAGGGACAGCTGTGTCTCAGCAACCTACCTTTTCGCAAATATTCTTGTATTGGTTTGTTTCAACAATCAATAGCTTTCATATTGTATTAGACTTGGGAATCTATGCTAAAATTATATTTACAGAAGATAGAACTATATGACAGGCTTTGGCTTTTTTTTTTTTTAATTCTCAACTCTGTTGTCCCCTTTCCTTTTCAGTCCTTCATTTACAGTTGTTAGGTGAGCATGTGATAAGAATTCGGCAAGTCTGTGAACGTGATAGTGAATGGATAAAGCAGAGTCTCTCATACAACTAAGTGTTGCTTGGACAAAGAACAGACCGGGCCCCAGAATGGCTTCTTCAATGATGATCTGTAGCAGAAACAAGCACCCAGTGTAATCTAAGAAATCAGAAACTCATGGTAGTGATACTGCACTGCTCACTGTGAACGCATTTATGAAAATGAAGGATTATCTCCCTGGGAATGAGCCCAAGAGATTACGGTTTTCCTCACTCTGCAGATGTTTTATTTGTTTGTTTTTTGTTGTTTTGGTTTTTTTTTGTTGTTGTTTGGTTTTGGTTTTGGTTTTTGGCTTTTGGAGATAGGATTTCTTCATAGCCCTGGCTGTCCTGAAATTCACTCTGTATTTTAGACTGACCTCGATCTCAGAAATATTCCTTTTTCTGCCTCCCTAGTGCTGAAATTAAAAGCATGCACCCCACTCCCTGGTGTGAAGCTTTTTGGATAATACAAACTGATGAAAAAAATCAAAATAGGAATGACAATGCCATTGCATTCTTTGTAGCATAAAAATCCTCTAATGTTTACTAAGACAGACATAACTTTGAAGTGATGTGTTCAACGTCTATAGTATTTACCTATTAATAGCCCCAAATATAATATAGCATAGTTCAGAGAGATTAAAATACCTGGCGCTTATCTCATGGAGGACCTTATTCACAGTGTGTTTTTATATAATATTCTTTATTATGCAGCATGGTATGCAGTTAAATTAGATACCCCTTTCCATAAAGTGACTCCAATCCCGTGTGAAGAACACACACACGTGGTAGAGGTGTAGGGGTGCTGCTGGGGGGCACCATCTGCTATAGAGGTAGGATTGAAAGCTCTCATATCTCAGGAAGGACAACCTCCGGTGCATTTGAATTTGGACTTGAGGGATAATGTGCATATTTTTTCATTTTTCATGAATATTAGGCACCGTGGATTCTAGAAATGTTTGATAAAGAGTAATAAGAGCGTGATACAAAGAGGGATTGGATTTCTGTGGATTTTTTTAGGGCATAATTTTGATCGAATTTAAGCATGAGTAGCTCAAGGGAAATAGAATTCTGCTCATCCTGGATTTTATACCTTCACCCTTTGCCTACGGATATGTAAGAATTTCCATAATGTTTGTTTGAATGGAAGCTTATTTCTGGCATGACCAATGGGTTTTGCTAACATAAATGGCAGTATTGCCTGCTCTCTTAATTTCAAATCCAAGACTGAAGATGCCCGTGCCAGTTGGCCTTTGGCATGTAGAGTGGCTATGAGGTTCCCTCAGTTTTTAAAATTGAATAGAAATGGATGAACTCGGCTGTTTTCTGTAGAAACTTTGCCTTCTCCCCACTTCAGTCACTAACCAATCTGAAGGGTAAATCCGACCAGTCAGTGGCAGCCAGTGAGTCTAATCACTGATAAAGTTTTAGTAATTTTAGAATAAAATAAAAATAA
The DNA here is from genome assembly GCF_982192425.1 of Myodes glareolus. Classification (NCBI taxonomy): domain Eukaryota; kingdom Metazoa; phylum Chordata; class Mammalia; order Rodentia; family Cricetidae; genus Myodes; species Myodes glareolus. The sequence continues at coordinate 10,160,077 of NC_142047.1, read as the reverse complement.
ATTGATACAGATAGAAAATACATGATTAACTTTTAGTATCCTTATCTCAAAATACAGTATTTTTGTCATTTCTGTCCTTCATGCAAATGTGCTACACTTCCTAGTTGTTGACTCATGACATGACAAAGTCATCATGGATCCTTCATGCCAGGTCCTGTCTGACATATTCACCCATGCTTGTGTGTGTGTGTGTGTGTGTGTGTGTGTGTGTGTGTGTGTGTGTGTACTGAAAGAAAGAGACAAGAGACAATGGATAGAGTCAAGAGGGCATCCAGTGAATTCTGTGGTCGGCCTTGTGTTTATTTCTCTCCGCCTTTATATAACTTTTAAAGAAGAGAGGAGGCAAAGGACTTCCTTACCAAGATACAAGGATCAAAGTAATCACCTTCTCATTAGCCAAAACATCAAGTAGACACACCCTAAGTCAAAACATCCTGTCAGTAGACACGTCTTAGGTCAAAGCTCTTGTCGTATAAGAAGGAGCAAGAAGAGGTCTGAACTCTCCAACCTTCAGTCAAGGTGGAGCGGATCCCCTTCTGTGACCTCCCACAGCTTCAGTTATTAAATCACATATTCCCACAATGCCTGCCGTTCTCGAATGTGGGCACATTGATGTCACAGACAATATAATGCAATTTTCAACAATAAGTGGCCTCATTTGAATTGTCTTCATCTCAGTCATGAATATGGTTGACACATGGAAAGAGAACTCCAAACAATTTTTGGAATTTCCAAGCAACCCAAAGTGAGAGAGCCACAAAAGTTGACTCTCCATTGGTGGGACTTGGTTTACTCCAGTTAATATCATTCACTCTTTCAAGGCCGAATAGAGGAGAGTAGTCTCCAACTTCACAGTGCATCACACCTTCACCATGGGCACGTATGACTGGGTTGCTAGCCCTTTGTGAAGTTATAAGTATCATCACATCATTTTATCATGTTTACAGTTTTTGCCTCCTGAACTTCAGGGTCTAACTTGCTATCAAAATGTTATCAGAGGGTTGTTTTGTATCCTGTCTTCCATGGCTGTATAACGACACCCAGTATGTAAGGATTCCAGTGCTGGTAAGCCTTGGCCCTTTAGTGCTGAAGGTCCTTCGTGTGTTGTACTGACAGATGTAGAGGCTCAGAGCCTCGGGGACGTGTGACCCTACCATTAGAGACTGCAGATCGTCAGCGCTAGCGGCTAAGGTTGCAGGGGTTTTGTCCTAGGATTTGATTAGCAGTCACCCCAGAACTCTGGAATCTCATTTTCAGCAGTTAGTGGAGCGCCATTCACACCTGCTCACAGTACTGCTCCAAAGCCTTAAGTGTCAGGACCCAAGTCGTTGGATGCTACCCTGAACTCCTCCAAGTAGCAGGCTCCTCAGTCTTCAACTTCGGCTTTTGACAACGGTGCTGGCCACTGGTTAGTTTTATGTCAATTTAACACAAGTTAGAGTCATCTGAGAAGAGATAACCTCATTTGAGAAAATGTCCCTACCAGATTGGCCTATGATGCATTTTTTGTCTCAAATTGTATTTGATTTATTTTTTTGTAAAGCAATTCTTTCTTTTTTCTTACATTCCAATCCCGGTTTCCCATCCCTTCCCTCCTCCTGCTCCCTCTACCTCCCTCCAATCCACCCCCATTTACTCCTCAGAGAAGGCAAGCCCTCCTAAAGGAGTCAACAAAGTCCGTCATATCACCTTGAGGCAGGACCAAGCTGTGCCCCCACCCCCTCCCCGTATCTAGGCTGAGCTCCAGATGGGCTCCAAAAAGCCAGTTCATGCACTAGAGGTAAATCATAAGTCCTGGGCCCACTGCCAGTGACCCCACAAACTGCCCAAGCCACACAACTGTCACCCACATTCAGAGGGCCTAGTTCGGATGGTGATTGGCATGAGAGGGTCTGGCTTACTGTGGACTGGTAGTTCTGGGTGCAGGAAGCAGTGTTCCTCCATGGCCGCTGCTTCAGTTCCCACCTTCAGAACCTCACCTTGAGTTTCTGTTCTGACTTCCTTCCATAATGAATTATAACATGGAAATGTAGTAGCCAAACCCTTTCCTCCCCAAGTTGCTTTTGGCCATGGAGTTTCATCACAGCAATAGAAACTCTTACTGAGAGTTCTACTGCCCTGCCTTCTCTCATCCGTCTCTCTATTCCCAGCCATCCATTCTCTTAGCTGCCCTCCCACGGCTACTGCTCCCCCAGCCCCTGGCACTGTTGCTGCCTCTGATAGACACCGTGGCTGCCTCCTCTCTCTGTATGTTACAAACTTAGATCATAGAGTGACGGCAATGATAAAACTCACAAGATCATTTGAGAAAAGCCCCTTTGACTGGGTTTAATGTAGAGTTAGAGGCAGCGCAGGCGGTTCTGCCAGACGGTTTCCAAACTGAGCTGAGCAATCTGGTTATATAGGTGAAGGTGGCATGGGAATGTGATTTTAACTTCTAACCAATCATGGGATAACTTCTAGCATTATGAAGACCAGTCACAGCAAAGGATTGGCACATCCATCTGTCCATCATAAATGTTTCTGTGAATCACTACTGAGCTGTTCTTTTGAACCCAACTCAACGCAGGGTGGGGAAGTGTTAGCCAGAACCAGGACTCTCTATGGGAGCTGAAAAGAGGGTTATGTTAAGTTCATCTGGTCTTGACTGGGGTGTTGTGAATGTTCTGGAGCCAGCAGAGATTATACTATCGTGAAGCTTCCTGGAACAGGAGCCATGTCCTCAGTATCTGTGACTAGAATATTCCTCGCAGCTGGAATATAATCTTCTCAATAGCTCCCAGCTCAAATCTGCCAGGCATTCATAAGAGGAGGATTTGTTGAGTAGCTCATTCTCAACAACTTCATTTGTTTACAGACAAAAATCAAAGGGCCCTTAAAGAAAAAATCTTAATGAAAGTTCAGTCAAAATTAACATTTTCCATAAATGTCAAATTTATTTAATATAGCAGTGTTCAGAATTTAAACCTCAATTTAAAAATGTATACTCACAGATACTGGTTGCTTGACTCTTCCTTTATTGCTTTATTGAAAGACTCTTTTTACATTCTATAGAACAAAACTTTCTCTAAAAAGAGAAGTTTTCTGTAGAAAAACAATACATAAATGTGTAACATCAAACAAATGCTAACTGTATTTTAACACTTAAGATTCAAAATGACCACTTAATATTTCTAATGCTGAAGGCTTGTGTATAGCAAGCCCCGAGAATTAGGTCAAATACTAATGCATTTCAACTTTTAATAATTTTATAATAATTTAATGGTCATACGTAATGAAATCAGTTAAATGATAGAGGATAGTTTTGTATTTAACAAGAAACTGCTTTTAATTCTAGCTAGGGGCTGATAGTTGTGTTTTGAGTTACTTTTCTATATGGACAGTCAAAATCCACCTATGCCTGGGCACCAGGCCTCCTGTCATAAATGACAACAGTGAATTTACAATCTGAATTGCTATTTCAGTGCTTTTTAGAGTTGCTAACTGTTATTACTGTATTCCTAATTCTGTAATTTTAATTTTTGGTTACTTATTTGTGTTTTTTTTTCTATTTTTCAAGACTGTGCAACAGTCCTGGCTGGCCTGAAATTCACTTGGTAGACCAGGCTGGCCTCGAACAGAGATCTGCCTGCCTCTGCTGCCCCAGTGCTGGGATTAAAGGCGTGTGCCACCACCACCTAGCTTGTGTTTGTTTTTAATGATGAAACTAATTTGAACCTGGTATGATATAAAAATGGTGTTCTTAGAAATTAGTTTTGTGATTCATATCATTCAGGATTATAAATTCTCAGAGTAGGTCCACAAATATATTTTTAATTACTGAGACAATATCAGGAATCTAGATATTTCAAACTCATGACATACATACTTAATATTTACCTGTCATTTAGGCAATCTTCAACTGATTGCTATTTAAAGTAAGCCGTATTAATGCAACCACAGGTACTGAGACTGTGGCCACACAGGGTGAGCGCCTCCGTCCAGTGCAGAATGAAGATTAAGTGACCTTATGAGCACTGTTATCTCGATCTCCAAATACTTACTGCCCAATGGTGTCATTATCTCTCAGTAGATATGTTTAAACATAATCTTTTTCAGTCTCTTAGAATCCCATTACCTACTATACATAGTAAGTGGTCAGAGAATGTTCAAACCGGTGCTGCATATTCCCAACCCAATCATGCAGACACCGTGGCTGAAAGAAAAGTCAATATGGGGCTTTGTATAATGAACCCATTTTTGATCATTGTGTGTACATGTACACTGTTACAAACTGTTACCTCTGCACGTGCACATGTGTGCATGTGCGCAGAGGTACCACTCTCCCATCACCACAGAGCATCTCTTTGTAAACTACACAGTAGGGACCACCAAACCCACTTCCAGGTCAGTTTAAGTTCATTTCCAGCTAGAAGCTGAGGTGAGACTGTGAGGACCTTTGATTCCCAGCAGTGGTTGTCTCGTGCCCAGACAGCAGAATAGTCAGACACAGCTGCTTCCAGATGTGGCTCAGAAGGCAGCCAGCTCTTCAGAATCAGATAATAAGCCACGGGTTATACAATGCCATACAATCGCACTGAGCGTGGGCAGCCAGCCAGCATCAGTTTGCTCTAGTTTCTTCATAATAGAGGATGCACAGCAGTGTATACCATGATTTAAGAATTACTTAAACTGACCAGAGAATACTTGCATCAGACGTTTCCAAATTAATATACTACAGGTCATTTAGTGCTAGGCAAAGAAAATCCATGAAGACAAAGGCTGACTGAAACTATTAGGTATCATGTTGCTCAGTACCCTGAAAGTTTCTCACTACTGAAACTGGGCACATGGTTCATGGGTTCAGAGAATAGACTGTTCTTGCAGAGGCCAGAGGTTCAGTTTCTAGCATAGAAACTAACATAGAACACCACACATATGACTATAACTCCAAGGGATCTACCACCCACTTTCAGATTGTAAGACCACTACATTCATGGGCACATGAATACACACACACACACACACACGCACGCACACACACACACAAATGTGCGCACATGCACGCATGTGTGCATGCACACACAAATAATTAAAAATAAAAATGAATCTTAATTAAAATATTCTATCACCATTTAAACTCTCAATAAAATACTTCCATTTCTTTTTATTATTGAGAGAATGAAATCTATTCTGTAGATGTGAATTTAGCCTGGCTCCTTATGACTTTAAGAGATTAAAATTCAAGTTAGAATAAGTAAGCTTGCAGCAGGTTAAAGAATGGTTACTACTGCCTCCATTAAAGGACCATGCCGTATTAGTTAAGGCCTGGAAGTGAGATTTTAAAATAACATTCAGATAGAAACCAGCAATCATCTCATTATCGTCCCTCCCGCCCCCAGTTTTCTAGGTGAGGGGCTTCCTTTCTTCAGTTTCTTGGGGGATAATTGGGAGGTAAATTCTTAAATAGCGTTTGTTCTGAGTGGTTGAGCTATAATTTCACATAGAGTTTTAACTCCTGTCTGTATGCGGGTGTAGTGATCGTCGGTGGAACAGAAGACACAGTCAGCACATACAGTATTCCCCGCCCAGATGCAAACAGTATCACCAACACAACTGGTGTGAAGAGAACACACAGTTTTGGTACTGATCACAGAACATTCACATCTGGGTGCTATTTGTTGCAGTTCCAGCTTGGCAGCCTTCCCTCCGTCTCTCTTAGCTGCCTTCTATTCATGTCTTATATTCATGTCTCCTTCAGAGCAGCTGAGTGGCCTTTTAGTGTCTGTTGTGTCCTTGCCTGTCCCTCGCACACAAATCTCCAGGCTCTGGGAACCTCTGTCCCTTGCACATGACCCTTTCTAAGATGTGTCCACTTTAAACGCATTAGACTTATTGTTCTTGCCATTATTTAATCAAAAAAATAACCATTTACTGAGTATTTCCAAGATACTAATTAAGAGTAAATAATCTACAAAGTATGGGGAGGATGTGTATATGTGTTTACAAATATTGTAGCTAATGAACCAGAACACCATCCAAATCATGTAAGCACAGGGGGAATCCCAGAGACAGTTCTCCACGAGAACCAAGGGACCACTCTGTTTATAAATACTGGAAATGTGAACTGAACAAAGATGTGCATTAAATAAGGTACATACATGGCAAATCATCAAAGTCCAATACGTTATATATTATTAACTACACTTATTTAAATCATGGGAAAACCCAACCATAAAGAAATTTACTTTTGTGGACCCAGCTCTACTCACCCATGAGATGAACAGGAAAACCCAACCAAAAAGAAATTTATTTTTGTGAATACAGCTCTACACACCCATGAGATGAAATATAGAAATTCTGTATTAAGACATCAGGCACTTTAAGCTTGATAGGTTTTGCCGAGTAGATGAAACAAATATGATAAATATATATATTGTTTCTTCGAGATAGAATTTCTATGTGTAGCCCTGGCTGTCCTGGAACTAGTTCTATATACCAGGCTGACATTGAACTCGCAGAGATCTGCCTGCTTCTAACTCCTGAGTGTTGGGATTAAAGGAGTGCACCACCACCACCTATCTCTATATATTTTTTAATGTATAAGAAGTTGGTCAATTCACTCTCTACTGCAAAATGGTTCATATTATTTTATGAATATGTATCATGTATCTGTATAACTTATAATTATCAACATGTGAAAACATGGCTTATACATAAGTAATCTGGTAATACTTTCTTGATAAATTAATTCTCAATAAGTAATTGCTGGGGAATAAATTAAGTTAGTAATAAAGGTGTAATAATATTTTGCATTATAAATTATTATGCAGGTTAATAATTCATTCTCTATCTAGTCTCCAATTATCATTATCCAAATTAAGAGATTAAATTCTCATAATTATTAAAGATATAAATATTTGAACAAAAATTTTAATGCATATTAATGATTTATGATTAAAAGTATTGCAGCAAAATATTTTCAGAACTCAATGATTACTTCACGTATGCAAAGTAAATAATAAGATTGATTGATTCAGTGCATATGAACAGTATTATATTAGACATGAAATAGGAACTATTAGCACTATAGTCTATATCACAATAAAAGTAAGCAGTAATTTTAAGTACGTCTTTTTGTTATTATTGTTAAAAGGCGCTAGACTCTATGCCAGGGAGATTGCACAGGGAGACAGTTTATTCCTAGTATTCATGAGGTCTTAGGTTTAATCCTGAAAGCTGAACAGAAAGAAAAGACAAGATGAAATCTTTATGGTATCCCATCAAATTTGGACTTGAAAAATGTAAGGAGAATTAAGCAAAAACAATACAATATGAATTAATCATCAATTATAAATCTGAAGACTACAATAGTAATGATAATAAAAGTTTTTACTGTAGCATCATTTCTAGGAAGCATAAACACTGTAGAGAGGATTCTAACTTGCATGTTATATTTTCAAAAATAGTTTAATCAGTAATAGAAATATTTCACGGTTATTTCATTGTTACTTACTCAATAAATAATTATCAGTAGTTCTAGAAATAGTCACAATAATTGGAACTACTGATTCTCAATCACTTTAAGCACTCTAGACATGCTATACTAATACAAGTATGTGTATCATGTATGTATATGTGTATATATATGCATACATATGTAAAAGCTTCACGCAGACAAAGTAAATCATAAGGCTGCTTGATTCATGTGTGCGTGCATGTGTGTGTGCATGTGTGTGTGTGTGTGTGTGAGAGAGAGAGACAGAGAGAGAGAGAGACTCTTTACACTCATATCTAACTTTCACACTAACCCATGTGTAATGAAATAACTGTTACCCCTCTTTTCAATAAGACTACATTAATGTAAAGCAAAATTTGTGTCCTGTCCAAACAATACAAATAACAAATAGGAAATTCAGATTCCATCCTAGAATTATCTTGCCCTCCAGCATGTAAGCATCATCTTATAGTAGAATAACTATGTGTTGTGTAAACTGATTTCCATTAGGAAAAAATATTCCAATATTTATAGAACTATAGAAAATTACAGGGCAATAATGCGTATTTTTATATTTAGTCATTTATTTCCTTTTATTATTATTTCTGCAGTGGAAACATTTTTGGTAATGAAGGAGACAGATGTGTCTTCTGTTGAAATGACTTCTGTCAGAATGCAGCCATCCAAAGCACAAGGAACTAGAATTTCAGCCTCCCATTTCGAAGGAGGAGTACCCCGGTTCATTACTAAATTGACTTTGAGATAGTTAGATAATTAATTTGTGGTTATAGGAGTAATGTGTGACTATAAAATGTTTTCCATACTTTTTGATACTTTGTCTTTTGGAGGTCTTCATAAGTCATTATCTATTAATTTGCCTAGAAAGTGGATTCCTGTGCCTTGATACAAGCAACTTTGTGGAAAGAAATATGTTAGTAAATACCTATCAGACACCTACAACACTCACCTTTATTGGGCCAACCCTTAAATGCCAGTCATAGATTACATTGGTTTTTTTTTTGATTCTTCTACCTCATTTTCTATCCTGCCTTCAGAATCTTGTATGCATGTATATATTTATTGATGCACTGTCAAATAATATTGCAGTCTTTTTAAAATTAATCTCATATACCATATCCTGACCACAGTTTCTCCCCTCCACCTCTCCCAGTCACTCTTTCCTTCCTGCCTTCTCCCCAACCACTTCTCCTCCCTTCTCTTCAGAAAAGGGCAGGCCGCTAGGGATCTCAATCAAGCAGAGCATATCAAGTTGTAATAAAACTAGGCCCCTCCCCACATATTAAGGCTGGACTAGGCAACCCAAAAGGAAGAAAGGCTTTCAAAAGCAGGCATAAGAGACAGAAACAGGCCCTATTCCCAGTGTTAGGAGTCTCCAAGAACACCAACCATAGCAGATATACAGAGGGCCTAGGTCAGACCCGTACATGGTCATGGATTTGGAGTTTAGTCTCTGTGAGCCCCTGTGTGCCCATGTTAACTAACTATCTAATAACTAATTATCTGAGTTTTCTTGTGGTGTCCTGGAGCCCTCGGACTCTGACAATCCTCCATTCTCCTCTTCCTTAGGATTCACCTAAGTTTTGTCTAATGTCTGGCTATGGGTTCTGCATCTGTTTCTATCCGTTGCTGGGTGAAGCCTCTCTGATGACAGATGGGCTAGGCACGACCATATGCGTATAACAAAATATCATTAGGAATCATTTCATAGGGTGTTGTTGTTGTTGTTGTTGTTCTTGGCTTTTTTCCAGGCATGTTTGCTTCTATCTTGTATCTCTTGACTGTTCAGCTTCTGGGTCCTGGCACTCTGGGCAGTGTCAGGGCTGGGCCCCCTCTCATGGTATGGGTCTCAAGCTGGCCCAGTGTTTGGCTGGCCATTCTAACAATTTCTGCATCACCTTTACCCCAGCACATCTTGAAGGCAGGAAAAATTGTGGGTCAAAGGATTTGTGACTGGTTTGGTTCCCTAGTGCCTCCACTGGAATTCCCATCTGGTTACAGGAAATGGTCACTTCTGGCTCTGTATTTCCCATTGCTACTAGTATTAGCTAGAGTCTTCCTCAGAGATTCCTGGGGGATTTCAGGATTCTAGCTTGTTCCAGAGATGGCCCCGATTCCAGCTGTTTCTCCACCCATCCTCCCCTGACATGACCCCTCCTGTCCCTGTCCCTTCCTGCCCCCAGTCTACCCATGACATTTATTCTGTTTCCCCTTCCCAGAGAGATTCACGAGTCCCCTCTTGAAGGGCCTTGTTACTTAGCCCCTCTGGGCCTGCAGATTGCATTATGACTATCCTTTACTTACAGATGATAGCGACTTAGACATGAGACCATGGAAGAGAGTTCCCCTTGCTCCACGTCCTCTCCACCATGAGCTGCTACCTGTGTTTTTCATCTTAGCCATTCTAACATGTGTAAGATAAAATTTCAGAGTTCATTTGATTTGCATTTCCCTGAAGGCTAAGGATTATAAACATATCTTTAAGTGCTTCTTGGCCCTTTGAGATTCCTCTGCTGACAATTTTATATTTAGATACATACCCCATTCTTCAATTGAATTATTTGGTTTGTTGACAACTAGACTCTTGAATTCTTTATATAATTTGGAAATAAGCATGTTGGGCACTTTCTGGATTAATGATTGATGTGGGGAGGGCCCTCAAGTCAGCCATAGTGTTTGTCAGAACACAGAATCCCCAGTGACATCACTTGTGTCCTTTGCTTACCTGCTCTCCTTCCATTGCATCTTTGAATTCTCACTCTTGTGGTTTAGGTACCATGGCAGCCACATGGCAAAACTCATCATTAGGTTGGGAAAGGAGTCTTACATGACCTGAGGACTGTTGAGGAAAAGGCAGCTCAGTCACATGTGTGGCCTCTGCTCCTTCCCGCCCTTAGGAGCACTTCAGCACAGAAATGGGCCTCAATAGTGTATTAAACCTGTGGCATTAGGAAGAGGCCATGAGCCCCCACAGTGTGGACAACCTGTGGGGTGAAGAGCAGTGCTGTGAGGGAGTGCCTGTGAGCCCCACGGTATATAAAAGCTGAGGAGTTAGTGAATCCCCCATTAAAGATGGGATATGAGGGCACACAGTCTCATTAATCCATTTGTTCTGCACTCAGCCCCAGTCCTGTGCCCCTGAGGCTGCTAATGAGCCAGTATTTTCCCCTTATAGCTCTGAACCTCAGAGGAAAACACAGGGCTGGAGGAAGAGGACCACTAGCAGTCCCCATTAATGCCATCAGTTTGAGTGGAAGAGGGGCTTTAAGCAAGTTATAGGGATTCTAAACAAAAGAGGAATATGGGGTAGGGCTTGCATGTCTGTGTCTTGCTTAGCTAAACTCAATAGCTATTCCAGAGTGTGGACATCTGATTGATGTGCAGCGGCCCATTAGGGAAAGAGATGGGAAGAGAATCACTGGTGCCCTGGGAATTCTCCTGAGGATTCTAGACTGAAGCCGCTGCAACACTTCTTGTTTTAATCAGAAAAGTTACCGCCAAGCAATTACCACAATTGGCTCCGGGTGGTATTTTTACTCTTCTTGATGGCCATCTGTTTGGCAACCGGGGCGGCTGTTTCCAGCATTATTGTGGCACATTGTTCTAAGTGACAGAAATGATGGCTCTGTTGGACCCAGGGTGACCATCCACTTCCGTGTTGTTACAAAGGGCACAGAGAGAAGTAGGAAATGTACCTGAGAAAATACTGGCTCCTCTTTGAGTTTGCCAGCGCTACTCCTGGCATGGTTCTCCTAAGTGGCTGACTGGATGTGTATTCACCTCTATCTTCGTGTGCATCCGCAGTCAGGAAGAGGAGGAGGACTGGAAGTGAGGCCAGGCTACACAACCTTAAAGCCTCCCCTAGTAACTGACTTCCTTCAGCAAGACGCTATTTCTTAAAGATTCTAGAATCTTTCAAATCAGTTCTATTAACTGTGGACCAAGGATGCAAAGCACAATAGCCTCTGGGGATCATTCAACATTCAAACCAAGTGCCTCTCATGAGAAGGAAGGTATGATGTAAGCCAAGTCATTGACGCCCAGCAGGATAATAGCCTTGCGGACTTCTGATGCTAGTTAGACATATAACTGGATGGACAAACGTAATTCAGAGATGGCAGTTAGAGAGACAGTTTTAAGGTTCATCCGTATAACATGATGAGAAACTCAGGGAACTTTTTGAACTAGAGAAAGTGGAAGAAAGCAAGCATGGCACACACCTGCAACCCCAGCATTTGTAGGGCAGAGGATGAAGGACTGGTGCAACTTACAGACCAGTCTGGTCTGTAATGAGTTCCAGATCAGCCTTGGCTAGAAAGTGAGACCATGACTCATGCATAATGGAAAAGTAAGAGTGTTGGTCTCCACCCTTCATGCTTCTCCATCAGTACCTAAGAGACAGAAGGAAAGAGTGAAGCAGCCTCGTGCCTCCCCAGGACGTGCTTTGTTTGCACACACACAAAAGGCTTATCTGGGGAGAGAAACATTTTTACTATTGTGAGGGTGCTATGCACTTTTGTGCAATTCTCACAGGAATCCTGTGGGAGATGTGGAGAAGTTGTGACTTTGGGGAGCTAGAGAAGAAGGAGCTGGGCTATTCTCTTTCATGACTCTCCTGCCTACATTTTTATGTGCACTGTGTCCTGGTACCAGTATCTGCTGCATGTCCCTGGCTGCTTAGAAAATGCAGTAGGCTACAGTCTAATGGAGTGTGCAGGCATCTGGTCTGATTTAAGAGTTAAAGAAGAGAGCCAGAATGGGGCATCCGTATGGCTTGGCTGCCTGGTCCACTGGAGAGGTGAGGTAAAGATGTGTCTGCCCTTTACTCTCTGCTGAGGTTCACCAAGAGGCAAAGAAGCCTTAGGGCATTACCATTCATTCCATCTTACTTGGGAGTCTATCATAAACTTCAGGAAGTTTTTAATTAGAGGCCGACACTACGATGGTTGACGTCTGAAAATCATGGTAGCAGCCTTCCAGTGACCACTCTTAGATCTGTGTCATTAGAATAACCAGAACTAAGCATTCCAGTGATCACTCTTAGATCTGTGTCATTGGAAAAACCAGAACTAAGCATTCCAGTGATCACTCTTAGATCTGTGTCATTGGAACAATCAGAACTACGCATTCCAGTGATCACTCTTAGATCTGTGTCATTGGAACAATCAGAGCTAAAACATGTTGTTGGAGTTTCTCTCCAAGTGAAATCATAATTTCATAGTTAGTAGACAATGCGTATCTCTATGTATGTGCCCATTGCTTTGCAGAAGTGCCCTGTTCACTTTGTTCACTAAGGTGTAGAAGTTGTTTTTAGGGTTTTGTTTATTGGTAGGTATATGTTATGTTTATATGGCGTGTGTGTGTGTGTGTGTGTGTGTGTGTGTGTGTGTGTGTGTGCATGAGCGCATGTGTTTACAGGTGCATAGACTCATACACTCATGTTGGAAAGTCAGAGGAAAATGTCAGTGCAGAGAATTCTGGAGCTCCCTAGAGCCTTAGCAGCCCTTGCCTGTGTCTTCCCTACGAGTTCTGAGATAATGGGTACATAAGGCCACTCTAGGTGCTAATGAGAGTGCTAGGAATCTGAACACAGGCCATCATTCTTGGGCAGCATGTTCTTTGACCACTGAGCTAGCTCCCAAGCAGGGGTTTCCTTTTCGTATCTTTTAAATAAGCAGCAATGGGCATTTCCGCTTGTCTCTGCCTGGAGAAGACAGTCTCAGATTGAGTGCCTGTGCTCTGTTCCTGCCAGGGGTTTGCCTGGCACTAGAGCTTGGTGCTGTCTGCACCTCTCATCAGCTTGCCCTCCCTTCCCTGTTCCTCTCCTGCCATTGGACATCTTCACCTCACTGCATCCAAGTCAAACCTCACGTACACATCTCTGAAGAACGTGGCTGTGCCAGATTTAGCCTCTTCCACATTCCACAGCCTGTCTCCTGGGTATACTCCCTTAACAGTTACACAAACCCCTCCTGGCATGCTCTCTGTGCCCCCGTCCTCTGCCAGGGCACTGCTTTGTGTGTATCTCTCGCCTCCATTCCTCTCCCTTCCTTTACTTCTCCTGTTCCGTACATTTCACGCTCAGCTGTCACACATCCTGTTACTTTGCCTTTCCTTTCCCAATGGACACGTCACATTTTCTCCATCATGAAAGAAGAGAAATCTACTTAACTCAGACAAAACTATACTTTCAAGACTGAAGAACATTCCTGAACCACCCGCTTTAAATCCCAGTCTCAAAGAATATGAGGAAGAAGGAAAAATACAGAGCAAACCTCAAATGGATACATCAAATTCACCTCACCATGACTTACATACACTAAAACAAACAAACAAAAGAAAAACAACAACAGAAAACAATGCCCATTCACTTTTTTAAAATACACACAAGGCTAAGCATCACTATTTCACCTAATGTTTCTCCTTTACTCATTTATAGTATTTCTTTCTTGACCTGATCCAAATTCTCTCCTTTCTAAAATCCAAAGACCAAAACCAGTTCTCTGACAAGAGCCTGGTGGAAGTAATTTACTTAAAACTCACTCTATCCCCTATTTCTGTTTCTTTTGTAGTAGTGAGAAAGTTCAGATTGCGTCTATGGCCACTCCTACTGTATGTTCACAGATAATAGTTCCGAGTGCATGCTCTTTCTTTATCAAACAGTCTGTGCACACCACCTGAAAACATGACCACTCAAGCACTTGCCACTTCAAGAAGATAGCACTTTTTATGTATTTTATGAAATAAAAACATCAAAATGAAACTAGAAAGTGGTATCAAAAAATTAAATTACTTTAACTAGTAGGTCAGTTTTAGTTCACTTAAATTCTCAGAATTGTGCCCAAAATAGTTTTAAATAACAAGAACCACACACTAAAGACCAAATAGAAGGTCAACCTGCTTGGAATTCTTTTAAATTTCCATGTACCTATTATATTTTGGTGAACTGTGACTTGTGCATTTAGGAGAGAAACTATGACCTCTGGAACATTGCATCTGCCTTACCTGAGTGAACCCAGGAAACGTGTCTAAAGGGTTCCCAGTCTTGACAGGAAAGGGATGCAGCTTATTTAAATAAGGGATGGGACTCAAAGCTTCTACCCGTTGCTTGGCAATGGTCTGGAAATGGTTAGAGTTCATAAAAATCAATGATATTTCCACTTTTGTCACCTGAAAGGAACAAACACAGCATCTAGAAGGAAAGATTGTTCTCTTGTGGGGAGCATGAGCTACATGCATCGTTCTCTGCTGCACACACTTCCTGTGCATTCCAAGGAGACCAGAAACACTGCCTAACATTTTATCCATATTCAGTCTCAAGCCTTCTTCCCAAGCCTATCTTGAAGGTTATCCCTCTCTTCTGTTAGGAAAGGGTTCCGAGCCCCAGTTAACTTATATCTCCCTGGTCCCTTTGCACTCGTGTCCTCTGACTTGTAGTAATCCTCTCCATAGAATTCCATGCCCAGGAATTTATGTAGTGCTCCTTGAACAAAAATTCCACTTTCTCTGAGGGTTTCGCTTAAATAACTGAAGCTGATTCATTCTTTGGAAACAAACTTAACTATGCTTATTGTTATAAAATAGATAATCCAAATCCTGATGAAAACGTTCTGTAAAAATGAAATTGTATCTGCCAAGTCACTTTAAAATCTTTGAAGATTTCAAAATATTATTTTTATATGTATTTACTTTTATGCATTCATCTATGTGTGTGTACAGGCACACACATACACACACACACACACACACACACACACACACACACACACACACGTACTCACACAGTCCAAAATAGCCTAATGGATTTCCTAGATTAGAACTTGGGTGTTTTTGAGACACCTAACATGGGTGCTGAAAATCAGGCTCGGATCCTCTGCAAAAGCAGCACGTGCTGCTAACCCTGAGTCATCTCCCCAACCCTAGAACAGACCTGTTTTTAGAACTCACAAGTTAACACTACATTCTAAACTCACACATGAGATTGCATTCAAAAGAAGAAAACATTTTAAATGTGCCTTTTGCCCCCATGGCTGGCCATAAAGGTTTCCCTTACTTCTGGGTCAATAGAGATGACCTCATCCTAGATATTGTTTATTAAATTTGCATGTACATCTAAATATCTCCACACTTGTTACACAGTTCTGGAAATCTTCTCTTGATATTTCCAGAAGTCTGAAAAGTCTTGGAAGATCATTTGTCATCAGGCGTATGCGCACGTGTGATTCAGGTCTAGCATATTCACTGAGTCTGTCTGGAGTCATCCAGTCTCACGAATCTGAGCTAACTCGAGAAAAAATATAAGCAAACAAACTTCTCTCTTTTCCTGAGACTATGATATAAATAAAACATGGACCAGAGAGATTATGTTTTCAGAAGGCTTTCTTTTAATTGCTGTGTAGACGCTCAGGGAAAGCTTTATTTCCTCCAGGAAAGTTTTATTGTTTAGATTCAAATGGAAGATTCTTTTGAAAGTACTTTTAAACGTGAGGGTATTTGGCTGTCTGGTTGCCTGTAGCATCTCCAAAGCTCTCATGGGTACCCAGCATCCCTCACATCCATTTTACACTGATGGGACAATTTCAACTCTTATACAGTTCTGAAACTGGGAGCTAAAACATGGTCTATAAATATTGATTCATAAGTGACTACTGAGTCAAATAAAGCTCTTTAAGCTATTGGTTTTAAAATAATGGGTCATAATTTCAAGATGGCATTTCCACAGCTCCAAACTTAAAGCAGGTGATTAAATGTGAAATGGTCTCTGCTTGCTGGTCAGAAGAAAAGTTTTTGTTTTCAATTATTTTTAATTTCTGATTTTTTTTCTTTGGGGAGCCTGAATTAGTATAGCAGTTAAAGAAATACATTATCAAGTAGCAAAACTATTAATGAATAATGATCCCCAGAGGCAAGCAAGGCATCCAAACATTCGGTGCAGAGTTCTGAATGATTTGAGAGAATACCGGTGCTGCATGGCTAAGACCTCCACATTCAGAACTGTTAATAACAGGAAAAAAATGAGGAAACAAGCAAATATCATATTAGATTTTGTTTGAGGAGTCATCGATTCCTTGTAGATAGCAATTTACTTAAAAGTGAGACATGTCTTTAACTTGTTCCTATTCTTAAGTGATTGTTTTGACAGGGATTTGAAGATTATTTTATAGCTTCATATTTACCAAGTGCCCTTAAATGTCTGATCATGTTGCATTACTCCTTGGGGACACCACCGAGATTTGTTTTCATGAGGATCAGCAGTTGCTGCTAGCTAGCAGTAATGGAGCTGAATTGTCAGGGTGCCTTGAAAGGCAGCCACTAATTACCATAAACTCCTGGTGAAGCACTTGCTAATAATGTTACTGAGAGCATCCTTTCCACTCTGCACAGGCAGAGTCTGTAAAAATTCACTGGTGTCCATGAAGAAGTGTCCATTTGTGCTTTTCTTGGCAGGAGTAAAGGAGGCGGTCCCAAGACCACCTGTCTGCCCTTTCCTGCATCACTGCCCTCACACATCAAGCAGTTTCGAGGCCAGGCCACTTTGAATTCCAGCCGAGTAATATGATGACTATATGGGAGGCATTTTTAATGCATTACTCTAATCTCTAGAGATAGAAGTTAATAAGCAACAAATTAATTTGATTATAAAATTGCCCTTCCAAAAACAAAATGCTTTGGCTTAGTAATGTTGACTCGGAAAGCATACGCAGCCTCCAGACTGTAAAATGTAAAGTGTTTCTTTGAGTTGCTGGGGTGGGAGTCGGGAGTGCACTCGGATCTAAATTAGCACTCTGAACTGGAAGTAAGGACCATTATTAGGAGACACTTTATCACCCCAATTTTAAATGTTTCTGTTGGTCTGAGTGCTCGATTCTTGAGTAGTGCCTATTTATAGAACATTCTCAGTAGGAAAGCAGACATTTCTGCACTTCATGCTCAGAAACGGGAGATAATATTTGAACCTGCACTTGCAGTCAGAATGTAACCTGTCCATAGTAATAAATGGATAGATTGGTAAATACATGATTGATAGATGATGATGATGAAGGAGAGGAGGAGAACGAAGGAAGTAAAACGAATGAAAGGAAGCAAGGGAGACAAAGAGGGGGAGGATTTCAATGGATGCATGTTTCTCTAAGGATTTTCTAAGTACTGAAGAAGCAAAATGTCAAAGTTAGGAGATAACCTTCACTTTAAACCTGGACAAGTCCAGTTTTAATAAGGAGTGCATATTAGTAAGGATGATATTTAGCAAATCTTTCATGCACTGGGACAAAGTCAGCGGGAGGCTAATTGGGCAATGTTGCACAAAGGAAACAGGCTATCTCGAGAGCATTACAGACAGGGCATGTGGCAGCCTGGGGACTGATAACTCCAGTCTCTTCATAGCCAAGTCCCCAGGAACTGAATCTTTAGCTCTTTTGAGGCTCCAGCCCCAGCCCCAGACTGTTCCTGCCAAATTCCATCCTGAGCAAGGACATAGAATTAGGTCCTTTCTGTCCTTTCATCAGGACCTCTGAGAAAGCCTTGTATTAGTTCAGTTCTCAGCAGCTCCTGCTATTGCTGTTCTTAAGGTCACATGAGTTGCTGGTACCTGAAAAGTTAAAAGACACCTAAGTTCTCTGAACTAACACACGCATCCTAGTATCATCAAGCAGATTGTTAACGTGAGCATTTCAGTCACAATATCGAACGAATGCTGAAGCATGTACAAAGGAGTGAAGTTCCTATAACTTGTACATAGCAAATTTTTGGTCAGCTTAGGAGAATTTGCATAACTAGTGAAGGGACAGGTAATTTAGAAGTGTCCCTCGTTTTCTGGAATAGAGGAAGTCCTATTCAGTAACATATAAGGGAGGTTACATAAGCAGTAAGTCCAAATGTATAAGGATGTCATAAACGATCACACTGTCCACGGCTGCGGCTGGACACCTAACTGCCCCTTGCAATTACACCTAACTGCCCCTTGCAGGCCTGCTGCGGGGAGACAGGTCTCCCAGGGAATCATGGGAGACAATCACTTTGCCAAGGAGCCCTGTGCTGTGCTGCCACAGGAACAGGCTCCCAGTCTGCTGAGCCTCTGCCACTGTGTTTCGCCCTCTCTCCTCTTTTTCTCTGCTGTAAAATTCTCTGCTGTAGTGGGCAAAGTCCGGAAACATCAAACAGGTGTTTTTGCCCAAAATATCAGGGGGTTCAGGCTCCTGCAGCTTCCCCAAATGAAGAATTGAAGGCTTTAATAGGAGACCCAATAATCCTGTATAATAAAAGAGGAGGGGAACTCATCTCAGCTGAATGAGACAGAGCCATTTCAGGTGATTTTAAAACTGTATCATCCGAAAAGGAAATGGTCTCTCCTCTGCAGCAACATGAAGAGAGAGTAATTCAGCACTGACCCGACTTTCTCATCCGCAGGGCCTTTTATCTCGATTTTTTTTGATATCTTCCTCTCCCAGTATCTCACTCTGGGGGTAGAGTGACCAGGTTTACAAGAATGTTGAATTATAATTAAATCAACTTTTTGCTGTGAATCTAAACAATCACCAATCAAATTCTACCATGCAAACTCATTAATATGAAACTCATGTGGCCTTTGTAGGTGAGATTCTGTCTTTAAACCTTTACCTACCTACACATTTCCATGTCCATAAGTTTATAGGGCCGTCTTCAGGGATCTAAGGGCAGGGTTTTAGAGTGACCAGCAGAGGACCTCTCTCAGCGTCAAAGCAATACGTTACAAACCCGAGAGAGACTGCAGAAGCAAAGGAAGCATCTAAAGCAGCTTGCTCAGTCTTGCTGAATCTGTGGCCCTTTACCACAGTGCTCATGTTGGAGTGACCCCAATTATAACATTATGTTTGTTGCTACTTTATAACTGTAATTTTCTACTCTTATGAATCTTAGTGTAAATATCTGCGTTTTCCGATGGAAATGTTATTCAATTCCTACAGGGGATATGACCTATAGATTGAGAACTGCTGATCTAAAGGAACAACTGTGCTCGCAAGAATTCTACCACCCCAGGACTGGAGAGATGGCTCAGAACTTCAGAGCACTGGCTGTTCTTCCAGAGGTCCTGAATTCAATTCCTCACAACCTCCTATAGTGTGATCTGGTGTCCTCTTCTGGTGCGCAGGCAAACATGCAGACAGAAATAAATAATTCTTTAAAAAGAGAGAGAGAGAGAAAGAATTCTGCTATCCCATGTTTTACTCTGATGCTTAAGCTCCTTCAGGCTGACTTCTTTTATTTATCTACGTATCATGGCAGCACCAACTCCTTCTCCTGTACTCAGGTGTCTCTGTTTGGGTGCCATTTTGACCTGTGCCATAGGTCATCCTCCTTAGAGAGAGGAACAAGAGGTCAGAAGACAAGGCAATAGAAGACAGAGAAGATTAGGTTGGAGTATGGAGCTCTTGCTCAAGCTATGTTTTATATCAAGCAAATGTATTAAGATATACAACACCTAATATACTGTTTCCAGGAGAGAAATGGGACAGAGTCAGTGGCAGGAGGCTAATGGAGCAAAGGAAACAGAGTTTATCTCTAGGGCATTACAGACTGAGCACACAGAAGTCATGGAACTGATAACTCCAGTCTCTTCAGGAGGAAAAGTCAGCTTCCCACGAACTGAACCCTTAACTCCTTTTAGACTCCAGTTCCAGCCCAAGACTGGCTTTGCTAGATTCATTCTGAGCAAGGACACAGAACTACATCCTTTGTGTCCTTTCATCAGGACCTCTGAGAACGTCCTGGATTGGTCCAGATCTCAACAGCTCAGCAGCTAGGAGTGTGCACGGTGTGTGTGACCTCAGGGCTGACCACTTGCTGCTGGATCATTTGGTGTGCTCTTCCCTGGGGAACAGTATTCCCATCATCCTCAGGGTGCCTGTAGTTCTTTTCCTGGGGGAGGTCCCAGGAGAGTTCTCTCACATCCTAGAGTCTGAGCAAAGCATTTAGATAATTTAGGAATCTATGCCTACAAATATGTGTGTGTAATAACAAAGTAGTAGACACCACAAACTTGAGAGGACAGGAGGGAAAGATAATGGGGTGGGTTGGCTGGAGCAAAGGGAAGGGGAGAAATGATATAATTACATTGTAATTTCAAATTTTAAATATATAACTATAAAAAGAGCATTTGCTGCTCTTTCCAGAGACCTGGTTTCTGTTCCCAGTATTCACATGGTGCCTTCCAGCCATCTGTAAGTGCAATTAGGCCTCACTGAGCTCCAGGCTGGCACATGACATCTATACACACATGCAAGTAAACACTAATGCACATAAAATAAAAGAGATAAATCTTTAAAAATTAAAATTTGGGCTAGAGAGTTAGTTCTGACATGGTCACTTTCTAATGTCTGTATCTCCAATTCCAGAGATCCAACGCCTTCTTCTGGCATCCATGGCCACCAGGTATGCACATGGTACACATGTGTACATGCAGGAGAAACATCCAAACACACAGGATAAAATATTTTTATTAAAACAAAAATAAAATAAAAGCTAGTTCACCAGACATTTAGGAAAAGCAGAACAACTAATCAAATTACTTGTAGACTTGAGAACATGAATTACGCCAGTGCAAAATTTCCTCCCTCTTGTTCAATGATTCATGCATTTTAGACAATCTAGTTGTCTCTGGTTACAATGCTTAGATCATAACGGACAGGGAGATGAGCCTGAGGCTCACACCATGGACTCAGTGTTCCAGACTTTACTCTGTGGGCTGACTGTGGCAGTCATCAGATGTGATCATGGGTGGTGTCAGAACCTGGGCAGAAATCCGCAAACGGAGTTCTCAGGGAACACATGTGCTTAGAAAGGGCACAGCTGAGCAGCCTAAGTAAAGTCCACTTCCGTGAATGACAGCCTGTGAGTGTGACCACATACAGGAGGAGCTGAGAGGCAACCGCTTCCTACCCATTGACTGGGATTGGGATTTGGATGACAGGTCTTAGATTTGTTGTGACTAGAACTGCCTTTAAGTGAAATATTTTTCTCTTGAACAGGTACTGCCTGATCTGAGAAATTAAATCTTTTGTCTCCCCTGTTTTCAGAAAACAGGGTGTAGCAATAGCCTTGGCTCTGTAAATAGATGAGCTGAAGACAAAATGATGCGTGAGCTGAGCCAACAAAGGTCTCCGAGTGGCATTTTTGTAAGCTAATAATATGGCTGGCAAAGATGACATGTCAGGTGCCTCATTCCTTTCAATGACCGAACCATGTCAAGAAATCACATTACAGCTTTAAATACATTACATAGATACCATACCAGACGAAGGTAGACTTAATGTACCAACCACATCTTCTCATCTCCCAAATCCTGTGTTCCATTCCATCATGGTTGCATTTCCCAGTGATGTCTTTTTCAGATCATTTCATATGACCCGTCCCATCATTTAATTTTATTTTTGTTGTCTTCTTTAGTGGTGCCATTATGCCCACCCAATTCTTCCTTCTGCATGTAGCTCTAACCTCCATAAACATCACCACTATGTTTTCTTCCTCCAGGAAATCAAAGGGAATATCCTCTTTAATAACGTTTGTCCTTGTAGTACAGAGAAAAGAACACAGACGCACATGGGGCTGCTTAGCACAACACGTTCGGATACAGACGTGTTGCGTAGGCTAATGGGTGTGTTATAGACGGTTACACTTGCTGCTCTCTCTGCAAACTCTCTTCTGTTTTCTTCTCTGCTCTCGTCCGCCCCGTTAACAGCAGCCAGACCCAGGGAGCGCTGAGTGAGTCGGACGACCCTGAGACAGGCCGTCTAACTGACGACAAGCCAACGTCTCGACACTTCTACCCCGTCGCCCTGCTCCTCGTCAGCTCACACCTGCTCGTTGTGTGGCTCATTTTAAGTCTCGCGTTACTCTTAGCCAAATACCAGTGAATTTTATGCTGTGTTCCTTCCTTTTCTACAAACGACAATGGACTTTAATTCTGGGGACAATGTTGTAATATTTCTACACGTTCAGATTCACAGAATTTAAAAAAAAGGCGATAAAAGGAAATGTTTAAATTGTGTTTTGTTTGTTTTTCCTAAAACATAGAAGGCAAGAAGTGCTATGCATTAAGTGAATTATTTTGCTCTTTTGTTTGCGGAAAAGTGTTCTCCCACTGCTAAGTAGCTAAAGACGCATTTTAAAATTACTGTCTTTGGAACAAGACAAAGAATAGAATCCTGAAAGCTTGAAGATCTGAACCTCCCCTTCCCATGTCATTTATTAAAGAAATTAGGACTGACATTGTGCAACCGTAAAACCCCTGAGACAATCTCGGAGGCAGGAGGTTCCAGACTCTCTTTCCACTGTGCTAATAACATAGTTGCGATCAGCTGATAGACGTGTGTCCGCTTTCCGACTCTACCCTCCTGTCTCTTCGTCATGGCTACTTTTAATCTTCTTGTGTCAAGTAACTTTATGGAAAGAATGGCTATTTATGTTTTGTAATTAAATTAACCGATTTCTAACTATTGTTTGTGTTAATTTGGCTTTCAGACTACTTTTCTATTCTTTTTACCAAGGACTCATTTGTGTCTTGATGCGCCATTTTTCGCACCTGTCACTTTTGTACTGTGGTTGAGGCGCGCTCCTCCTTCGTGACACTGGCGTTTGGAGCAGGCTGCTGAGAAAGCCATCTGCTCCCTTCACTGCATAGCTAAAGCGACAAAGTCAAATAGGAACGAACTTCCTTTTAAAAATCTATAGGGCCAGACTTAATAAATTAAATGCCTTATTCCTAGAGCTGCATCCGTAGGGCTACATGTAGACTTTAGTGTGTTTTAAGGGACTGATAGTTAATTTGTGGAAAAGTTATACAAAGGCAGATATATTTATGAAACTAAAGCATAGCTGTATTGTGAAGCAAATTATATTTAAAGAGTTTATCAAAAGTTAAATATCTGTTAAGAAACTTAATCCTATCTTTCCGAAGGCAATAATGGTATTGGGCCTGGCCTAGGATTTAATTTTGTAAGATGTATCATCACTTGTGGGGGCGGGGGGGAATGTAGAGTTGAATCTTTGTTATTTTTACTTGGACTGTTGCTGCAACTCTGCATTGACCAAATAAAGCATATTTCTTTATTCTCTGTTTCATGAAGTTGTACTTTCTGCCCTTTCACCAGAGAAGGATGCCGCATAGAGAACGTACTGAAGAATATCAAATGCAGAAGGTATGCTTTCAACATGCTACAGCTGCTGGCTTTCCCCAAGTGCTACCGGCCTCCAGAAGGCACTTACGGAAAAGCTGACACCTAACTCTCCCAGCCTGGAAACAAACAGGAACACAGATACCTTGCGTTTGGAAGATCTACACCTCTGCCTTTTTTTTGTTTTTTATTGTTATGAGTTTTTGGAGCGCGGTACTTATGGGTGTTGTTCATATCCAAGCCAATACATCACTCAGAAAGCGACCCAGCACCACTCTGTCCAGTCTGTCTGTTCTTCTTTGTGTTAACTCTTACCGGTTGAAGTTAGTTCAGAAACTTTAAGGAACTAAAAGTGCAAAGAAATTTAAGAATAGAGTCTTCTGGTGCCCACATAAAGATGCTTAGCAGCTGGAATCTCATTTGGAGAAATCCAGAGACGTGAGAGACATATGTATGAGGTGTTCCCTGCCAGTGCTATTACTGTGTGACTTTGCAGTCTATCATAGGTCTATATGAAGCGGAGAATCCTATAACATACATGAGTAATAAACAGTGATAAATTTACACAGTGATTTTCAGTTAATTGGGATTTCAGATCTGTCCTTATGGTAAAATACCACTACATGTAAAACTGCTAACATTCCAAATTACTGGTTTCCCTAGAGACCAACCACATTGGATAAGTTTATAATTCAAAAAATGAGTAAATCAAGACAGGTTGCTCATGACTTCAGAAGAGCCATTACAGCCACCCTGACATCTATCTCTTTGAGACTCCCTAACCTGCCACTCCTGTCGTCTGCAGATCGCTACACTAGCTATCTATGAACCATCACAGAGGGGAGTCAAATAGAAATTAGGATTTATCACTGGAATGCACACTTAGAGTAAAGTGATCTGAAAGAAAATCTGTATTCTTCGCATTCTCACCAGTGGGAAGTGCTGTGCAAGCCCGTGTCTCCTCTGAGGCCACCAGAGGGTTCCAACTCAGACACTGCTGTCACTTCATCCAAAGGTTGTCCTTTGTCTTCACAGTGACATGACAGCTCTTTGCCTAAGATGCTTCCTGTGCAGGCTTATCAGATAGATCTCCAGTCCCGTGTTGAGTATTTCAAAAGCCTGAGAATAGATGATAACCCCCGAGGTTTCTAAATGGAATTATCCATTTCTTATTTTAGCTAATAGCCTATGGTTTTTGCCAAAACAGACACCAAGCTATTTGTAGCCTTTAAAAATAGAAAAAAAATGCATCTAAATATGAAAATAATTATCTAGTGTTCCGAGAGCTGGTCTCCATTTCAGTGATTTAATGTAATCTTTCGTTTGACTTTTAGCTAGGTGGTAGGATTTGTGGCTATTCTTGTTACTGTATTGAGTTGAAGACAGTCGTGACGACTGAGGTCTGATTAGCTCTGAGCTGTTCTTCGTATTTTAAGTGGTGATATTCATCCCAGGACATCTCATATGATGTTTTTAGCTCAGAAATGTTTTATAAACAATAATTGTTTATATATTTTTATAAACTAACCATCTTAACTAAAATATACTAAATATTTATTAACTGGAAAGCCAATAGTAAGGTTTCCAGTTTTGCATGACGTTTCATAAGACATATTTTTCTTTGTCAACAAATGCTAATACAGAAATATCAAAGATGGGCCTGACTATACTGTACATGCAAATGAATGTTTATTCACTGACAGCATCGCCATCATTCCCTGTGGGAATTTATGCATCCATTCTTATTTCCTAAAAATTCTTATTTCCTAAACATGACAGCTCTTCTCCAAATGCACTCAGACAACCACTTCATGACTTTCTGAATCAAACCATAGATGACATATTTTAGAAACTCCCTTGTACAAACGCAGGCCCAGTCATGCAGTCCTCTCAGCTCCGTCATACTGTTCTACCCATGTTCTCACTGAAAAGCTGCACCACCAGCATGTCTAGGGAAGCACACTGAGTCAAACGATTTATCAAGAAAATGACATTTCTAAACAACGCAGTCTTCTTCCTCACAAATAAGATTTTCTCCTATTCTCATCAAACGCAGGTATCAATTCTGGATTAACTATTTACAGACCCCTGAAAGAAACATTTTAAGAGCACAAAAAAACAAAGCCATAATTGTTATCCAAAAGTCTAGAGTGTGTGTCTGTCTTCCAGACAGCTAACTATACCCTTGAACCATCTGACTGAACCAGGGCCGTATTTGTGTGTACCAGCTCACTAAATTTCCACCTCTGCTTTTCCTCCTACGTATTACTGTGAGTTCAACCACACACCGCTTTTCCTTCTACGTATTGCCCTGAGTTCACCCACGCACCGCTTTTCCTCTTACGTATTGTCCTGAGTTGAATCCACACACCGCTTTTCCTCCTATGTATTGTCCTGAGTTCACCCACGCACTGCTTTTCCTCCTACGTATTATTGTGAGTTCATCCAGGCACCGCTTTTCCTCCATCTAAACGCTAACACTGTGTGGTCAGCCTGGTAAATCCAGCAGGGCCCTGGTAACTGCACGAGGTGGCTGATGAATGATGTAAAATCTGCCTACTCTACAGTCAGGGCGATTCTCCATGTGGCCACTAATCACTCCTGCTGCCGCTGCTTCCTACAAACAGGAAGTCTTGAAGGCTACCACTGACTGGATGGCGCACCCACCCTTCCACACGTTAAGTGGTTTTCATAAAGTAGAACTCAGAATGGCAAAAGGGAGGGAACGTGATTGTTTTTTTTCTAATCAGATCAAATCCCTCCCTCTGCAGAGATACTCTGCAAGAGACGTTCTCCCTGCTGTGCCCGAAGAGATGCATGAGAGGTGGTCGTTGAGTTTTCAGGAATGGCACAAACTGGTGGCTGCGCAGTGGCATAGCTGTCCATAAGTCGTTAAATGAGTTTATTAAAAGTAAAGATGACAGTCATAGCTTAGGACTTCCTAGATTTTTAAAAATCAAATTCTGCAGTTTATCCCGCTTCTAAGTGTTGTTGGCTCTGGTGGTTCTGTGCGGTGTAAATGCCGTATTGATAACGCGCACCTGTGAATCTCCTGAATCCACATTTGAGAAGGCAGTGTTGGTATCTGGAAATCAGCCACTGCGGGAATATTCACACCACAGAAACTGGCGAATGCCATAAACTAGGACATTTAGATCTTACTGCGGTTAAGCAGTTCCCAACTAGTGCATGGCTCTGAGTCACTACGACAATTTCTCAGAAAATACCAGATTATTGAAGGGAGGGTACCATTATTAGGATGGTTTTAAATGAAAGTAATCTTATTCGGATTATTGTGATTTTATGTTTGATGTTTTCAACTTTAAGGAAACAGGCATGTCTATACACTAGAGTGGAAACATTTTTTTTTCATAATCAGTTATTACATTAGAGGACAAGTTTAAAAGCTATCAGTAGTGTGCTGCAGGTGGCCTTGAGCAAGACAGCCTTATTGTAACTGATACATCAGGACTAAAGTCAGGTAATGGGAAGCTAATTATAATATAACTACAATACACTTCATCTCAATTTCTAAGTGTATGGTTATGGCATTGCTGACAGGAGAGTGGAATCATATTACTATAGTCAATGTTTACTACGGTGATCACAGTTGAAACCTAGACTGATTAGGTAAAGTAAGCCCTGACAATATGCTGATACAACCCAGATATATGTATTTGATTCTCAAGGGACATAGTATTCTAGTTCAATAAGAGGGACACATTTTGTAATCTTTTATGAACTAAATTAATTATGGGGAAGGTTCAAGGAAGGCTTTCTCTTTTTAACACACATTTCAGAACCTTGTTTGAGCCCCTGATCAGCAGGGTGGAGGGAAGCAGGCAGAGTGGGCACAAAACATCTCTGCTATCTAGAAGTTGTCTAACAATGTGCTCTACTCATAACTGAAAAAAAATTAAATTTTCTAAGAACTTGCACAGCTTATGGACAGGTTTAACATAAATTTATATTCATCCATCCCACTTCCAATCTGTGTAAGCTATGACCCATATTTATGATATTAACTTTTTAAGTAAAATATCCTTGTATAGATTATCTTTTATTTCTCTGACAGCTTGAAATTAGATGTTTTTCTTTGCATCTTTCCACACAAAGATGCAAACTATAGTACACACTGTCTTTAAAAATAGAAAGATAAAAATCAACATTTTAGACAAAATCCAGGCTGCCCATTAATATTGAGTTAAGGAACAGAAATTTTCCCTCTTCCTGAGCAATGGGGCATGCTAATTTCTCTTTGAATTTTATTTCTAAGACTATAAAATACATCAGTTTTGCTTCTGATTGAAGAGGACCAGACAATACTTAACTAGAGAAAGGGACACGTATAAGGTAATACAAATCCCTCAAATGGTGAATCCAATTGCTCTTCCTGAGCTTGGATTTTTACTCAGACATGCGTATTTAAAGAAAAAGAAGTTCAGACTTTAGCTCTAAATAGCATAGACATTAGCATAAATGCAACTTGTAAAAATGCTTCTGTAGGACTCAGCCGTTAAGGGCACTAGCTGCTCTCCCAAAGGTTTTGAGTTCAATTCAAAGCAACCACATGGTGGCTCACAACCATCTGTAATAAGATCTGATGCCCTCTTCTGGTCTGCATGCATACATGCAGGAAGAACACTGTATAGATAAATAAATGAATAAACCTTTAAAAAATTGCTTCTGTCTATAAGCCATGTGCTATGGTACACACCAGTACACTCTCAGTAACAGCAGTATTTAAAGACAAAGGTATATACCATTCTGCACCAGAAGAATTTCTATAGACATTTTAAATTATTCCCCTGTAATGAAAGGGCACAGTATAGCAGAATGTCTTTTGTGATGGCGGTGTTCATCAGGAGGCTCTAGACTCAAATTTGGCCAATATGTCTACAATATCTCTATAATTCTTGAAATTACTATGTCACCATCAACATCATAACCTATCTGTGTTGAAGAGCCTGCACACTTTTCAAACTGCAGAACTGTCATGGATCTGCATATGCCACCCTTTGTGCATGTATTTTCTTCTGTGAACATTTTGTCTTTTCACACATTTGCAGATTCTTGTGTTATTCATTTGAAAGGTTGACCTTTCTTTTTATATTAAATATATATCCAAGAAGAACCAATAATGCATATTCCCAGGAAATGAATCTCAGATAGATAGATCATCTTATATTAGCATTTGAAGAAATATAACATTCATCTTATTTTGTGTAAATCATATTCATTGTGCACTGTATGTATATTTTTGTTGAAATAAATATGGTTTTATTTTTATGTTTCTGTCTTTTCCTCCCCATTATACATTATTTTTTATTTTTATCCATGAGGCAACATTTAAACATTAATGAAAATAACAAAAGGATAGCACAAATAGTATTTCGAGGAGACTAGGCCTCACTTTTGTTAGATCACAAAAACAATGCATGTTTTAAATTGATGACAGGTTAGTCTAGTTTTGTTGGCAGATGGGCTTTTCATGGTCATTCTTTTTAGGGGAGCATCAAACACAACTTCCCGAGTCAAAAACAGCTGTGGTGATTCTATAGTAGGGGATCATCAATAATTATTAAAAAGTATAGATGATACATGGATGGCTGGATGATATAGATACATGATGGATGGATAGATAGGTACATACATACGTACATAGATAGATACATAGATAGAAAATAAATGATAAATAGATAGATAGATGATAGATAAATAGGTAGACAGATACATAGAAGATAGATAGATGATAGGATAGATAGATGGATAGACAGACAAATGGCAGATAGGTAGATAGATGATAGATAGATGGTAGGATGGATAGATAGATAGATAGATAGATAGATAGATAGATAGATAGATAGATAGATATAGGAAATTTTAACCCACTGAGTCCAATCAGTGCTGCCCATGTGTGTGTGTATAAGGTCATCTACCAGTGGCCACACTCTTAAAGAAATATGATGCTTCCTTCCCAAAGAGCCATTCTCTGCCATTAGCTTCCCAACTGGGAGTGAGCAAGTCATTAATCTTTGTTGTCTAGATTAAATGTAGGGTCATTTGAACATACCAAAGTAATTCTTTTTCTTATAGACTTCTTCAGGCTGATCATTTGTGATTCTTTATAGCAGCTAACAATAGAAGACAAATTCCAGAGGCATTAATTTATAACTTTTTGCAAAGGAACTAACCAAAGGGAGCCTCAGGGAATGTGTTAAGAATGAACTTTCACCATCTGGTTGTGTTTCAGGAACGTACCTGATACGGCAGAGAGAGTATTCCTCTCTGGGAGGCCATCATCATCTTACTAATGATGCATCTTTCTGTGTCATCTCAGCAAGGATGCTGAAGGAAGATACAATGTAAGATAGCCCGCAGTAAATTCAGTAAAATGCTGCTTACTAGAGAACTGGGGAGTGGCCTGTGTGAAATAGCCCTGCGCTGCTCTCTTAAATGTCCATGTGCGAGTCCTTTGATTCTTACAAGGGTGTGAAATCATTCATCAGAATAAGAATATCATAAGGGACCCAGTGAGACTGTTCCAAGACCCTGTTTTGATTTGACTGGAGAGTAAATTCAGGAGGATGTGTGGGTGTAATAGCTGTTGGCCAACAACCATCCTTAAAAAGATTTTCAGGGGCTGGAGAGATGGCTCAGTGGTTTAGAGCACTGGCTGCTCTTCCAGAGATCCTGAGTTCAATTCCCAGCAACCACATGGTGACTCACAACTGTCTGTAGTGAGATCTGGTGCCCTCTTCTGGCATGTGGGCATACATGGAGGCAGAATGCTGTATACATAATAAATAAATAAATCTTTAAAAAAAAAAAGAAAGAAAGATTTTCAGGGTTAAATGAGAGTTGGAGAATGCAGGCAGCTCTTAAGGGGAGGCAAAAAAGTTACAGTAGGGAGCTGAGAGGAATTCTGAGGAAGCAGAGAGGGTCAGGGTCCTGGTAGCAATAGTTTCATTCCGCGATTGAACGGACTCTAAATGGAGTGAAAGACTTGTCAGATAGAAATGTCCCAAATCACAAAGAAAAGACTTCCCTCTCCATGTGACCTGGCCTGACGGGCTAGATAAAGGTTCCTGGCATGCTGACTTTCAAAATAAAAATATGCAAAGCAGGACAGCCCATAGTGACACTTACCCAGAAAGAGGGGAGAGAGAAATGGTTAAAGCTGAAGAGGGGGAAGCAGATGCAGATGAGCAAATAGAATTCTCTGGAGTGCTGGACTAAGGCAGAGGTCAGGGACCCAGCACTTGGAATTTCCGATTTATTTAGGGGCCGGATATAGCAGGGCAGATTCTGTCAGCAAGGCTTTCTTTCTTAGTTTAAGTTGAGCAGCTACTCCAAGCTATTTCCCCATACCCATGAACATTTGGCAAGTTAACTCTCTCTTTTCTTTCCCCCAGTGAATCACCCTGCTAGTGGACCTGACTTAAGGTGGTGGTGGCAGCGAATTCCACCAACCCCTTTTACGTTCCTGGTGGGGGGTTCCTGTGGAGTTAATTTATGGTCAAGGGCTGCAGGGGAGGTCAGTCGGGATACTGATACTTTGCTGCCCCCTTCCTAGCTCTTGAATGAGATAGCAAGGGTGCTCCCTCATAAGTAGAGGGGCAAAGGGCTCCAGAGCACAGCTCTTTATGTTTAATAATAGTAAGGAACCATCTTTCCTTCGACTCCCCTTGTCCCACCTTGAAAAAAAGGCATGAAAGACAACTGGATTACTCACCCATCTTTATCTGGATTGCAGTGACCAAGGAGTTCCGGACCCCTTTTAGTAAGAACCTATCTACACTGAACACTAGAGAATTACCTCATCCAGGGTAATTTCAAAACTTAGGTTCCCAGATTCCTGTTTGAACACCAGATATTGCTGCAGTAGTGACCAGCCTTCATCAACTCAGGGATTGGGGGATCCACTGAGTCCCCAAATGAATCACTCTACATGACTTTCCTATCTGAGGGAATAAAACTTAATTCTCTGGGTCAAGCAAGGGGCAAAACTAAACTTTCTGGGACTGATAAAAGAGGTAAAACACACACTTTTCAGGTCTCTTTATCATCTTTCTCGCCTGCTTTTTTTTTTAACCTCTATTCAGATGTAACTTTCCTGTCTCTCTTGATGATTTCCTGTTAACTAACTTTATTTTTTTTTTCCTGGAAGCTTATATACCCCCAGAAAAATCTTTCAAGCAACATAAAACTTACAATGTGTCTACACTTTATTTTCAAGTGAATGATTACAATGAATACAAGTAAAAAACAGCATATTTTTTCTCATCCTTTACATGATTAAATATTTACATATTACAGGTGACAACTAAGTTGTCCCAAGAACCCAAGCAACTTGTAGATTAACAGAATCTAAGCAAGCAAGGTATTTTTCTCTGCCAGTTCTTCATCTGGCAACCCCATTTTTTGGTTACAAAGAAAGGAACACTTACTTTGTTATTTATCTCAAAAGATAATTCCATACGAGCTCTTAAAAGAATATAAACTTTTATATAAAAAAAATAATCTGTTAGCTCCTCAATCAGTCCTCGGGGTGCATACCCACCCATCAGTAGTTTTTATAACAGGAAGCTGAGATCTGAAATGGGTGCAAGGAATTAATCATCATCCTTGATCACCAATCCATCCTAGCAAGAGAGGTATGTCAGCTAGCAATAGCCAGGCTGCCATTGTTCCTCTTCCCTGACCTCAACGGGTCCCTTGTTCAACTACTAAAAGTATGTCTTTATAAATTTAAAATTGTTCTCCAAGATTTTCTACCATAAAGTCATTAATAAAAACATTAACCTAGCCTTCTTAACAATCTATATGTCTTAATTCTTTCTTAGGGTGGTGGTTGAATCATTAATCTACTCAAGCAACAATGCTTGAAAAAGTCAATCGCTATTATTAAGTACCAGTAGCACTGCCCAGTGAGGGTCTAGAAACCCCTTGCCAGTTTTCATATAATCCATAGATTATGAGGGATGTGGTGACCATGAAGAAAACAATCAGAGCTATGCTCAATAACAGCATGGAGTCCTCAGGACACGTAGTCCACATGCCTTGCATCTCCAAGGGTCACCCAAGTGTGTTTTTGCCATCCACCCAGCCATGTTCCATGAATTCCAATTCTGCCTGTTGGTCCCCTTGTATGGCCCCTGATAGCCATGTCAGAAGGTTTCTGAGCATCTGTGAAGCTAGCATTGATCTAATCCAGCATGCTTAGTGGCACACAAGGTTAATGACTTCTCCATTAATAGATTTTCCAGTCTGGTTTAGTGTAGGCATGAACTAGAAAAAAAATTAACTAAACTACAATTATTAATTACAGTATATAATATGAAGAATATTATTTAAGGATTTTTATATTGTTGTTTTTAAACAGACTCACTATGTAGTCCAGAGTGGGCTCTCTAACTCATGATCCTTCTTCTCTGCCTCTGGAATCCTCCAGTTGCAGGTTTAACCCATTACACCTGGCTTGATGAGTTTATTATCATTTTAGTAAGGGGTGACTTCTTTAAAGATAGTTGGTAGGATTATTCTTCTCAAAGAGATATAGTCCACACTGAGCTGTTGTAGGGAGACCACTTGTTTGTGCCCAGTTGCCCAGACTTGAAATAACCACACAGAAACAGTATTAATTAAGCCACTGCTTAGCCTTTTAGCTCTAGTTTCTTATTGGCTTGCTCTTTCATCTTAATTTAACCAATTTCTATTAATCTGTGTATTGCCATGTGGGTGTGTACCACCAAGGTTCCAGCTCGTCTGTCCTGGTACATAGCGTCTCCTTGACTCTGCCTACTCTCTCTCTATCTCTTCAAGCCTGAGTATATTCTGTTATGTCATTGGCAGGAAGCAGCTTCTTATTCATTAGCCAATAAAAGCAACACATATACAGAAGGACTTCCCACACCACTGAGCTGCAGAGAAGGAGAAACATCTGGCCAGAAGCAGAAGGGGACACACAAAGGGCAGTGTGTGCTGTAACAAAGGGCATAAGGATGAGGAAGAGCTGAGGTAGAGTTACCAGGAATCTTTCTGTTAGAAAGGACTCAGGCCTCACACCATATGCAATCAGAAGCAAAGGCAAGGTTCTGAGCAGGAAGTTAAGGAATCTAGAACACATTTTCAAAGATTCTAAAAGTTGTACAGATAATAGATTGTAGGGAATCAAACTACAAAGTTCTGAGGCAACCGGAAAAGTATATACACTGACAGGTGGGCCAACATGAACTGAATTTGCATCAGTAAAAATGAAGAGAAGTAGAAAGTTTGTTTTAGTTTTTAGAAGCAAAGAACCAAGTCTTGTTGAAGGGTGGAGATGCCAATGAAAGGAAGCAGGTGATTCCAGTAAATGGTAGTCTATGTTCCTCCTGACAAGAAGGCTATGGTCTCATACTGAGATGCAGATGCACTGATTTATATAAATTTGGGGGAGAAAATAATGTTTGACTTTGAGTATTATGACTTCAGTTGCCTCTGAGTTGTACAGTTCAAACAGAAAGTCAAATAAGTATATTCAAAGGCATGATTTAAAATTTGGATCAGAGCATAAATTAAAATATACGCTTTCAGTACATGTTAAGTGATTCCAATCACTTTGAATAGTAGTAAGTGCTTTGTTGGAAGTCTCTCTCTTTCTGTCTCTGTCTCTTTTTCTCTCTGTGTGTGTGTACATTTCATGGATTATAGCTTTCAATTATATGTGCTTAGTGTCAGAATGTCTCTGCCAGTTCCATGCCTGTAAGGTAATTTTAGTTCATGATCATGAGATAAAACATTTTTTTTACCTCTAAGCAATCACATACTCACCAAATGGATTCTGCTCATCACTAGAGCCTGTGTGGAGATGGATGGGCCAGTTTGATTCACCTCTCTCTGTCTATCTACGGTGGATGAACAGAGTATTTTAATGGCACTTTTGCCATGTCCTTATTACTGGAGTGAAGACTGATGGGCCAGTTTGATTCACCTCTCTCTTTCTGTGGTGGATGAATGGGGTAGTTTTAATAACAGCTTTGCCATGCCTTTATCACTGAAAAGAACCATCTCACACAAAGAAATAACACACAGGAGAGATAAGACTACTTACAAAGTCGAAGTAGTGAGAAAATTCCCAGATCCAAATTCTTAGGAGCTCCAATATTAAGAATCTGGGCTGCAGATAAAACCAACCCAGTTTTAATAAGGAAAAGTTTCAGATGAATTACGGTCACATTCTGCAGTCACCAATAAGAGGAAAATGCAAAGTAATTTCACTACACAATAAATGAACACAAGGGTCAGGCTGTAGAGAAAGGCAAGGGGTTTAATGCTGTCTTGTTTTGCTGCCAAACAAACAGATGAATTCACATCTATTTTCTGTTCTTCACTCTATGTTAACTATGTTGTCATTGCTCCTATGTGGGCCCTTTAATGGCTGGGAACACAAATTGACCTGAATTTAGGGGAGAGGGATTATAAAGCATGCCTTGCCTCTGTAGTGCAGTTGAATCTCAGATGTCCTTGACAGACGCCTAGGAGGAAATTGTGTCTTGAATTTATTTTATTTGTATAGTTAAAAAAGAAAATATAATTATGAAAATCCATTTACTTTGTATCATGCCTTTGTTAGCCATGACTTCTGACATTGTCTTCCATAACTTGCAGATTGTTGGCACAACCTTTGTGATTTGATTGTTCAGTGTGGGAAGATGAAGAAAACGTGTATAGTTTACCCAATGCTTATTTTTTTAATATTTTCCTTCCTGTAAAAATCACATATATATATATTTTGCTTTTGCTTTTTCAAGAGAGGGTTTCTCTGTAGCTTTGGAGCCTGTCCTGGAACTAGCTTTTGTAGACCAGACTGGTCTAGAACTCACAGAGATCTGCCTGCCTCTGCCTCCTGAGTGCTGCACACACCTTTAATCCAAAATCATATTTTATAAAATAAGAAAGAAGGAATATTCCCATGAATATTCATGAATATCCATGAAGTCAGTGTTACTATAGGAGTAAACTATAGTATAAACATAAAAACTACAAGGAAGTAAAGATACACCAACTAATATTGCTTGTAAATAGATACAGAATTCTGAACAATTTTTGCAAATCAAATGTACCAATTGGTAATTAGAGCAAGGACTGCATGGTTTGATGTTCCACATCCAGTCAGCATGATTGTTCATCTGAACCAGTTACAGAAGGACCATTATGTAACATCTTCCAAAGGAGAAGCAAAAAAAATCAGTTGAGTTCAAAGGACTTAAAAAATGAAAAAAACACAGCAATGTCTTTGACAGTGGACATTTTTGGAAAAATCAATGCGTACTTCTTAAAAAGAAAAGTGATTTTTTTCTCTTTGAGGTCTGAACAAGATATAGACATCCATTCTCAACTCTAATTGGCATGCATTGAAGGCTCTAGCCAGATAAATCAATGAAATAATCCAAAAGATAACACACAAATTTTTAAAAGAGATTTCAAATTATCTTTATCTTCAGAAAGGAAAGCAACTATGTAGAAAGTCTAATGAAGTATAAATAAAACAAGTCATAAATGAGCTTAACAAAGTTGAGGAACATAAGCTAGAAGACAGATGGCAAACATAGATATATAATTGCCTATACAAAAGTTTTTTAACTAATAAATCCACATTAAATAAAAAGAAGTATTTATAAGGGTACAAAAACAACAAAATTAAAAAGAAGATAGATTTTTCACTAAGTGGTAAACATTCACCACCACTTCAAACTGTGCACACTTCATGAAAATGTAAGTACAAAATAAAATATTATAGAATTCTAGAGGATACAAAAGTGACTTTCAATGTTTAGTGAGGAAAAGAGAATTTAGAATAATATAAAGGCACAAATCATGAAAGTACAATAATTAATCAATTGAAATTAACTGAATGCGCAGTTTCCATAGTGTAGTGGTTATTACGGTCACCTCACACATGAAAGGTCCCCAGTTTGAAACCAGATGGAAACAAGTGCTTATTTTCCTGCCAGTGGGGAGCTTCCTGTGGTCAGGCTCCCCCAAAACCCAAACCTATCCAAACTACTAGCCATACCCTATCTCCAAGACCACTTATCTTCCTGTGACCTTGGTGGAACTCTGAAATACAGCTTGCTTCAATATTGAGGAAACTTAAGAGGTAAGTGAACAGCCACATGGTGGGACACCCGATTCTCTAGGACCTCCACAGTGGGACAAAATCCCAGGCCCCTCCCGCTACAACCTTGGCTTTTCTAGTCAGCCAGTATGGAGTTTCCTGAGGGTAGGCTCCCCCAAAACCCAACCCCATTCACTGGACCCTCCAAACTACTAGTCACAACCCACCTAAGATATGAGAGCTTTCTATAATACTGAGGGGACAAAGAGCTTGCTACAACACTGAGGAGATCAAGGGAGAGCATCAAGAGAGCAAACTAGGAGAGTAGACCAAGAGAGCAGGTGTATAGAGAACTCGGAGGCTTTCTGAGACAGACATTGACAGTACAGAATAGACCAAGAAAAACTCCCAAACACTCAGATAGCCACTGCAAGATTGGACCAAGATGCAAGGACATTACTGGCCTCATTTGAAGGAAGAGATGGGTAGGTACCAAAGAAGAATTTCCTCCAACAACCTAAAAAGCAACATGGTAACACCAGAACCTAATGGTCACACAACAGAAAGACTTGATCATCCTAACCCAGAAAAGTAGGAGGAAACAAATTTAAAAGTAACTTTATGAAAATGATGGAGACCTTTAAAGAGAAAATGAAAAACTCCTTTAAAGAAATGGAGTAAAAGACAAAGAAAAAATTTCCCTCAAAGAGACCCAAGAAAACCAAGAGAAAAACAGCCAAACAGGTGAAACAAACAGTTCAAGACTTAAATACTAAAATAGAGGTAATAAAGAAAACACAAACTGAGGGAATTCTGGATATGGAAAATCTGGGTAAATGAACAGGAACTACAGAGACAAGTATAACCAACAATACAAGAGATAGAAGAATCTCAAATGCTGAAGATACTATAGAGGAAATAGACCCAATGGTCAAAGAAAACATTAAATTCAACAAATTCTTAACTTCTAGGAAGTCTGGGACACCATGATAAGACCAAACCTAAGAATAATAGGAGTAGAGGAGGAAGAACTCCAACTCAAAGGCACAGAAAATATATTCAACAAAATCACAGAAGAAAACTTTCCCAACCTAAAAAAAAAATGATATCCCTATGAAGATAAAAGAAGCTTACAGAATACCAGATAGACAGGAACAAAAAAAATCCCTCACCATATAATGATTAAAACACAAAACATACAGAACAAAGAAAGAATATTAAGAGCTGCAAAGGAAAAATGTCTGAATTATACCCGAGTTCTCAATGGAAACCATGAAAGCCAGTAGGTTCTGGATAGATGTGCTGCAGACACTAAGAAACAACAAATACAATCCCAGACTACTACACCCAGCAAAGTTTTCAGTCCCCATCGATGGAAAAAACAAGATATTCCATGACAAAAGCAGATTTAAACAATACATATCCACAAACCCAGAAAGTACTAGAATGACAACCCCAACCCAAGTAAGATAACTGCACCCACAAAAACACAGCAACTGACAATCCCCCACCAGCAGAACCCAAAGAAGGGAAACACACAAACACTACTACTGAAAAATAATCGGAATTAACAACCAATGGCCATTAATATCGCTTAATATTAGTGGACTCAATTCACCTATAAAAAGACACAGGCTAAGAGAATGGATACAAAAACAGGATCCAGCATTCTGCTGTCTACAAGAAATGTATGTCAATCTCAAAGACAACACTACCTCAGAGTAAAGGTTTGGAAAAAGGATTTCCGAACAAGTGGGTGTAGCTATCTTAATATCTACCGAAATAGATTTCAAACGAAAATCACTCAGAAGAGATGGAGAAGGACACTTTTTGCTCATAACAGGAAAAATCCATCAAGATGTAGTTTCAATCCTGAACATTTAAGCCCCTAATACAAGAGCTCCCACATATGTAAAAGAAGCATTATTAAAACTTAAATTATACATCAAATCCCACACACTAATAGTAGGAGACTTCAACACTCCAATTCTTGCTAATAGACAGGTCAACCAGATAGAAACTTAACAGAGAAATAACAGATGTCATGAATCAAATGGACTTAACAGACATCTATACAACATTCCACCCAAACACAAAAGAATATACCTTCTTCTTAGCACCTCATGAAACATTCTCTAAAATTGATCACATACTCAGTAACAAAGCAAACCTCAACAGAGACAAAAAAAAAATTAGAGTAACTCCCTGTGTTTTATTGGGTCACCATGGATTAAAGTTAGAATTTGAAAACAATACTACTCTCAGAAAGCCCACAAACTCATGAAAATTGAACAGTGATTTAATTTAATTTTAAAATTTAATTTAAAACCTATACTTTTAACATGTTCTTTAGTCACTGAATGGATAAGATGCCATGATGCATATGTGTCTTGTAATAACACCCAGTAAAATTACTAATTAGAAAATAGCCAACTGTTTCTATTCATAACAGCTAATCACTCTCGAATTCATTTTCACTAAGTGATACAAATGAGACCCAAGCCTCACATATTGCTTGCTCCAACTGTATCACAAGTCAAAGGGAAAACAATATAGAAAGAGAGGTTAGTGGTTGACAAAATTCAAGGTTGAAAATAGTACTTAAGCACCAAAGAATTTCAGTATCTTGTGGTGTTAAAATGCACTATTTATGTAAATTTAGTAAATGTTTTTATCTATTTTCTTGATTTGGTTTCAATTATTAATTGATTTTTAAGATAAGTTAATATAAAATTTAAATTTAGAAACCACATATGCATATACATCAAGCAACAGTTAAAATTAAAATGACTTAGTATAACACATGCTGATAAGGTCATGGAGGAGCCTCAAGAGAACTATGCTGCCTTTGGGAAGGAAGCAAAGATGAAGAGGGTGTGCTATGTGACTACACTGATTACAAATTCTAAGGAACCCAAAGTAGCATACAGTTTTAGAAAGAAGATGAAAACTTGTCTTTGGGGTAATGTGGCGGTAGAAGGATAGATATGTATCACCAATGTGGGATATCAGCCTTGGTATTTCTGTGATTTCATTGCATTTACTATGTTTTATTTTATTTAAACACAGTCATGCACTATATAAGATCTTGTATAATGAGGAACCCTGTACAGAAGGATGATCACATGAAATCATATTGCCTGATGACAATGAAGATGTCTCAGACTGTGTAAGATATTCTATCAAGCTCACACAGCCAAAACTGCCTTTCAATGTTTATCTTAGAATGTATATCTTTAAGTGATGAATAAGCACACTTATTAACATATGATGTTTATAGAACTTAGAAGTAAATGAAGGAAAATTAGTGGAAACTATACCATCAGAATGATAAAAGCAAAATATATTTCAAAGCTCACCAAATTCTGCATTTCCAATAAGTTTCATATATAAAATTATAGTTCCATGAAGTCACTTCAAAATGATAGTCAAAATTAGCCAATATACCTATCATCATTATTTTTCATACTCATGGATAAATTGTCTAATCAAAAGATACAGATTGACCAAATAGATCAGTTCTAAGTGCTAAGAGTGATTTTAGCTGAAAGGTAAGAGGTGGAAACCAATATCCATGCATGTGGCAGCTAACAGAGAAAAAATAAGGTTGTTGATAAATGGATCACTTCAAGATAAGAGCATAACAATTATAAATAAATATATTCACTTAATATTGGAGTCTCTTAATCATGACTACACTAATAAATATGAAAGAATAAACAAGAAGAAATAAAATAATATTTGGATAGTTATTAGTATCCTTGAATAAACAAAATAACAAATTAATAATGAATATATATTCATATATATGTATATAAATTCTTTGCATGTATGAACAGTGGATTGCAAAAGCATTTTAGTGTGCATGAAACATTCTCCAAGGTTGGCCATATAATGGGAAAAAACAATTATTGACAAAGTTAAGAACACTGAAACCATCCCAAATACTGTTTCTGACCAAAAGTTTATTAAATGAGAAATCATAAAAGGAGGAATTTTGAAAGACAAGCAAACATGTGAGAATAAACAACATGTCAGTTAAATAACTACATAAAATGAAGCAATAAATCAAGTGACCACAGAAAACACTCAAGAGGAACATTTAAAAGTTTCTTTAAACAACAATGTGAGCAAAAGATGTGAGCTGAGGTCAGAGGGGACACAGTAAGAGCCTACATCAAGTAACAGGAAAATTTCCAATAAATGGCCTGACATGCTCCAGGGAACTAGAGTAAAGAAAATTAAAGTAAATCAAAGAGAGCAAAGTTAGGAAATAATAAAAAGCAAAATGAAAATAAAACAAATACACTGTAGAAAAAAGATAATGATAACTATAAATATTCTTTTAAAATTTTGAGAAAATCAACAAGTTCTAGAGCTGAACTAGAGAAGGAAAAAATTCTCAAGTTAATAAAATTCAAAGGGAGAATGCAAGCATCGTGCAGCACCTCAGAAACACAGTGGTTCATGAAACACTGTTACAAACAAGTGTATGCCAGCAAACTCATAAGACACACAAATTGCTAGCAACAAATACATCCTAGCCTTTAATCCCAACACTCAGGAGCCAGAGGCAGGAGGATCTCTGTGAGTTCAAGGCCAGCCTGGGCTATAGAGGGAGTACCAGGACAGGCCCCAAAGCTACACAGAGAAACCCTGTCTCGAAAAACCAAAATATATATCCTAAAGGTGTTGACTCCTTAAGAAATAGAAAGCTTGAATCCACCGGTAGAATTAGATTGAAGTAACAATTTATAATTCAGATCTGAAAGGAAAAATATGAAAGTAAATATATGTATTATCATTAGCTTTGAGATTTACATAAGCCATTTTCATAGACTTGAATGTCTGGCTCTCTTCCTAAAGCCACTCACGGCTGAAGTGTGGCTCTCCCTAAGCTTTCTGTTGAGTGCTTATCTGAGGCTGAGCTTTCAACAGTCAAGGGTAAAGGGATAAAAGACAACATGACCAGAAGGTTAGAAGCCATCACCATAGAGCAGTATGGAATTGCCTGCATTTTATAAGAAGGATGAAGGCAACGGCAATTTCATTGTAAGATGTTATACTAGAAAGCAGGTGCTCAAAGGGCCAAGAGGTGGCTTTGAAGAATAGACATCAAATATATTTAAATTGATACACAACAAGGGTTTTCTCACAAATCTGTAAATGTTAAGCACGGGGGCTGGATGTAGTGGTTCACACCTTTAATCCAGCACTCAAGGGGCAGAGGCAGGTGGATCTCTGTGAGTTACAGGACAGCCAGGACTGCACAGAGAAAACCAGTCTCAAAAAACAACAGTAACAACAGCAAAATGATAATCACTGAAAACACCATACATTTGAGAATACACAGGGACATGAGGGAACCTTAATTGCATATTGTAGTTGGTTGTTTTTACTCTTTTACTCTTTGGCCCTTTGGGGAACCATCCAGCTCCCAAATAATCACACGTGGAGACTTAATTCTTACTTACAAACGCCCGGCCTTAACTTGCCTTACTTCTTGCCAACTTTTCACAAATCATCACATCTACCTTTTGCCTCTGGGCTTTTATCTTTCTCTGTATATCTTTTCTTTCCTCCTTTTTCCATGTCTGTGTGGTTAGGTGGCTGGCCCTTCTTTTCTTGTTCCTTGATTGTCTCTTGTTTCCCAATCCCTCTAGTTCTCCTTTTATATATTCTCTCTGCCTGCCAGCCATGCTCATCCTTTCTCCTGCCTTGCTATTGGCAATTCAGATCTTTATTAGAACATCAGGTGTTTTAGACAGGCAATGTAACACAGCTTCACAGAGTTTACCAAATACAACATAAAAGAACACAGCACATATTTGCATCATTAAACAAATGTTCCATAGCATAAATAAATACACTTAAAATAATATTCCACAACAACCTAATTAGCTAGTAAAATTGTCCTGCATGAAAGTATCATTAGTCACTGACCAAAGTCTATATAGTCACCTACAACAGAGAGAACTCGTGAAAACTGTGAAATATGAATGAAAGTAACATGACAACATAGACTGCAGGTTTTAATTCTTCATCAGTGAGTAATTTCACAGAGGCATCTGGTCTCATCACACAACCGCTAATGTTAAATTCGAACAACATGGGAACTACTAATGTTAAATTTAGAACAATGTGGAAAACACAAATGTTAAATCTAGAACAACATGGGAAAACACTAATGTTAAACCTAGAACAGTGTGGGAACCACTAATGTTAAATCCAGAACAGCATGAGAACCACTAATGTCAAATCTAGAACAACCTGGAAACCACTAATGTTAAATCCACAACAATGTGACTGGTTTTTCTTGTATGGGAAACAAAATTCAGACTGAAATCCATGGTCTTGGAACTCTGTAATCTTTCCTGACTCCTTTAAGGGACTTCTGGTGGCTCTCCATCATCCTACAGGCCTTTGGTTGCTCTTAGAACAGCTACAGGAAGGGGAGATATTAGTTACAACAGATTATGTTTCAAGTTCACTATGAATTTATTAGTTGCAGTGAACAACAAAAATTATAGCAAGTAACAGAGTTGTGAAAGGAGAGGGCTATCTCTATTCTTTTTAGGTCTAGAACATCCCATGGAAGCACATTCAAGAAGGTTCTGGGATAAAATAGTTATCAGTCGTTTTCTTTATCAACTTGACATGACCTAGATGTCTTCGGAAGAGGCCCTCAGTTGATCAGATTGGATTGTGGCCATATCTGTGGGAACTTGTCTGGATTGTTGACTGACAGGGGGTGGGGTCCTAGCTCAGTAGGTGAGGTACCATCTATAGATATGTGATTCTGGACTCTATGAGAAAGCTATCAGAGAGCACCAGAGTGTGAGCAAGGAAGCAGCATCCCTCCATGGTTTCTCTTGAGTTTCTGTCCTGACCTCCCTCAGTAGTGGACTGTGACTCTTAAGTTGTAAGATGAAATTAACTTTTCCTCCCCTAAAGAAACTTTGGTGAATGTTTTATCACAGCAAGAGAAACGA
This sequence comes from Myodes glareolus, assembly GCF_982192425.1. Taxonomy (NCBI): domain Eukaryota; kingdom Metazoa; phylum Chordata; class Mammalia; order Rodentia; family Cricetidae; genus Myodes; species Myodes glareolus. The sequence goes on along the minus strand of NC_142047.1, from coordinate 10,116,340 downwards.
AACTACAAAAACAGTGAACAAAAAAGGTGCCGCCATCTGATGGGTGCATGGGGAATAGAGACAACAATCGATTCTTCCTGTGCCTTTGGAACAATCTGTTAACAGGAAGTTAAACAACAGCTGAGGTCACGATGGTGTGATGAATCTGCTGGAGACAGAGAGAGAGAGAGCAAGAAAAAGAACTGTAATGCACTTGGTTCCCACCATGTGGCTCCCACCAAATGGCACACACCATGTGGCTCCCCACAAAGGAAGAGGAAGCAGAGACTATTAAAAGGTAATTTAGGAAGCCCTGGTCAAGAGATTAAGAGTTCTAACAGACCTCAATCAAGTTGGGCCTTCAGACAAGACAGGCATCCTTCTAGCATGGACAGTCAATGAAGAAGACTCCCATTTTGTTATACTTGTTGCCTTAGGGGGTCATGGCTGAGAGCCATGTTAAAAGGGAATAATGTGGGATTCCCCTCTCTATGCTATGAATATGGTTTATTGCAATTTTTATTAAAGAAGCTGTTTAGGCCAATGGTGTAGTAGAGTAAAGCCAGGTGGAAAATCTGAACAGGGATACAGAGAGAAAGTAAGTGACGTCAGGGAGACACTGAAGGAGAAAGATGCCAGCCACCAGCCAGAACCTTACCTGTAGGCCACAGCCTCGTGGCAATACACAGATTGATAGAAATGGGTTAGTTTAAGATGCAAGAGTTAGCTAGAAATACGCCTAAGCTATTGGCCAAACAGTGTTGAAATTAATATAGTTTCTCTGTTCTTATTTGGGTCTGGGAAGCTGGGAAATGAGCGAACAGTCTCTGTCTACAAGAGAATATGTTGTTTAAGATAGAACCGGTTAAGAATGGAATAACGAAGAACAGTTATGTGCCAGAGAAGCCAGACATCACTGTTTCCCTTCCCTAGTTCGGGGTATGACTGCATGAGGGTGCTGTGGTTTGGGAGAGGGATGGACCTCGGTCCACTGGCACGTTCAACAGATAGGAAGTTTGGTCTGCGAAGGTCTTATTTGTTCATGATCTCACTTGTTTGATTCTGAAAGAATAACTGAGTGGAGACTGATGCTCCCAAACAAAAGCAGTGGGGAGCTTCAGAAAGACCTTCAATTCTCTGCTTCGGGATGAAAACTCTAAAGGCAGGTCCAGCAGACCTGACTTCCCACCATCAACTGTCTCATAGGACACAGTCAACACTGAACAATATCAGAAAGACCAGGAGGGGCTTCTAATGATGGATCTCAGGGTGCCCCCTCCCGATTCACACCCAAGCACACTGAGATGGCTTTGCTATTAGTTATTACAACATGGACAAACTGGAAGGCCTTTGAGTGAGTGAGAAACTAGAAACTGGCAGATCCACTAGCTGCAAAGCTTAAGGTTTGGAAAGCTTCCCGATACAAAAATAATAGACTAAAAAACGGGAATTTTTTTAAATTTAAAAAACGCACTGCTCAACAGCGTCCTGTGACACAGGCAGTTCTGGGCACATGCAGGTCGGAACCATCTGCAAGGGAAGAGCCTCCAGCTTTAGCAGGCGGCCTTCCAGCTGGCAGGCTCTGGTGTTAAAGAATTCAGAAAGAATCTACTGCATTCCCTTGTTTTCACGCCAGGGTATTTTTTGTGTCTGGTTTTGATTTTTTTAAAAAGACTTTTCTTTTGCCTTGAATATTTTTGCCTTTATTATACTCTTTTACTATTCATTTTATTTCGGTGTAGCTCACAGGGTATTGTATTCTTCTTATATCTAAATAATTATGCTTAAAGACATTTTCCTCTGCAGAACAGTTGTTTTTATCTGCTTTTTTTTATACCTCTGTAATATCGTCATGGTTCTGTTTTTTTTAGCCTAGGTTCTTCTTTTCCATTTTATTTGTTTGTTTGTTTATTTATTTATTTATTTATTTATGCAACTATCTTTTCTCATTTTACATATCAATCTCAATTCACACTCCCTCCCCTTCCTCTGTTCCCTCTACCTTCCTCCCCTTTACCTCCATCCACTCCTCAGAGAGGGTAAGGATTCTCATGGAGAGTCAAAAAAGTCTAGCACATTGCTTTGAGGCAGGACCAAGGCCCTCCCCACTATATCTAGGCTCAGCAAGATATCCCTCCAGATAGAATGGGTTTCAAAAAGTCAAGCAATCGGGATAAATTCTGGCACCACAGACATTGGCCTTACAGTCTGCACCAGCCATACAGCTGTCACCCACGTTCAGAGGGCTTAGTTTGGTCCTATGCTGGTTCCTTCCCTGTTATGCTAGAGCTGGTGGGCTTCCATTAGTTCAGGTAAGCTGTTTCAGTGGGTATCCTCATCATGGTCTTGACCTCTTTGCTCATAATCTCACTCTTTCCACTTTTCGACTGGACTTTAGGAGCTCAGCCCAGTGCTCTGCTGTGGGCCTCTGTGTCTGCTTTCATCAGTTGCTGGATGAAGGTTCTATGGTGACATTTAAGATAGTCATCAATCTGACTACAGGGCAAGGCCAGTTCAGGCCAGTTCAGGCGCCATCTCCACTATTGCTTAGCTGGTTCTTAACTGGGATCATCATTATCCTTTGCTTTACCATTAGTATCCACTTATGAGTGAGTACATATCATCCTCATCTTTCTGGGTCTGTGTTGCCTCACTTGGGATTTTTTTTTCTAGCTCCATCCATGTGCTTGCAATTTTCAAGATGTCATTGTTTTTTACCAGTGAGTAGTACTCCATTGTGTAAATATACCATATTTTATTTATCCATTCTCTGGTTAAGGGGCATCTTGGTTGTTTCCAGGTACTGATTATTACAAGTAATGCTACTATGAACATAGTTGAACAAATGTCCTTGTAGAATGATTGAGTATCCTTTGGGTTTATGCCCACAAGTAGTTTGCTGAGTCTTGAGGTAGGTTGATTTCCAATTTTCTGAGAAACCACCATACTAATTTCCAAAGTGGTTGTAGAAGTTTGCATTCCCACCAGTAATGAATGAGTGTTCCCCTTACTCCACGTCCTCTCTAACATAAGCTATCATTATCATTGGTGATTTCGATCTTAGTCATTCTGATTGGTGTAAGATCGTATCTCAGAATCATTTTGATTTGCACTTCTTTGATGACTAGGGATGTTGAACATATCCTTAAGTGTCTTTCAGCCATTTGAGATCTGTTGAGAATTCTCTGTTTAGATCTATACCCCATTTTTAATTGAATTATTTGGTGTTTTAATGTCTAATTTCTTGAGTTCTTTATATGTTTTGGAGATCAGTTCTTTGATGCAGAGTTGGTAAAGATCTTTTCCCATTCAGTAACTTTTTTTTTGTCTTATTGACTATCCTTTTCCAGAAACTTCTCGGTTTCAGGAGGTCCCATTTACTTTCTGTTGCTGTCATCTGTACTACTGGTTTTATATTTAGAAAGTGGTCTCCTGTGCCCATACATTGAAGGCTACTTCCCTTCAATGGGGTTGAAAATTAGATAGTTGTAGTTATTGCCTTCTCATGATCTAACCAACCCATTTTCAATATAAGACTTGGACTCTGTAGCATAGAATGTTTATTAAAACATTAGGATATGTTCTTTGCTTAATATTGTTTATGCTGGTTGTAATTCTAATCTTATAGTTGATATCTGTTCCTCGTGTATATACAGTTTTGTATAGGGTTTAGAACTCTCTTATTTAAACCAAAGGGAAAGGTGCTGTGGGAGCTCCTTTAGCTCTTTCAGCCAATAGCCTTTAAAATACCAGCCCATTTGGGTGTGGTCTCTCTTGCTATAAATGTAGCTGTAAAGCATGTGCTTGCTCTAATGCTTCCAGCTCTTGCTTATGACTGTTAACTTGCTTATGACTCTATTCCTGTTCCCCATTTATGCAGAGGACTGTCTGTGATCTAGGACAGTGATCTGTGAGTCTCCCTTAAATAAATAACCCTTTATTATACATAATTCTGAACTAGTGTGGGATTATTTTGTATCTTCCACTATCAAACATTTCTTCATAATAAAGGTCTTGGAGAAAGCAGGGATACAAGCAACATACCTAAACATAATAAAGGCAATATACAATAAGTCAACAGCCAACATCAAATTAAATTGAGAGAAAATTAAAGCCTTTCCACTAAAATCAGGGACAAGACTAGGCTGTCCACTCTCCCTATAGCTATTAAATATAATAATTGAAGTTCAAAAAGATAACTCAAGGAGATCAAGGGAATACAAATTTGAAAGGAAGAAATCAAAGTATCACAATTTATAGTTCATAAGACAATAGTATGCTGGGAACCATGTGACTTCTTCAGGGTACAAGACCGGAGAATAGCATGAACAAGTTCTCTTTTTGGCAAGGCCTGGGAGAATTTAACCCATCTTTGGCAAAGGCGATGGGTAGTTTTCTGCATGATTCTGGGCATGACCCCAGGAGCATATGTGCTGCCAGCTCTCCTTGCTTTCCTTACACAAATTATATTGCCAGCTGCCTCTAGTTTCACTTTTTTAGAGCCATAGATGAAACAGCTATTGTATTAGGAAAACTTTTCCCTGATGATCCTGCACTGGGTAAATGAGAGGGATGTTGATAAAAATATACAGTGCATCTGATTCAGCCTCCAAAGCCTTTGATGTTTCAAGTGCAACCATAAATTCAGGATTCTCAAGAACAGGATGTTGCCTTTCCAGTGCACCTTGTGACTGGCCTGAAAGAGTCACAGGAGTTCATGACAGTGTTACAAATCAGCATAATTTTCTTGAAGGAAATTATTTAACCACAAGAGTCTAGGAGAAATGTTAATAAGTAGATGATATCGAGAGTTAATGGGAACAGTCTAAGAAGAGGGAATGAAGCAGAATCATAGAAATGCAAAATGCCCTCATCTCTATAGCTGTGCCAATACTGTGGGAAGCTGAAAGGAATGGAACATGAGAACAAAAAATAGGCAACTATTAAGAGTAAGCTTTTAAGTTATGTAGTTCACAGGATGATAGGGGAAAATCTGGTATATCCCCTATAGGAAGTAGAGTCGTATAGAATGAAGAATGGATTGATTCAGCCTTGGCTGATAAGTTGACTGTGAGAACTTAGATTTGACCAGAGATAAACATTAACCATTAGAGGCAAAACTTTCTTTCACTTTGCATAATGCTGTAACTGCAAATGCTGTCAACTGTGTACATTGTTCCACCTGTAGATGTGCTTAGTTAGAAAACTTCCTTTGTTACCCACTATACTGCTTCTGCTTCCAATATTAAGGCTATAAATCAAGTAGATAATGATTACCAGTGGGAAAGTTAAGGGATGGAAAAAGAGGGGGATAAGAGAACAAACTGGAAATTATTATGATTATTAATAAAAACTTATGGAAACAAATATGATTGTAATACTTCATGCAAACTGTTAAAACTATATAAAGAAAAATGCCTCAGGCTATATGGGGTCACTTGCTTGAAATGGGTGTGGTGTGAGAGGTTCTTCAGTCTATATGTTGCTTTTATTGGTTAATGAATAAAGAAACTGCCCTGACCTGATAGGGCAGAGTAGAGCTAAGCAGGGAAAACTAAACTGAATGCTGGAAGGAAGAAGGAAGAGTCAAGAAGAAGCCATGGAGCCACTGCCAGAGACAGATATTGCTGGAACCTTGCCGGTAGGCCACAATCCTCATGATAAAATGTAAAACAATAGAAACTGGTTAAATTAAGATGCAAGAGTTAACCAATAAGAAGATAGAGCTAATAGGCCAGGCAGTGATTTAATTACTACAGTTTCTATATAGTTATTACAGGAGACTGGGTACCCAGAAAATGAACAAATGGTTTCCTACTACAAATTGGTTCACCAACATGGATAACTACATCCACATAAAAAATCTAAGAAAGCTTAAAAAGGAATTCTAGACACAAAACAACAGAGTTAAGCATGGCTTTTGGTAGCCATGACATTTTTTTTTTCTAGATGGGCTTGCAGGGAGCAGGGTATCATGGCTGCTTTAAGAGAGGTGCAATAAAAACTGCACAACTTCTTTATAAATGTCTGCTTCCTGGTTCACCAGCATAAATGACTCTGACTCTTTTGCGAGGCTACAGCGCATTTAAATGGGGTTTGTGAGCAGAGTGCTACAACTTGGTTAATGGCAACATAGACCTGCTGTCTGTTTGAATATGGGGCTAAACAGACCTTCACCCCACTATGTCAGACTGGGTGAAGTCAAAAGGCAAAGCAACCTTAAGAATAGTCAGGTTGCGGTTTAGCATTTTAAGAAGTGTTTCTGGTCAGAAAATAATTACAGATGCACAATAAAAGCAAATTCAGATTTTAAAAAAAGTTCTCTAAGTGGGCCACAGTGTTAGTAAATGTACATAGGCTTGGGAGAGAAAAGAAAAAGAATATAGAAAGTTATAAAAAATAGTAAATTGTTTAGAAAAAAAAGGTTAAGTCTTTAAAGAGACAAAGTACAGACATTCATAGATTAAAGGAGTAAAGATAACATTCATAGATTAAAGGAGTAAAGATAATAAAATAATATTAAAAATAGAGTAAAAACAAGCCACGCAATGATGCAATATACACAGAGTCTGGAGTATGTATACTATTGTGTTTTCTTTGAATTTTTTGACTGTGAAGGAGCTAAGTACAGAGAGACATTTAATTGTATGGGCTGCTAAGCTAAACAAGTATAGATATTTTAAAGGTATGGTGACTTCAGAATTTGGGTCTAAGTACTTGTTGCTTTAGAAAAGAGATTCTGCTTTTGTTTCCACAGAAGATGAGAACCTATGGATTTCTTTGAGACTAATGTGGTTTGATGGGCCAAGACCCCCTGAATACCGCTCAAAAATTATTTTACCCAATAAACAGCAGGAAGCAGTTTGGAGAAAATTATGCCCAAATTTCCAAATACAGTTTAAAAATGTTTGTTTTCATTTAAAGGGGAATATGCTATAGAGATTTGAATTGGTATGGATCTTGGTTTATTGATACAAATTTAAGGTCAATTTTTTATATGTATAGTTCTGCTTTTAATTAAGGTATTGTGCTTCTACAGTTCATTTCAAAATGTAGTGTATAATTAATAAATACAAGTTAATATATAGTCATCTATAATAGTCAAGCTTGTAGTCATGTTAGTCAGGTTTTCTAGATATATAGAGATATATTTCAGTTAGATAAACTTCAAATCTTTTAAAGACTATAGAATATGGCATTTGAAATGTTTTAAGGACTTAGAACTTTTCATGACATGAGACACATCTGCTCCTGGCAGCACCAATTACTTCAACTGGAAGATGAACATTGAAGAGGCTCCTTATTGAGTTTGCTAACTATTTGTGTAAGAAACTGCTCTGGCCTGGACTGCTTGATGTTATGCTGAATGAACAGGATATAGAGGACCCACAGAGAAATGACTGCTGAACTTGGCTAAAGGTGAGACCAGTCTTTGGGGTTCCTGATTCTTGAAAGTCTCTGCTAGACATTCTGCAGGACACAGAAGGAAGTGACTGACAAACTGCCAATATGGAACTGTCTTTGAAATTTCCTGCTCCATGGAAAAATCTGTGAGACACTACAGACCTCTTGACTGAATATGGATGTCCCAATGGTACAGAAGAACTTTGGGTGACTGTTCAGGCAGTGAGATGTCTCTGTCAATTCTAGAGTTTTGAAAGTTGTTCACAATGTACTTTTTGCTTACTTAGGTAATATTATATCCTTCTGGAGTCTTTGATGAAGTTGAAGAATAGATAGTTATAATTATAGTTTTCCTTATAATGATAAAAATTAAGTAGATGTAAATAATGTAACTATAATTTTTGCTTTATAACTCATAATATGTTAAAATTTAAACCTTCCTTTTTATTTAAACAGAAAAGGGGAAATGGTATGGTAGGTCCCACCATCTATGTGTTGCTTTTATTGGTTAATGAATAAAGAAACTGGCCTGACCCGAAGGGCAGAGTAGAGTTAGGCAGGGAAAACTAAACTGAATGCTGGGAGGAAGAAGGCAGAGTTAAGAAGAAGCCATAGAGCCACCGCTGGAGACAGATATGGCTGGAACCTTGCTGGTAGGCCACAAATCCTCATGGTAAAATATAAAATAACAGAAATGGGTTAAATTAAGATGCAAAATTTAGCCAATAAAAAGTTAAAACTAATAGGCAATCAGTGATTTAATTAATACAGTTTCTGTCTGGCTATTTCAGGAGTCTGGGCAGCTGGGATGTGAATAAGTGGCCTCCAACTACACAGGTACTAAGACTTTTCTTCATTTTACCAACTTCATACATCCATCCCAGGTCACTGGACCCATTAAGAACATGTCTCTTAACAATAGTATAATTAAACAACCCCCCCAAAAAATTTATCAGAAAACTCCTTCAACATTAGTGAAGTGGCTAGATACAAGATTCACTCAAAAAAAATCAGTAGTCCTCTTATACACAAATGACAAACAAACTGAGAAGAAATCATGGAAACAATACCATTCACAATAAACACAAATAATATAAAATACCTTGGGATAACTTTAACCTTGCAACTGAAAGAAGTATATGACAAAATCTTTAAGTCTTTTCAGAAAGACATTGAAGAAGATATCAGAAGATAGAAAGATCTCCCATTTGTCTATGGATTGGTAGGATTAAAATAGTAAAAATGGTCATCCTACCAAATGCAGTCTATAGTTATGACACAATCCCCTTCAAAATTCCAACAAAGTTCTTTATACAACTTGAAAGGACAATACTCAAATTCATATTGAAAGACCAAAAAAAAAGGAACCAAAACCAGGGTATCCAAAACAATCCTATAGAATAGAAGAACATGCACAGGTATCACCATCCTGATTCCAAATTGTACTACAGAGCTATAATGTTGGTGCACACCTTTAATCCCAGCATTCTGCTGCAGAGGCAGGTTGATCTCTGTGAGTTCCAATTCAACCTGGTCTACAAAATGATTTCCAGTACAGCCAGAGCTATTACCCAGATAAACTGTGTCTTGAAAACAAGGAAAGACACATGGTATTGACATAAAAACAAAACAAACAAAAAAAAGTTGATCAATGTAATCAAATTGAGGGCCAAGACATAAATCACACACTGATTTATTTTTTTATAAAAAGCCAGAAATACACATTGGAAAAAAAAGAAAGCATATTAAAACAAATGGTGCTGATGGTCTAACTGGATGCCTTCATGTTGAAGAACAGAAATAGATACATATCTATCACCCTGCACAAAACTCAAGTTCAAATGGATCAAAGACCTCAACATAAAACCAAATATACTCAACCTAATAGTAGAGAAAGAAGGGAACACTTGCATTCAGACAACTTTCTGAACAGAACACTGATCATACAAATATTAAGAACAACAATCAATAAATGGGACTTCATAGCCGGGCGGTGGTGGGGCACGCCTTTAATCGCAGCACTCGGGAGGCAGAGGCAGGCGAATCCCTGTGAGTTCGAGGCCAGCCTGGTCTACAAGAGCTAGTTCCAGGACAGGCACCAAAAACTACAGAGAAACCCTGTCTCGAAAAATCAAAAATAAATAAATAAATAAATAAAAATAAAATAAATGGGACTTCATGAAATTGAGAAACTTCTCTAAGGCAAAGAATACCATCAATGGGACAAAACGGAGGCCTACAATATAGAAAAAGATTTTTACCATCTCTTCATGCTGCATAGTGCTAATTTCCAAAATATATAAAGAACTCAAGAAATTAGAGAACAAAAACAAATAATACAGTTTAAAATGGGATACATATCTAAACAGAGAGTTCCCAACAGAGAAATCTCAGTTGACTGAGAAATATTCAACATCCTTAGCCATCAGGGAGATACAAATCAAAACAACTAAGATTCCATCTTATAATTGTCAGAATGGCTAAGATGAAAAACACAAGTGATAGCTCAGGCTGGTGGTAGCAATGGGAACACTGCTCTACTGCTGAAGGGAATGCAAACTTGTCCAGCCTCTAAGGAAATCAATATGGAGGTTCCTCATAAAATTAGCAATACATCTACCTCCAGACCCAGCTATATCACTCATGGGCACTGGGGTGCTCTATCCTACCACAAGAACACTTGCTCAATGATGGTCATAGCTGCTTTATTCATAACTGCCAAAAATATATGTCCATCAACAGTGAATGAATAAAGAAAAATTGGTACATTTATATAATGGAGTATTACTCAGATGTTAAAAATGATGACATCATGAAATTTGTAGACAGATAGATGAAACTAGAAAAAAAAATCATTCAGAGTGAGGTGACTCAGACCCAGAGAGACAAACATGGTTTGTGCAGATTTGTAAGTAGACAGCTGTTAGGTAATAGATAGTCATGCTGCAGTTCAAAGACCCAGAGAGGCTAAGCAACAGGCAGGGTGAGTGGACTGAGAGTAGATGAGGATAAGAACATGAAGGTCCAGGGATGGAAAATGGAAGAACAGAGCACCAAGAGAGATGACTGGAATTGGTGGGCATTTGGGGGGCAGTGTAGAAGCATAGTACAGTGGAAACACTTTGGACTCTACAAGAATGACTTTATTGAAGACTCCTAGTAATGGGGAACACAGAGAAATATTGATCTATCTTCTATAACCAGACAAAGCTCCCAGCAGGGAGACTGGACATCGACCTAGCCACAAATTCTTCCACCTATAATATGTCCTGCCTGCCAGATATGTTGGGGTAAAGATGGCACAGAACTTAAGGGAGTGACCAACCAATGACTGGTCCTACTTGAAGCCCACACCACAAAATGGAGACTATGCATGACACTGCATGGATGGCCAGAAATTAGAGGCTGGGCATCCCAGAGACCCAGGATAGAACCAAAAGGACTGGCAGAATAAAAAGTCACTGAAATTATTCCTATTTTGGTATATTCTGGCATGCTCATAAATCAGTGCCTAGGACAATTGTCATTAGACAAACATCATCCAGAAACTGATGGGAGCAGATGCAGAGACCCACAGCCAAAGACTAGGTGACACCAAGGGAACCTCACAGAAGAAGGAGAGGAAGGATTCTAGGAACCATAAGGGTTGAGATCACCAAGAACACAGCCTACAGAATTAACTAAGCAGGGTTTATAGGACTCACAGAGACTGAAGTGACAGACATGGACCTCATATGGGTCTGGGCTAGGTTCTGTGATTATGTGTTACAGTTGTGTAGCTTGGTGTTCTTGTGGGACTCCTCAGAGTTAAAAATGTGTGTGTGTGTGTGGGGGGGGGTATCCCTGATGTTTTTCCTGAGCTTTGGACCCTTTTCCTCCTACTGGGCAGCCTCTTTCCGCCTTGATATGAGGGTTTGTGCCTAGGCTTATTGCAATTAAATTGTTAAGTCATGTTCAGTTGATATACCTGAGAGGACTGATCTTTTTGAAGGGAAATCTTTTTGAAGTGGATCTCGGGGAAGAGAGGAAGAGGTGGTGGGGGTTGGGAGGTGGGAAGGACTAAGAGGAGCGGTGGTAAGGGAAACTTCAGTCTGGATGTAATGTATGGAATGGATTTTTAAAAAGAAAGAAAAGAGAAAGGAGAACTGTAAATTTCAAGCCAAACATGAACCTTTATCTGCCATGATGTACTGTATGCAAGATACGCTAGGGCAATGGAGGCACACAGCTGTGGGAGTGACCAGTTAATAACTGATTTGGCTAAAGACACACTCCATGAGATGGAACATGCACCTGACATTGCTTGGTTGACCAAGAACCTGAGGCTAGATGTTCCAGGGGTATAGTGTAAATTAAATAATACTGGTCTAAAAATTGGTGGAAAGTAGTGACAAAATAACTCCTAATGATATTCTGCTCAGCCATCATCAGAGAAGCTTCCTCCTGCAGCAGATGGGAACAAATACAGAGACCCACAGGCAGATGTCACACAGAGCAAGAGACCTTTGAATACTCAGCTCCAGGAAACTTCTTGGAAAAGGAGGTGGGAAAAGTTTAAGAGCCAGATGTTATAGGAGGCTGCTTGTTTATTTGCCGGCCACCCAGACTCCCAAAATAACCACACAGAAACCATATTAATTAAATCACTGCTTGGCCAATCACTTTAGCATATCCCTAGCAAGTTCTTACATATTAAATTAACTCATTTCTGTATATCACCATGAGGCCATGGCTTACTGGGCAGAGTTCCAGGCAGTGTCTGTCTCCAGCAGGGCTACATGGCTTCTCAGTGACTCCACCTTCTTTCTCCCTAGTTTAGTTTTCCCTGCCTACCTTTATTCTGCCATGCGCAGGCTCAAGGCAGTTTCTTTATTAACTAATGGTATTCACAGCATACAGAGAGGAATCCCACATCAGCTAAAGAGGGTAAAAGACAGCAAGAAAACAAGGCCATGTAAATCAGCTTGAGCAACGCTCATATGAACTTGCAGAGACTGACGCAGCCTACATAGGAAGGGCTGCACCAGGTCTTCTGCACATACATCATGACTTCCAGATTAGTGTGTCTAGTGGATTCCTTGCTGTTCCAGCTAGTGGTAGCTGATTGCTGTGCCTTCTCTTAGGCTCCCTTCCTTCTGTTTGTTTGCCTTGCCCAAGGTTGTATTTTTATTATATTCCCTCTTTCCTGTTCCTCCCTTTAAACCTTCCATATAACCCTCTCCACTCTCCTCTTAATTTGTGACATTTTATTAAAAATTATTGCATGCATATATTTTTGCATATATGTATATATTCCCAAATATAACCTAGTGAGTCCCTATAACAGAACATTTTTGTTTTTAATCTACAAGTTAACCCAAATGTAATAGATGTTGCATATATTATAGTTTGAACTTCTAAGATCAACTTGGAACTAATGTTTAGAATTGTTCCTTAGAAGGGATGAAAAGCACTTAGACAAATGTAAGCAAGAGAATGCATTATATGGCTAAATGCCTTGGAGCCAGAAAACAGTATGAGACTACTGGGGGTGGGGATCCTTTAAAATATATTAAGATGTATAATGAGGTTTTAGAAGGAAAAGAAAAGAATCTGCTCAGAATGTGCAACAGAGTTTGCTTGCAGATGCCACTCTAGAATAGCACTCAAAGGTGATGCAGAAACCATAGCAACCCTACAAGGCACCTGCCACCCAGTCATGCTAATTTCTCCTTCATTAAACTTGGTGGCAAAAGGATGAACAAAGAGAATTAACTCATTTAGCTTAGAGTATTCAACACGGATGTCAGTCTGCCAGTCTAAACTGTATTTTGTAGCAGCTATTACATGGCTTACTTTATAATTTTAAAAAATGTTTTATGATATAAATATATATTATTCATTATGGGGAGAGTCATTTTCTGGGGGAGTCAATTGATGCTTCTATACATGTGTGCATTATATGCTGCCTAAAACTGGTTTTAAATATATAGTTCAATTGTTTATCATTTATTCATGCTGCAAACCTTAACATCCTTTTTTCTAGCTCTTTTAAAGTGGACACTGCACAGTTTTCACACACAGTCAACCGACCGTGTGGAGACCGGAACTTCTGTCCTTCTGTTGTTAGTACACAGTGGCCCACCCTACCCAGACCTGCCTTGTTTCTCCTCGCCTCTGCTGCCCACTGTTACTCTCCCAGCACTCCTGAGAGCAGCACTTTCAGATCCCCTTATGAAAGCTGTCATAAGCACCGTCTCTCTGTGTCTGGATCACTTCATAAATATCGGGATCTTTAGCTACATCTGTGTTGTCACCAATGACAGAAAATCCCCATTTTGTGCCTAAGGACTGCTGCTGTCTTACCCACAGTGCCTCATTTATTCGTTGGTTCATTATTAAAGGGATCCCTGATTGTTTCATTTCTAAGTCATCGTGACTCCAACTTTAACAGACCTGGGAGTCCAGAGATCTCTTCTTCAGGGTGTCATGCTTATGAAGAGAGTGATCACAGAAGATGCAGGTGTTCGGTGTCCTAGAACTGGAGTTACAGCTGTTTGTCAGCATTCTGATGCGTGTTCTGGGAACCAAATTCCCATCCCCTGGAAGAAGGGGAGTACATGCTCTTAACTGCTGAGCCATCTCTTTAGTACTATATATATATATATATATATATATATATATATATATATATATGTATGTATGTATATGTATATATATGTATATATATTCATGGAATAGTCATAATGTTTTCCATAATATTTGCATTATTTACTTTCCCACAAACAGCATTCATGTCTGACCTTTTCTTCATAGCTTTAGCAAGTACTTATACTGTTTGTCTTTCTTATAATAAAGTAGCCATTCTTCCTGTACTGAGGTGATATCTCATGTGGGTTTAAGTTTCCTTCCCCTTGTGATGTCCGAGCTAATAAGGTTGTCTTGTTTGTTTGTTTATATGTGCCTGTTGGGTAACTCTAGATCTTCCTCTGAGAAATATTCTATTTATTTAAAATACCCATTTTACTAGATTTTATCTTTTGCTGTTGATTTATTTGAAACCCTCATATATGTTATGTGTTAATTCTTTGTCAGATATGCAAGGTTTTTCTACTTTTTAAAATATTATTTAATTATTTTAATTAAAAAACTATAAATGAATTCCTTTTTCATACAATGTAGTGGCATTTCGATTGCATTTTAATAAATAAAGACTACCTGAAAATTTGAGAATAAAAGTCTCACTGATTTACAGACCATGCTATGGTAATACACAACTTTAATCCCAGAAACCATAATGACATGCACCTTTAATCCCAGTAGCCACACTAGTTTCCATAGAAATCAGGTGATGCCTTTAATCACGGTGGTGCATGCCTTTAATTCCAGCCCTAGAGAGGAATATAAAATGGGAAGAGACAGCTCTCAAAACACAGTCTCATTCTGAGATTCCGGGAGCAGGACTGTCATTTCGGTCTGAGGTTGAGGAAAGAGCCAGTGACTGACTATTTTACTTTTCGGATCTTCAGGCTGAACCTCAGTTTCTCTCTCTGAGTTTTTATTAATTGTGCTTCAATACAATATATCCTGACCGCAGATTCCCCTCCGTCCACTCCTCCTCACTCCTCTTCCCAGGTTCATAACCACCCGCTCTGCTTTCCTTCGGGAAAGAGCAGGTCTCCAAGAGACAACAACCAAACACAACAAAACATGGTACAATAAAACAAGGCAAAGGATGGACAAGGCAACCCAGAAGTCCCAAGAGCAGGCAAAAAAGTCAGAGACATGCCTGTTCCCACTGGGAGGAGTCGCACAAAGACACCAAGCTATAACACATAAGCGGAAGACCTGGTGTAGACACTTGAAGCCCCGTGCTTGTGCTTCAGCCTCTGTGAGCCCATGAGAGCTCTATTTAGCTGACTCGGCGAACCAAGCTCTCCTGGAGTCCTGAGTCCCCTCTCACTCCTACAATCTTCCCTTCCCCTCCTCTGCCAGGTAACCAAGCATAAGGGTTGGGCCTCCAGTTTAGACTCTCTGCATAACATCCGTCTGTGGGTCTCTGCACCCACTCCATCTACTGCTGGAGGAGGCCTCTCTGAAGACGACTGGACATGACACTGATCTAGGAATATAGTGGAATATTACTAAGAATGATTTCATTGATTTTTTTTTTCAGTCATGTTTTGTTCTACCCTAGGTCTCTGAGTTATCCACTCTCAGGTTCCTGGCCATCTGGGCAGTGTTGGGCATGGGCTCCCTCTTGTGCATGGGTCTATTAAAGCAGACAATAGCTGACCACTCCCACAATTCCTGTGCCACCATTGCCCCATCACATCTTGCATGCTGGACGGATTGTAGATTGTGGGGTTCGCGCCTGGGTTGATGGAAAGCTTCCTCTTTCCATAGCCTGCAGAGTACTTTCCCACGCCAAAGAGACTATTACGTCGGGTGAAGGCTCCGTGTCGGTCCCAGTTCAACCAGTGCATTCAATGAGCTGTATGGATGTTGTCCTCAGCAATGTGGTCCACTGCCCATTTTGGGAGAGAAACCCTCTGTCATAGCATTAGCCTGGCTTGCTTAGGGATCTACTCCAAACCCTCTCTGTCAACAACTCAGCCGAATGCAACCCAGTCCCATCACTGTAAACCTTGTTAGCTACAAAGAATGGCCAGTTCAGACTCTGCATCCTCCATTGCTAGGAGTACTCACTCAGGTTAACTTCATAGATTCCAGGAAGTTTCCACTGTGCTAGGTTTCACACCACCCTCCGGTGCCCCGAGTTTTAGCTGTCCCTACCCTTTCTCTCTCTCTCTTCCTTCCATTCACTCCACCTGATCAGTTTTGCCTCTGCCCCCACCTGCACCCAGTCTACCCAAAAACTCTATTCTGCTTTCTCACCCAGGGAGATCCATAGCCCCCCCCTTTACCTACCTTCTCTGGGGCTGTGTATTGTAGCTTGATTATCCTTTACTTAGCAGCTAATATCCACTTATAAGTGAACACATGCCATATTTGTCTTTCTGGGTCTGGGTTATCTCACTCAGAATGTTTTATCTTGTTGTTTGATTTTTTTTTACTAGTTTTTAATCCATTTACCTGCAAATTTCATGATGTCAATGTTTTAAAAGCTGAGTAATACCTCATTGTGTAAATGTACCACATTTTTTTCTTTACCCATTCTTCAATCCATTGGTATCTAGGCTGTTTCCATTTTGTGAATAAAGCTGCTATGAACACAGTTGAGCAAATGTCCTTGTGGTAGGATGGAGGAGCCTTTGGGTATACGGCCAAGAGTGGCATAGCTGGGGCTTGAGGTAGATGGATTCCATGAGAGCCATACTGGCTATACAAGTTTGTACTCCTACCAGCAATAGAGGACTGCTCTTCTTGCTCCACATCCTCACCAGGATAAGCTGTCACTTGTGTTGTGGACCATAGTATTAGGTCTAAGATGAAGTCTCAAAGTAGTTTTAATTTGTATTTCTCTTATGGCTAAAGACGCTGAAAATTTTAAGTATTTCTCAGCCATTTAAGATTATTCTGTTGGAAATTATCTGTTTAGATCTATATCCTATTTTTAATTAGATTATTTTAGTTTTTTGATATCTAGTTTCTTGAACTTCTTATGTATTTTGGATATTAGACTTCTATCAGATGTGGATTTGGTAAAAATCTTTTCCCATTCTGTAGACTGATGTTTTGTCTTCTTGACAGTGTCCTGTCCTCTGCCTTACAGGAGCTTACAGAAGCTTTTCAATTTCATGAAATTTATTAATTTTTGTTCTTGGTGTCTTCCTATTGGTGTTCTACTCAGAAGGTAATCTCCTGTGCCAATACACTGAAGGCTATACCCGTGTCTCTATCAGCTGTCACTCTGAGGAGTGTCTTCTGTGCTAAATGGAGACTTCTGTCTTTCCCTTTGCTTTTCTGTGTTGTAATGACCTTTATTGAGCTGAATTGTCTTGTATCAGTGAAAACTGTGGGATAAAATATATTCATAAACATGGGGGCATTTAACAGTATTAGAAGACTATATGGAATGACACTTCTTACAATACTACAAACCTCTCAGATGTAATTTTTAACATAGACACTTATATCATGAAAAGTATATAAAATTTTGCTAGTTATATGTTGCACTGTGAGTTAAGTTTTTAAATTTAATATGAATCTGTATATAACATGTCTATTTTGAACACTATAATAAAATGACCTTCCTATATATGGTTTTTACAGAAGTGCTGGTCTGTGTGAAATGATTTGGGCACCGTCTTGGCTGAAATGGTAAATTGTCCTTTGGAACGTACCTGTTCTTTGTTCCATCTGTAATCCTAAAGTAAACACAATAGAGAATTGGGCCTCGGAGCTAAACACAGCATGAATGTGAAATAGGTTAATTCTTACATCACTCCACTGCTTTCCCATGCCACAGAGGTATTGTCCCTATTGCTTAGTCTTTGCTTTTAGATTAATACTGCCTGCCCAAGACACATAGGAAGAAGTGTTTGTTTTCTGAAAGTAGTTTTAAGAATGTGGATCCTTAGGTAAAATGCTATTAGAAATATTACAAATTAATTCTTAATCTTTGGGAGGTGAATTATTTCTCAATTTTCTATAGAAAACTTGTTTTTTTCTGTTTTCTTATTTAAAAAATCAAGAAAATACTTCGTATTTTTACACTATATCATGTATGGTGGGTTGAAAGAAAATGGGTCATAATTGAAGTGGGACTCACAGGAGCTGTGGCCTTGTTGGGGTAGATGTGGCCTTGTTGGAGGAGGTGTTGTCACTGTGTGGGTAGGCTTTGAGATTTTCTATGCTCGAGCTACCCCAGTTAGATGGACCACTTCCTTTTGACTACAAGGCAAGATAGAGGATACTCAGCTACCTGTACAGCACTATTCCTGCCTGAAGGCCACCATATCTTACCGTAGTGATAATGCAGTGAACCTCTGAACTAGAAGCAAGCCAACACAATTAAATGTTCTTTTTTATGAGAGTTACCATATCATGATGTCTCTTTCTAGCAATAGAAAGCCTAACTAATACAGCAGGTCTCTACAAAAATGAGTATAAATGCCTTGAGGATATCTAAGTCTTATGTCTTTTATGATACTTTTGAAAAGAGGAATTTCAAAATGTTCAACAAATTTGTGAAAAAGAGAAAGGAAGAAATAAAGAAAGAGGAAGAAAAAAGAGAGAAAAAAGAAAGAAAGAAAGAAAGAAAGAAAGAAAGAAAGAAAGAAAGAGAGAAAGAGAAAATTTCACCTTTGAGGCAAATGTAAGGCAACCCAAAAAAACCACAACATCTTACCCCAGTTATAGTGGTTATTACCAAAAAGACAAGGCACAGGTGATATAAAGATGTTAAGAATAGGGAACTTTAATACTCAGTGAGGGATACATTAGTGACTTTATATCCACTGGTTAAGCTACTTGAACTAGAACTCCAATGTGATTCAGCTATTCTGCTTCCAAGTATGTATCCAGAGGAAATGGAATCAAGAGACATAAGAATATAGGAACATCCTTTTTTTCTTATTGAGCTATTCATAATATCTGAGATATGGAAGCAGCATGTGTGTCTATCTGCAGGTGAAGGAATGAAGACTATGTGGTATATTTACACAGCAGAATCCTATTTGGCCATAGAAAGCAACCTCATCCTATCATTTACATAAAAATGAATGGAAATGTGAAACAATCTTTTTAATGAAATGACTCAGGTTCAAAAATGTAGATGTACTCTTTCATATAAAGATTTTTTTGAAAACTCAACTGGAACGTATGATAATAATTAGATGTGGGGAAAGTGTGAGCTGCTTGTATGTGTTTGGACAATTCCTAACAGAACACAATGGAAATGATGAGTTCTTTGTTTTCTGGAATAGTAGCACAGTCACAGTTCATAATAGCCTGTGACATATTTTATAAATATATAACTGAAGAGAAGAGTTTGAGGACTCATCATCAGGACACATCATACACTTACACTAAAACGGCACACTGTACCCATAAATTATAATGTGTACAATTATCATGTGTTAGTCAAAATTTAAATACTTAAAATGAAATATTCACTATCCTAATTTGATCACTGCACTTTGAGTACATATATCAAATTATAATGTGGTGCTCCATAAATTGAGACAGTCATTTAAGAAACTAAAAGATGTCCGTCAACATAAAAGGAGAAATCATATTGAATAAGGGATTTCTATTAATGGGGAGCTATACATTTCTGTAAGTTAAGATTTCTGTATGTTCTTTCTCCTCTAGGATGTTCTTTAGATATCATTAAGTCATATCTCTTAGAACCATCTGAAACGCAGACTTTGTGTGCTTTGAAGCCTTATTGTATTAGCAGTTGGCCCTTCATGTAATCAAAATAACTCTGTTGGAGAGAATAAACTTCTATCAATAATAGCAAATTCATTTTTGTTTGTCCAGTTTGACAGGGAAAAATGTCCTGGTTCCTTCTTCTTCTGATAGGTAGCAAAATTGCTTCTCATTATTACTATTATTGTTATTTCATTCATCAGCATGTCAAATACAGAGCAGTAATCTTATTTTTACACGTGCAATAGTAGCCTTGGATGAATTCATATCTAAGAAACTCACCCATAGGGTGCTGCAGGCTGCTGTTCTAAGGGGTTACATAGTCCCAGTATTACAATGAGAAGCTGAAATTCACTGCTCTAACACAAACCAGAATGTTCCTTTTAAAAGTTTCTTTAAAAGTGTCCCTGTCATGAAATAAGAAATATTTTTTATTTTGTAGATTGTATTTTTTTTAAACTTTGATTGAAGAAAAATTATAACTGACATAAATTAAGAACAAGCAATTTAATCTTTATTAATCATCTCATAATGCTTTTTGAAAATGTTCAATTCTAACACCAATGTAAAAAGTATCAAATATCTTAAATAATTCTTTTTTTATACTTTTTAATTGACATTTATTAAGCTCTACATTTTTCACTGTTCCCCTCCCTTCCTCTCCCCTCCCCCCTTCAATCCTCCCCCAAGGTCCCCATGCTCTCAATTTACTCAGGAGATCTTTTCTTTTTTTACTTTCTACTTCCCATGTAGATTAGATCTATGTAAGTCTCTCTTA
This sequence comes from Myodes glareolus, assembly GCF_982192425.1. NCBI lineage: Eukaryota > Metazoa > Chordata > Mammalia > Rodentia > Cricetidae > Myodes > Myodes glareolus. Next base: position 10,095,861 of record NC_142047.1, on the reverse strand, counting down.
GTGTCTGCACTGTTGTGTAAGTTTTCTGGAATTGTGGTTTGTAGACTGGTTTTCATTGCTTTATGTTTAAAAACCACCTATGAGTGAGTACATGTGATTATTGTCTTTCTGTGTCTGGGTTACCTCACTCAAAGGAATGTTTTCTAGCTCCATCCATTTTCCTGCAAAATTAAAGCTGTTGTTATTTTTTTCTGCTGTGTAGTACTCCACGGTGTAAATGTACCACAATTTTCTTATCCATTCTTCAATTGAGGACCATTTAGACTGTTTCCAGGTACTGGCTATGACAAACAAAGCTGCTATGAACATAGTTGAGCACATGTCCTTGTGGCATGATTGAGCATCCTTTGGATATGCAACCCCTTTGAAAGTCAGTGTGGCAATTTTTTCAGAAAATTAGGAAACAACCTTCCTCAAGACCCAGTAGTACCACTTTTGGGTATATATCCAAAGGAAATAAGAAACATGGACTGGCTTTGTGCAAGCCATGTGTTATATAGTTTTTCCCAGGAATGTTTAGAAAGACCACTGTTCATGTCAGAAGAACTGGCCCTTCCCACAGCCCACACCATTCTAGGCCATTGCCTGTGCTGCTTCAAAAGCCTGCACTCAGCACCAGTGGACATCCATGACTCAGGGGCAGGCCATGCCAGCCAGAACAGACTCCAGCTGCTGAGGTGCAGACAACGCCAATCAGATGAACCAAAGGCCAAGCTAACCTCCAGAAGGCCAGATCCCCACTTGGATAGAGACTTCCTACTATATCAGAGGCCATTCCAGCTGCCAGAAATTGAGGCAAAAGAGTAAAAATACAAAGAGGAAAGAGAAAGCAAGGAATACATCCATCCAACAAAGAATATCTCAGATAAGGAGTTAGACCTAACTATCCCAAACAGAGATGCCTAAATGCCAGTAGAAAAATACAATCAACAAGAGCCAGGGCAATAAGGAACCACCAGAGCCCAGCTAACCTATGACAACAAGACCCAAGTAATCAAATGAAGACAAAGCACACGAAAATGGCCTTAAAAACAACTTTATGAAGATGATAGAGGTCCTTAAAGAGGAAATGAAAGGATCTCTTAAAGGTAAAGACTAGCAAAACATCGAAATAAATAAATAAATCGCTTAAAGAATGTGACAAAAGCCAAGAAAAGCAAACAGGTGAAGAACACTATTTAAGACATAAAAATAGTCTCTTGCAAACTCTAAAATGGTTCCCTTAATTAAGATATTTACTTCCCTGCTCCCATATCCACCCATCCTCCATTCCCCCAAGCTCTCCTGAATCCTCCCCTTCTCTCTTCTCTCTACCCATCTCCCCTTACATCCACCTCCCCATTCCTGTGCACCCAACTTTTGCCTGGCAATCTTGTCTACTTCCAATACCCAGGAGGATAAATATATGATTTTCTTTGGGTTCACCTTATTATTTAGCTTCTATAGAGGGGTTCCCAGGTCCAAGGAGAGGTCCCCAAATTATTCCTTGGGCAGTAGAGGAGAGGGTCCATGAAGTGGCCTTGTCCCATAGCCACACTGATGAATATCTTATATACCATCACAGAACCTTCATTCAGGCAATGGATGGAGATAGAGACAGAGATCCACATTGCAGCACTGTACTGAGCTCCTAAGGTCCAAATGAGGAGCAGAAGGAGGGAGAACATTAACAAGGAAGTCGGGACCACGAGTGGTGTGTTCACCCACTGAGACGGTGGGACTGATCTAATGGGAGTTCACCAAGGCCAGCTGGACTGGGACTGAATGAGCATGTGATCAAACTGGACTCTCTGAATGTGGCTGACAATGAGGGCTGACTGAGAATCCAAGGATAATGGCACTGGGTTTTGATTCTACTGCATGGACTGGCTTTGTGGGAGCCTAGTCTGTTTGAATGCTCACCTTTATAGACCTTGATGAAGGGGGGAGGACCTTGGGCTTCCCAGGGGGCAGGGAGCCCTGACAGCTCATAAGACTAGAGAGGGAGGGGAGGGGAACACAGACATTCCCCAACCCCATAACTCCCTGGTCATTCTGCAGGGGCTGTTCCACCCTGCTCCACCCTCTCTCCTTTTATCCCATCCCAGCTTTCACCCAGGAACCCCTTCCCTTCTTCGTCCCTTCCTCAGGGCCATAAAATCCCCCAGCTCAGCCTGTTTGGGCGCTGGGATGGGCTGGTGAGAGCAACCGGGCAGGCTGGAGTTCCTTTGTTTCAATAGCCTGCCACCAGCAAGGTAGGCCTTTTGTCATCGAGGTCCCTGGCCAACAAGGGAACCTGACCTTGTACCAGAAGATCCATAGGAGAGCATTTGAAGGAAGAGATGGGTAGCACCAAGGCAAGAATTCCTCCAAAAATCTGATAAACAACATGAACCACCAGAATCCAGCGATCTTACAACAGAAGGACTTGAACACTCTAATCCAGAAGAAGTGGAAAAAAGTGACATTATGAAAGCAATAGAGTCCCTTAAACAGGATATGAAAAACTCCCTTAAAGAAATGGATGAGAAGTATAACAAAAAGTTCGAAGAAATGAGTAAATCCGAAATGATACCCTGGGAAACCAAGAAAAAACAATCAAACAGGTAATGGAAACAGTTCAAGAATTGAAAACTGAAATGGAGGCAATGAAGAAAACACAAACCGAGGGCCAGCTGGATATGGAAAATCTAGGTAAGCAAACAGAGACTACAGAAACAAGCATAACAAATAGAATACAAGAGATAGAAGAATGAATCTCAGATTATGAAGACACCATAGAGAAAATAAATGCACTGATCAAAGAAAACAGCAAATTCTCATCACAAAACATTCAGGAAATCTGGGACACAATAAACAGACCAAACCTAAGAATAATAGGGGTAGAAGAAGGAGAAGAATTGCAGATCAAAGGCCCAGAAAATATATTCAACAAAATTATAGAAGAAAACTTTCCCAACCTAAAGAACGATATTCCTATGAAGGTTCAGCCGGCAACAATACCTAGTTGTGGCAATTAGTGCTGACACCCTGTGCTGTGTTACAGCAGGTCAGCCAACATATAATTTCTAGAGTTTGGATTATAGCCTATGAGTGACTTGGCTGTGGACCAGTTCCTGTTCTGAACTGCAAATCTTGCTGTTTATGTGTGAAAACTCTGTCCAGTTGTTCTGCACAAAGCTTGGCAGTGCCTGCTGGAGCTACGTCCAGGCTAGACCAAAACAGGCAGAATGCACAGATCCTGCTTAGTGGGATCAGCTTGAGGATGACATACCTCAAATAGGAGAATCAAGGAGAAACAGTGGAGAGAGTGTAAGTATTTTATCTGATTTTTTTTAAACCCATGGACAAACCATAAGATCAGGAGTAGGGCACACTTCTACTTTGCTTCAGTGAGAGGAGGGGTTTTACTGGCCTTCCCTCCGGTCACCTCTGTATATCCGTGACAGGAAGTCAGTTTGAAGAAGACTGACAGGAAAATCTTTTCAAAAGTTGTACAGGGGATAAAAAATGAGAAAAGGCTGTCCTCTAGAGAGGCTGTGAGCCACGTGGTGGCCACAGGGTGAGATGAGAAGGGGCACGAAGAGATGGGCCCGTGGGAGAGTGAGGTTGCGCATGCTAGGATTTACGTTCTGCCCAGGTTGTAGTCAGCCTCACTTCCCCATCTTTCTATTTCTAGAAGGCGTTTCAGAAGTTTCTCTAGGTTTTTTTTATTAATTTGATTCTCATTAAGAGGTTCTGTCACATCTTCATCTATTTCCATGTGACCAAACTCAAGTTACTGTAAAGTATCCAATAAAAGATGTTATATATGCGAGCACTTTGAACTCACCTGGATCCAGCATCTCCCTGTGTCTGAGCACACGTCGCTCACCGGGGCTTTGCTCAAGAGTAGAGGGGACAGAGGTGAGCCCTGGCGGCTGCATTGCCATCTGTGAAATCACATCTCTAGCTGTTCACAAAGAGTGTCAATCACAGAGACCTGGTGAGTAGGACCAAATAGTTTATTATTGGAGAACTTAAGTATTAAAGGGGCCATGGCACATTATGGTCCTATCTGGGTACCACGGTGGTGGTCTGTGAACCTCCAGCCTGGGTCATAGTACAGCTTGTTTCAGTACAGGCATGCCATCTCCTCCAGAGAGATCTTGGAGTTTCTGATCTCAGCGATTTCAGTATAGGACTCCTCTTCCTCCTCCTCCAGGAGTTTCACCTTTTCCTGACAGTCTTCCTCTGAGCAGTGTGAAAAATAAAACAGAAATAGTGAATTTAGGGTCTCATTATATTTAACAAGACCAAGCTGTCAGTCTCATGGAGCCATGAAAATCACAGATAAGGTAGCTAGGCCTATGTCTGCATAACATCAAATGCACAGGAAAGAAAAGCTATGCTTAAAGGGTCCCCATGTTACAGGGAATATTCCAGATCTGCCTTGAAACTGTAATGGCTTTAGAATAGGGATCCCACATTTTCCCCTTTGATTAGGGCCTGTAAGTTACATAACTAAGGCCTGCTTTGGAGCTTAAAGAACTATGGGGGTGATCCCCGAACTCCAAAGTCTGCTTCATGAAAGCCCACACTTCTCAGAGCGTTCTTGATATATTGTACTATATAATATCAGAATCTTAGCAGATCAGCATCAGTGGTATTTTTTAAACTGCATTTCTCTTTTTGTTTTTTCTTTGTCCTGAATTAGCCCCAAATACTCTTTCATAACCCATGTGACTATTGTAACTGGGAACCACAAACACCAATGTTTTCATATCCTCTCCCAAACAGAAATAACAAAGATGATGTGGGAAGGGAATCTTGAAACAGAAAGTGCTGAATACACTCAGATTTTGTCTTTAAAGGAAGTATTAACACTGAATAGCTCAAATGTATCTTTCCAGTGATAAGAATAGGAATTAATATTAGGTAACAAGAAGAAGTCACTGTTAGAGGCCAGCCTTTCTCTTACTGTCTTTGGCATATAGAAACCCAAGACAAAAACCAAAGGGAAGAGTCTCTTGTTCAAAACAATTCGAATTTTCAACATGGTGACTACAGAGCAGTGAGCCAGGCACAGGGGGCTATGCTGCTATAGTTCCTATTCCCTTGGAAGCAATCTTGGGCACACCCAGAGCATTCACTCCCCAGACATGAAGCTCTGGAAGCATTGTAGGCCCAGCAACGTTTTATTTCTGTTACTGTACTCTAGGTCACTGGTCTTCTGTCCGCTATGTGTAAGCAAGGGTCCTAGGTGAGAAGCGAGGAGATGGGGTAGATCTGTACCTAGGAGTCAGAATAGCATCTCTCTGAAGATAACAGGGCGTCTTTTGTAGCCTTCAGAATCTTCTGTATTACTTCATAGGGTGTGCAAACCTACAGTCCCTTCAAATACAGACAATCCCAGAGCCTAAACTCAAAAGCATTCTAGGTAACCTTTGATTGTATCAGCTTCAAAATCTGATTACATCACCAGCATCAAACAAAACGTTCAGCGGACGCCAGGGTTTCAGCAAAAGAATACTTTGCCATTGTCTGTCTTTCAGGATTTCAATATTATTATTATTTTTTTGGTCAAAGTAGATGTTGTAGTTTGAGGAATACTGTCACAATATCTAAATCTTAACATATATCTGAAACAGAGCAGCCGTGGATGGGGTCACAAGGCTGTCACTTACAGAGCGAAAAAGTAGAATGTAAAGTAGACAAACTATCCTTCTAGATTTTTTGGGTTGGTCCCTCAAGGCCAGACCTCTCTCAGACGATCAAGCCCACAGTTTCTCAAAACCCTTTACCCTTGACTTCTCTTCCACACAAAACGTGTTCTTCCTTGACATCTGTTCCCAAGGGCAGATTATTTTCTGCACTGGTCCTCTAATCAACTTCATCATTACATTGCTTGGTGTGCAATGGCAGCTGGAGACAGAGCCATCTGCCAGGAAGCAAACATTCTAAAGACGGACACCAACAGTGACACACACATGTGTAGAGGATATAAGGACCAGAGCAGCAGTCTCAGCGTTGACATTTTTTTCCCTAAAGATGCAGTGTCTCCTGGGTCTCAGGGAGCTAGCATCTTCAAGGCGTGACGATGGCCGAGGTTTTGAAGTGGGACTCAGAAGTACAGTATGCAGACTGCACACCTCGATGTTGAAAACCCCTGAGGTGGTGATTACAGATAACAGGGCATGTTAAGGAGGGCAAGGGACTTCCATCTGATCCCTGTGCTTTCTCTTTTGTCTCTCATGACCACCATGGGCACCATTTACATATGTTCATGACTGAGACAAAACTTGAGTGAGAAAAATCAGTATTCTTAAACATCTTTGCAGTCTCTGGGGGCATTTCTTACATAATCAGATCCCTGCCACCTTCATGGTTCATGGGTATCCCTACTTTCCTAGCTTAGCTTTAGCCTCAATTCAGTCCTCATCTACCTTAGTTCTTGGCTCTGTGACCCCACTGGCCTTATTGCTTTCATAAATAACACCATATTGCCTTGGTACTTCTAATCTAAACCACGTGGTCTGAGAGTTTAGGGAACAAGTGTTATCATCCAGAAAGTACAGCTAGGACAGGATGTAGATTCGACTTCCCAAATAAGTGGCACCTCCCACCCTCTGCCCATGGCTTTCAGCATTACAGGATCCTGATATTTTCTAGAGCTACCTTCACACTTTGGTTTCTTTCTGCAATGATCAATCATCAGGAAGAGAATAAGAAGGAAGTGATATCCCACGCCGAAACCAACGAAAATTGCCAGAAAGATGATCGTGGGCCTGGAGTTCGAATGGTCTCCTAGCAGGAACATATTTTGAATATGGGAATGACAAGGAGGATCGTGTCTCTACTGATGATGCCTGTGGGTGTTCAGGGTGATGAAGTCATAGCTTCAGGAACAATGGGAGATTGTGAGAGCCTGGTAGCCTCCTTGGAGGAAATATGTCACTGGGCCTTGGAAGGTTGAATTTGTTCTGGTCCCTTCTCTCTCTGTGTTTCCTTGGTAACCATGGGACAAACAACTTCCCTGAGCCATGACCTCCCCCCATGCTGTTTATGCCTTGCTACAAGTAAAAGCACAATGAGACCAGCTGACCATGAACTGAAGCCCCCTGAGTCCATGAGACGAAATAAACCTCTCTTAAGTTGTGCATCTCAGGTATTTAGTCCCACCCAGAAGTTCAGGCTCCAATTTCACCCAGTATCAAATGTTTGCTCCACACAGGCATTTTTTAAAATTTTTTTTTTATGTTTCCATTCAAAAATTTACACTTCCTCTCCTCCTCCCAGTCCTCTCCTGCTCCCCCACTCTCCTTCCTCTCTCCCCCTCCCTCCTTAAGAGAGGGCAGGGAATTCTGCCCTGTGGGAAGTCCAAGGCCCTCCCTCTCCATCCAGGTCTAGGAAGGTGCACATCCAAATAGACTAGGGACCCGAAAAGCCAGTACATGCAGTAGAAACAGGTCTCAGTGCCTTTATCAGTGGCTTCTCAGTCAGCCCCCATTGGAAGCCACATTCAGAGAGTCTGGTTTGATCACATGCTTATTCAGACCGGGTCCAGCTGGATTTGGTGAGCTCCCATTAGAACAGGCACACTGCCTCAGTGGGTGGACCAACCCCTCGAGGTCCAGACTTCCTTTCTCATATTCTCCCTCCTTCTGCTCTTCAACTGGACCTTGGGAGCTCAGTCCGTTGCTCTGATGAGGGTCTCTGTCTCTATCTCCATCCGTTGCCAGACGAAGATTCTATAGTGATATTTGAGATAACCATCAGTGTGATAGTGGAGCAAGGCCAGTCCAGACACCCTCTCCTCTGTTGCCCAAGGACCTAGCTGGGGACATCCCCGTGGACACCTGGGATTCCCCTCTAGAGCCAAGTCTCCTGCCAACCCTAAAATGGCTCCCTTAATGTGGATATCTTCTTCCCTGCTCCTATATCCGTCCTTCCTCCATCTCCACACTCCCATTCCCCCAAGCTCTCCCCAGTCTTTCCCTTCTCCCTTCTCTCTTCCCCTCTCCCCTTCTCCCAACCCCACTCCACCCCTACCCCCAACCCCACATTCCCAACTTTTGCCCAGCGATCTTGTTTCCTTCCAATTTCCAGGAGGATCTATATATGTTTTTCTTTGGGTTCACCTTGTTATTTGGCTTCTCTAGGCTTGTGAACTATAGGCTTAATGTTCTTTGTTTATGGCTAGAGTCCATTAGGCATCCTACTGAATGGGAGAAGATCTTCACCAACCCTACATCAGACAAAGGTCTTATCTCCAAAATATATAAAGAACTCAAGAAACTAGACCTTAAAATGCTAATTAACCCAATTAAAAAATGGGACACTGAACTGAGCAGAGAATTCACAACAGAAGAAGTTCAAATGGCCAAAAGACACTTAAGGTCATGCTCAACCTCCTTAGCGATCAGGGAAATGCAAATCAAAACAACTCTGAAATACCATCTTACACCTGTCAGAATGGCTAAAATCAAAAACACTAATGATAGCCTATGCTGGAGAGGATGTGGAGTAAAGGGTATACTTATCCATTGCTGATGGGAATGCAAACTTGTACAACCACTTTGGAAATCAGTGTGGTGGTTTCTCAGGAAATTCAGGATCAACCTATCCCAGGATCCAGCAATACCACTCTTGGGAATATACCCAAGAGATGCCCTATCATACTACAAAAGTATTTGTTCAACTATGTTCATAGCAGCATTATTTGTAATAGCCAGGACCTGGAAACAACCTAGATGCCCTTCAATGGAAGAATGGATAAAGATAGTGTGGATTATATACACATTAGAGTTTTACTCAGCGGTAAAAAAACAACGACATCTTGAATTTTGCATGCAAATGGATGGAAATAGAAAACACTATTCTGAGTGAGGTAACCCAGACCCAAAAAGATGAATATAGTATGTACTCACTCATAAGTGGATTCTAGCCATAAATAAAGGTCAGTGAGCCTATAATCCATGGTCCAAGAGAAGCTAAATAAGAAGGTGACCCCCCCCCAAAAAAAACCCATATAGTTATCCTCGTGGATATTGGAAGGCAAATAAAAGGATTTTGCCAGGCAAAAATTGGGATCTTGGGGGTGGGGGTGGGTAGGGGTAAGGGGACATGGGGAGAGAAAAGTGAGGAGGGGAGGATGGGGAGACCCTGGGGGAATGGGATGGTTGGGATGGAGGAAGGGTGGATATGAGAGCAGGGAAGAAGATTTCTTAATTAAGGGAGCCATTTTAGGGTTGGCAAGAGACTTGACTCTAGAGGTTCCCAGGTGTCCATGGCGATGTCCCCAGCTAGTTCCTTGGGCAGCTGAGGAGAGGGAGCCTGAAGTGGCCCTATCCTATAGCCACACTGATATATATTTTGCATATCACCATAGAAGCTTCATCTGGCAATGGATGGAGATAGAGACAGAGATCCACATTGCAGCACTGGACTGAACTCCTAAGGCCCAAAGGAGGAGCAGAAGGAGGGAGAACATGAGCAAGGAAGTCAGGACCGTGAGGGGTGTGTCCACCCACTGAGACGGTGGGACTGATCTAATGGGAGCTCACCAAGGCCAGTTGGACCGGGACTGAAAAAACATGGGATCAAACCGTACTCTCTGAATGTGGCAGACAATGCGGGCTGACTGAGAAGCCAAGGACAATGGCACTGGGTTTTGATCCTATTGCATGGACTGGCTTTGTGGGAGGCTAGTCTGTTTGGTTGCTCACCTTCCTGGACCTGGATGGAGGGGGGAGGATCTTGGACTTCCCAGGGGGCAGGGAACCCTGACTGCTCTTTGGACTGGAGAGGTAGAGGGAGGGAAGTGGGGGGAGGGAGAGGGAGATGGAAGGTAGGGAGGAGGTGGAAATTTTTAATAAATAAATAAATAAGTAGAAAAAGACATAAAAATAGAAATAAATGCAATTAAGAAAACACAAACTGAAGGAATTCATGAAATGAAAAATCTGGGTGAGCAGGAAGTTCTTATACAAGCAGCATCTATAGAGTATAAGAGATGGAATAGAGACTCTCAGATATTGAAGATACAGTAGAAGAAAATGGATTCATCATTCAAAGAAAATGATAAATTAAAAAAAAACTCCTAGCACAAAGCATCAAGAAAATATGGGACACCACAAAAGGACCAAGCTTAAGAATAATAGGAATAGAAGACAGAGAAGAATCCCAGCTCAAAAGAAACCAAAAAATATATTTAACAAAATCATAGAAGAAAATTTCTCTAATCTAAAAAAGGACATGCCAATAAAGGTACAAAAATCTTACAGAACACTAAACAGATTGGATCAGAAAAGAAAATCCCTGTGTCACATAATAATCACAACACTAAACATATAGAGAAAATATTAAAAGCTGCAAGGGAAAAGGCCAGTGACATATAAAAGCAGGCCTACTAGAATCACTCATCACTCAAGAGATTCTAAAAGCAAGGAGGTCCTAGAAAAATATCTTCCAAACTCTAAGAGACCACAGAGGACATTCCAGATAATATTCCCAGCAAAACTTTCTATAATCAAAGATGGAGAAAACAAGATGCTTCATGACAAAGTCAAATTCAAGCACAATATCTACCTACAAAGTCAGTCCTGCAGAAGGTACTAAAAGGAAAACTTTTGTGGTTATTTGATCACACTGTGAAGATGTTTCTGTCCTTCTTTGCCTACCTAAGGCACCTTCTGATTGGTTTAATAAAGAGTTGAATAGCTACTCAGGAGATGATAGGCAGGACTTCCAGGCAGAGCTGGGAACTCTGATCATAATTTGAGAGGCATGGAATTTGTCAGTGAAAGATGGAGGAAGTCAGACAAGTGGTATGGAGGAAAGGTAATAAGCCACATGGAAGAATGTAAATTAATATAAACATGTTAATATAAGTTATAAGAACTAATTGGGAACAAACCTAAGCTAAGGCTAAGCTTTCAAAATTAATAAAAGGTCTCCATTTCATTTTTGGTAGTTGGTATTCCAAAGAAAGTCCAGCTACAGATGATACCAACCCATGAAAGTTAACTATACCTAACAAAACACAGACAATAGAAAATCATATACCAGCAAAGTCCAAAGAAGGGAAACACACACACACACACACACACACACAGGCACACACACACACACACACACACACACAGGCACACACAGACAGATTGCTACCACCACCAAAGTCAAAATGACAGAAATTAACAATCAGTGTCAATAATATCTCTCAATATCAATAAACTAAATTCACCAATAAAAAGATACAGGTTAAAAGAATGGATATGAAAGCATGATCAATTCTTCTTCTACATACAAGAAACAAACCTCAACACCAAAGACAGACATCACCTCAGAGAAAAGGCTTGAAAAAAGGACATTTTCATGCAAACAGACAAACCTAAGAAGCAAGCTGGTGTAGTTAGTCTAATATATAACAAAAAAGACTCCAAAACAAAATTAATTGAAAGAGATGAAGAAGGACATTTAATATTCATCAAAGGAAAAAAAATCCACCAAGATGATGTCTCAATTCTGAACATCTGTGCCGAAAATTCAAGGGTACTCATATTTGTTAAAGAAACATTACTGAAGTTTAAATCACACATCAAACCCCACACCCACACATTAATAGTGGGAGAATTCAATGACCCCACTCTCACCAATGGATGAGTCATCCATCCACAAACTAAACAGTGAAATAATGGTGCTCAAAGACTTTGTGATCAAATGGAACTAGAAGTACACTAGAAGAACATTTCACCCTGTTTGTGTTTCATTTCACCTCTTTTGTGTTTCAAAAGAGTATACTTTTTCTCAGCACCTTGTGGAACTTTCTCCTAAACTGAACATATATTCAATCACAAAGCAGATTTAAAAAAAGTGAACTAAGCTCCTGTATTTATCAAACCACTGTAAAGAAAAATCGGATTCCAGAAACAACAGAAACAGCAGAAACAACAGAAAGAATACAAACTCATGGAAATTGAACAATTCTAAAGGTAAAAATAAAAACTTCTTATAATTCAGTGAAAATGAATAGACAACATAGCCAAACTTAGGGAACAAAGAAAGTGGTGCTGAAAGGAAACCTCAGAGCTTCTAAATAGCTTCCTGAAGAGCCTAGACAGTGGATTAACCTACTAGTGGATTAACAGCATACCTTAAAACTCTAGAATAAAAAAAAATGCAAATTGAAGAGCAGTAGATGGCAGGAAATAATCAAACTCATGAATGGAGTCAGTAGAATAGAAACAAAGAGAGCAGCACAAAAGAGTCAACAAGATAGACAAATCTGTCTCCAAACTAACTACAAGGCAGAAGGAAAATGCCAAAATTAACAAAATCAGACAGGAAAAGGGAAACATAATAACAGACACCAAATCCAAAGAGTCGTTAGGTCATAATTCGAAAACTTGTACTGCGTTAAATTGGAAAATCTAAAATAAATATACAATTTTCTCAAAAAGTATAACAAACTTAAATCAAGATCAGAAAAGCAATTTAAATAGGCCTCTAACCCCAAAGACAATAAAAGCACTCTTTAAAAGCCTCCAAATCAAAAAGCCCAGGGTTTGATGGTTTTAGCACAGAATTCTTACAGAAGTTCAAAAAAGAAGTAAAATCATTACTCCTCAAATTATTCCACAAAATAGAACAAAAAGAACATTACCAAACTCTTTCTGCAAGGCCACAGTCACACTAATACCCAAACCACACAAAGACTCGACAAAGAAAAAAAAAATTAAACAAAAAAAAAAATACAGATGAATCTCCCTCATGAACATAGAGGCAAAAATACTCAATAAAAGACTCTCAACAGAGTCCAACAAGACATCAAAAAGATCATCCACCACAATCAAATGAGCTTCATCTCAGAGATACAGGGATGGTTCAACATATGAAAATCTGTCAATGTAATCCACCATATAATCAAACTGAAAGAAAAAAAAAGCACATGATTATCTCCTTGACATAGTCTAACACTCCTTCATAATAAAAGTCTTCAAGAGATCAGGGATACAAGATACATACCTAGATATAATAAAAACAATATACAGCAAACCAATAGTAATCATCAAATTAATTGGAGAGAAACTTAAAGCATTTCCACTAAAATCAAGGGGGGGAAAAAACAAAGTTGTCCACTCTTTTTCTATCTACTTATTATAGTACTTGAAGATTTATCTACAACAATAAAATGACTTAAGGGAATCAAGAAAATGCAAACTGGAAGGGAAGAGGTTGAAAAGGAAAAAATATACCACCCTTGATGCTGGAATGCAGGGCCTTAGAAATAAACAATTCAGGCCCCTTGCTGTAAGGGAGGGGAAGGGAGCCTTTTGTCCTGTGACAGGATGTGAGTCAGGATATTTACAGTCGGCCATCGGGTCTCCAGCTAGGAAGGCAGGAAGAGATAAGGAAAACAGGAAGCACAACCCCCTCCTTGGTATCCAGGTGGGTCTCCAGCCAGGACAGGAAGCCCCTGGACAGCCCCCCTCCTTGGTATTTAGGTGAAAGGTCAAGAATGTGCCACTCAGCTTAGCCTTATTTGAATTGACCAATGAAATGAATCCCCGTAACCACGCTTTTTTGCTTCTGTACCCGCGCTTTTGCTCTCCTATAAGAACCCCTTACCCCCAACCTGAGGGCGCGCAAGTCTTCCGAGAGACCTTGTCGCCCCAGGTACCTGTGTATTCGAATAAACCTCTTGCTGTTTGCATCCGTAAGTGTGGCTTCGTCGGGTTTGTGGGTTCCGGGCCTCTCTCGCAAGGAAGACATCCCTCGGGGGTCTTTCAAGGTCAAATATTGCTATGCTATTTGCAGCTGATATGATAGTAGACATAAGCAACCTGAAAAATTCCTCAGGGAACTCCTATAGCTGGGAAACCCCTTCAGCAAAGTGGCTGGATAGAAAACTAACAAAAAAATCAGTAGCTATCCTATATACAAATGATGCCCAGGCTGAAAAAGAAATCTGGAAAACAAAATCCTTCATAGCAACTACAAATTATATAGCTATGATAATTGTGTAACTCCAACTAAGCCAGTGAAAGAACAGTATGATGGCATTTCAAGTCTTTTAAGAAAGAAAAACTTAAAGATACCAGAAGATGGAAAACTCTCCCATGCTTATGGATAGGTGGGATTAACATAGTAAAAATGATCATTTCTACCAAAAGCAATCTACAGATTCAATGCAGTGTCCATCAAAATTCCAACACAATTCTTTAAAGACCTTGAAAGAACAATACTCAACTTCATATGGAAAAACAAAAAACCCAGGATAGCTAAACCAATCCTGTGCAATTAAAAAAAAAATTCTGGAGGTATTGCCACTCCTGATTTCAAACAGTACTACAAAACAATAGTTATAAAAACTGCATGGTATTGTAACAAAAATAGACAAGCTGATCAATGGAATTGAATCAAAGACCCAAATGTAAAACCATGCACCTATGGACACTTGATTTTTTTTTAACAAAGCACCAGAATTATATGATGGAAAAAGAAATTATCTTCAAAAAATGGTGCTGATCTAACTAGATGAACCATGTAGAAGAATTCAAACATATCCTTATCTATCAACCTGCACAAAACTCAAGTTCAAGTGAATCTAAGATTTCAGCATAAAACCAAATACACTGAACTTGATCGAAAAGAAAGTAGGGAATAATCTTGAAAGAACTGGCACAGTAGACAACTTCCTGAACAGGACACCAATAGTGTAGATACTAATATCAATGCTTAATAAATAGGACCTTATGAAACTTAGAAGCTTATGTAAGACAAAGGACACTGTCAAAAGGACAAAATGACAGCATATAGAATGACAAAAGATCTTAATCAACCCCACATTTGACAGAGGGCTAATATCCAAAATATATAAAGAACTAAACAAACCAAACATCAAAAAACCAAATAATCCAATTAAAAGTGAAATATGTATCTAAATAGAGAGTTCTCAACAGAGGAATCTCAAAGGACTTGGAAACACTCCAAAACATGTTCAATATCCTTAGCTACCAGGGAAATGAAAATAAAAAGAACACTAAGATTCTACAAGGGGAATATTCCTTGTACAAACTTGTATGGCCCCTTTGAAAATCAATATAGTTTCCCAGAAAACTGGAACTCCATCTACCTCAAGAAGCAGCTAAACCACTCCTGGGCATATACCCAAAGGATGCTCCACTATACCATTGGGACACATGCTCAATTATGTTCATAACATCTTCATTTACATTAGCCAGAAACTGGAAAGCCAGGTGTCCCTCAACCAAAGAATGGATAAAGAAAATGTGGCACATTTACCCAACAGTGTATTACTCAGCTGTTAAAAACAATGACATCATGAAATTTTCTGGCAGATAAATGGAACTAGGAAAGATCATCCTGAGTGAGGTAACCCAGACCCAGAAAGACACACACGGGATATACTCACTTATAAATGTATATTAGCTGTACAGTAAAGGATGGTCATGTTACAATCCACAGACCCAAGTGGCTAATAACAAGGAGAGGTGACGGTGGGACACATGAATCTTACTGAGAAGGAGAAGTAGAATAGACATCTTTGATGGATGGCGATGGGTCTGAATGGGGGATTTGGGGATGAGAACTGAAAAAATCAGTTGGAGGGAGGATGGAAGGAGAGAGTACATGGAGAGTGAATTGGAACCTTGGGGCATCTTTGGGACAAGCTAGACACCTAGTAAAATAGAAACTCCAAGGAATTTATGAGGGTGACCCTAGCTAAGACTCCTAGGTATGAGGGAAATCGAGCTTGAACTGGCAATCTCTGTAACCAAGAAAGACTTCCAGTGAAGGGATTGGGAATTCTTTGTCCTACATTTTTTTCCCAGCCTGAAAGATGTTTTGAGGTAAAGATGGGGCAGAAATGGTGGGAATGACCAACCAATGAATGGCCCAACTTGAGACACATGCCATGTGAAGTGGCTCACCCCTGAGGTCTAGGGCTCAGAAGCAGGGTTCTCAAGAGAATTGGATAGAACCAAATATTACTGGCAAAAAGTCAATGAAATGATTCCTAATGATATTCTGCTATACTCAGACTGTGCCGTCCAAAACTGATGGAAACAGATGCAAAGGCTCACAGACAAACATTAGGCTGAGCTCAGTGAATCCTGTAGAAGAGGGGAAAAAGAATTGGAGGAGCCAGTGTGGTCAAGGGCACCACAAGAAAACACAGAAGAGTCCACCTACCTAGGCTCATACAATCTTACTGAGACTGAACAGATAACAGGGGGGCCTCCCTGGGACTTGACCTAGGGCCTCTGTATATCTGTGGCAGTTTTGTAACTTGGTCTTCATGTGAGACTTCTAACAGTGGAAGAAGAAGCTGTCTCTGACACTATTGCCTGTTTTTGGGACCTATTCCTCCTACAGTCATAATAGAAAAGGAGCTGCCTAGTCTTGCTGCAATTTGTTATACCACGACTGGCTGATATCCAAGGGATTCCTGCTATTTTCTGAACAAAAATAGAGGAGGAGGAGTGGATGGTATAGGGGAGAGCAGAGGAGGAGGGCTGGCAGAAAGAAGGGAGCAGAACTTTGGTTGGGATGTAAAAAAATAAAATGAAATAAAAATTAAAAAACCAAACAATCCAAACAAACAAAAGACCTCAGTCTGTTATAGACTCTATCATTGGGATGAAATGATTCTATCAAAGTAAGATGTGGTGATTTAATGAGGTTATTTACAGGACTATGAATGAGGGACTCCCTTAGGAACACAGGATTCAATGGCAGATAATTCAAAGTCAAAACTCCAGAGCACTTTTCACAACTTGCCTAAACAAGTATGAGAATTGCTTCTTTCCCAGCAGTACTTACTGCTAATTAAATCTAGTGGAAGCAGAAACTATGTGAATTTTGTAAGTTTTATGAACTTCTTGAGACTTGTGAGTTATATTTCTCCTATGTTTTAAAAGACTTTCCTCCAGGATAGAGATAAGTACTTTGAAGATATTGTTACACATCATTTGGGAATTACTTTAGAATGAATTTACATACTCAAATCCACCTCTAAATTGATTAGGTTCAGTTCAGCAAACATCCATACTATATTCTGGGTACTTTGCTAGGAGCTTGAAATCAAGACCAAGCAAAATGATGTCCTCATCTAGAATACATTTACAGTCTTGTGGACAAGACAGATGGGGCAACTAAAGTTTTGATGTTATGAAGGCATTAGATTAAATAAAAAACAGAATTTGTTGTTACTGAATAGGAAGAAGGATCAAAGGAAAAGCTTCCTCAAAGATTCTGAAGGTGTATCTTAAAGGATAGTAAAAACCAATTATAGGACTTGGCATAATGTTTTCTCTCCAAGCTTTGTCATATTATATGGATGTCAAATAAATTCCAAGTTGTCTATTAGTGGATGCAAACATGTGCTTATATTTATGTGAGGTATGTCTATATTATATATATATATATATATATATATATATCTGTATCCATATATCCATATATCTATCATGTCTGTCTGTATGTCTGTCTGTCTGTCTATCTACATATCTATCCATCTTACAAAAATATTTAGGGAAAGTAATCAGGTTCAATCAGGAAACCATGGTTGTGCCAGCTAGACAGCTCAGTAAGTAAAGGCACTTGGCATCAAGACCAACAACCTAAGTTCAAATTCAAGTGGTAAAAGAAAAGAACTGACTCCAACAAGTTGTCCTGACCTCCACACTTATGTCATGCCATGCTTGTCCCCTCAACAAATAAATAAATGTAAAAAACTAGGATGAGCAAAGTACTTCTTCAAAAACAATATGGCAATCTAACCAGAGTTGTCTTTGTGTAGTCTCAATTTCTCATGTCCTTTAAAGTCTGTCTATACACAGGCTAGCTTATATTTAGTTTTCAATTTCAGATAAAAATGTGAATTTTTAAAATGAAAATGACCAATTTATATGTATTTATTCATGAGATTTTTTTAAAAGGACAGTGAAAATATGTATTTGGCAAGTTAAAGACGTGTATGTATGTGTGCACACACCCCTCAAATGATACAACTCAGTTTGCATCAGATTTATTAAGTCAAATCAATTTTACAGACATTTAGACAAGCTCTTAATTCCATTTGATCTTCCACCTGGTGATCCTCATTTTCCACTGTGTCTCCCTGCAATTTATTTTAACACATTTGGACATCGTTAGCAAGGAAAATAGCATCGCTGACGCTGTATGATGAAGAAGAGCCTTCAGATGTATCAGAGAGAAAACAAACTCACACAATGAGTTGTAGAGTCACATGATCAAATATAGGGATATTCATTCTGCTTATGAGGGCTGAAGATACTTAACTGGTAGGTGGTTTCCAAGGCTTCCCAAATAGCAATAATAATAAAGAAGAGTCTATAACAGATTTCTTAATTCTTCAATAGATACCTTAGATGGGAGAGTCTACTAATAACTGTTGAACAGCCGTTTCTGCTGGGTAAATGATAGGCTCTCTGTGATGTTCTTCTTCATTACATGTTTGGGACAAGTTTGAGATGAAACACAAAAATTAAATGGCCTACTACTGGTCACATCACAAGAATTCAAAGCAGGGTTTCCTTCTAGGTCCTTAGTCTTTGTATGGTTCTCAACTATTTGTTGGCTGCTTATAAGTAAGCAAATAAGACCCATGAAAAAATTCAAGTCATTGAACTAAATGCTTCCATTTTAAAGAAGTAAGAGTTGGGAGTTGAAATATCCAATTATTATAGTCATGTAAACAAGATTATTATAAATATTATCCTAAACATTTAATGCCAATTATGTCATTGAATCTTCAGAACAATTGTTTGATGTAGATTTTTAAGTGGCAAGAGGAAAATTTGAAATTTATCATCAAGTCTGAATCCAGAACATGCTTCATTCATAATTGCCATACAGTTTCCTCACAGACTTCTTTGCACATTGAAAGTCACTAGGTTTAGACTAGCCTTAGAAGCATATTTTCTTTCAGGCAATACATAAGTGGAAAAGTGAGGTTTCTTTCTTTTTTTTTTTTAATTTGGCTACTGTTTTACCAACCTTCTCTTTGTATATAATTGGAATGCATTACTGAAGGCTTCTTTAACCACAAATCCTAAGAAGAGTTATGTTCATCTAGCCTTGGTACAAGCAAATAATACCTACTTCTAGGAATGAACCATTAGATTTCATAAATATTTTTTATTTTATTAAAATTTGGTATTTGTAGGAATAAAAATCTGCTTGCTCTCAAAGACTATGCCCAGAGTCAAATCTTTTGCCAAATACCATCAATGGATGCATGCTTATGTAGGGCTCCATCTGTAAGAAGAGATGTAAGTGTATGCTGATTAAACATTTTTTCCTGTTGGTTAAATTGATCTCTTTATGTCCAGTGCTAATACATCTGCTAACATCAGTCATTTCATTGAGCTCAGTGTTCCCATCTCAGGGAAGCGGTTTCTCTGATGAGTCAACTCTACTTCTAGCCACAGAAACTTGAGATGTGCTTCTCCATTTCTCTACCAGCAGAGACAGCAAATGTGAAGGGAGTTTTCTTAGGTTAATAATCTAGTGATTCACCTTGAAAATCGCATTCACTGTGCATATTTGATAATTTTCATGAGGGTATTTTGAAGGGCCACATCCTAAGTCTTAGATGTTCATATTTTTGTTCAAGTTTGAATGGAAAATATTGCTTCAGTTGTATGTTGTGGGTTCAGACATTTAAGGCATTGCTGTGCAAATCAAGAAGATGAAAGTATTTTGGAAATCTGTGAGTCTCTGAAGAAACCTACAAGTTCAAATGTGTCCAAAATCCAGCTTGGAAATTATGTAAGACTCACCGACAGCCATCCCTTTTGGTGGCATAAAGGTACCATCAGCAGTCCAGGCTTGAGGAATCATGTCTGTGTCCTCAGCCCTCAAAAGGATAGTTAGTCAAGAGGATAGCTAGTTAGATGCCAACCTCAGCTGCACAGTGAGACCAAGTCTCAAAATGAAAGAGACAGTGAATGTGAGGGAGACATAAATGCACTTTGGTTTGCGGCACAGTTAAGAATCATATGCCATTCAGAGCTGGCCTGTTTGTTGATTCAATCTAAATCAATTTGGTCAACCTCTGCTATTTGATTATTTCCCCTGAGTATTAGTGGTCTCTAATAGCTATGTGCATATGAGAAGATAGGTCTCCCTACTTCATTAAAGACATAGCAACTCTCAGAGTGAATTCATTCATTCATGCAAAGCATAATAAAGCATGAGATAGAGCACAGACCTTACTGCAGAGACAGAGTCTGGGGTGTTCTGACAATAATAGTAAAATTTTGTCTTGTGGTGCATGTTGAATTGCATTACCTAATAATATTAAGCTCATTCAGGTGCTCTAGGATATGGGAAATGATTGGCTAAGCAAGAACATTGAGGACTGAGTTCTAAGTTGTTAATTTCAAGGTGAAAGATAAAGGATTCTTCATGGAATCCAGATCCTTAAATGCTACCCTTCAGTTTTCTCAACATTTCTTTGTGTCAACAGATCTTCAATACAATTCATTCTCCAAAGAAAGATGACCTTTAATACATAGTTCACAAATTAAGAGTATCTCATCAAAGCTGAAGAGATGACTTGGTAGTTAGAAATACTTGCTGTTCCTCCAAAGGACTTGAATTCATTTTCCCCAGCCACCTGGACCTCCAGTTCCAGGGGTTACGACGCCCTCTTTTGGATTCCTTGGGCACTGCAGGCACATTGTGAACATCCATACATATAGACTCATACACATAAAATTGATATAAATAAATATTAAATCAGAATATCTAATGTTGGGGAAATACAAAGATGTGTGTAACTTCTGCTAGTTAGATCCTAAATGTTACAATAATCTTTTAAATTAAAATTGTTATCTAACATTTGCTTCTTTTCTTCTGAGTAGAACATCTGACTGCTCCCATATACTATAGACCTAAAGTAACATTATCAACATTTGGAACATTATCAAGAAAAGAAATAACAAATGGGGGCAAAGAAGTGGGCAAGAGGAAGCTTTATACACTGCTGTTCAGTGTGTTCACTGGCACAGACACTGTGGAAATAAGTGTAAAGTGTGTCTATAAAACTAAAGCTGCCATCTGGCCCAGCTGAACCACTTCTCGGCATATACCCAGGGTTTTAGTGTATATGGGAAGGAGAAAGATTGGGGGATGAAGGGGTGAGGAGTGGGGGTCAAAGAAAGCTAATCTTTGAAATGTCATGATGAAGCCAGCTTCTGTGTAAGCTCATCAAGAAAAAGTTCTCACTCTCTGCTGAGGGCCTTCCTTGCTATATGCTCTTCTGTTGCTACTCCAAAGAATTGTTCTGAATCCCCACAGTCCCTTGCTAGATGAGACTTTTGCTGGAATGTCCCAGGCAGCATTGATGCCTCTTCTCATTGTGAAGAAGTAAACTTTGGTGTGGATGCTCAAGTCTTACTGCTTCAAGGTGCAGATCTTTTAACTATGGCTGAAGCTGTCACAATGGTGCCAAAGGAAGAACAGTGAGCACTGAACAGAGTTGAGGAAGTAACAAAGTTAACAAAAAATGGGACGGCAGTTATAAAGTCAATTGATTTAAAGGATAAACATAAAAATATCAGAGCTAAACTTGCTCAAGATATTACTACTAACACACATGAAGAAGCTGGGGTGACATCATGGCATGCTCTGTTGCTTAGGAGGGCACTGAGCAGCGCAGCAAAGGTGCATATCCGATGCAACCAGGACAGGTATGATGCTGGATGCTGATGCTGTAGTCGTTGAACTTACAAAGCAGTTTAAACCTATGGCAATCAGGAAGAAATTGCTCAGGTTGCTATAGTTTCTGCAAATGGAGACGGAGACATTTGAAATATCACTTCTGATGCAACAGGAACGGTTGGAAGAAAGGGCGTCATCTCGATGAAGAATGGGAAAGCCCTGGAGATTATTGCAGGCATAAAGTCGAATAGAGGATATAGTTCCCCATATCTTATTAATACACCAAAAGCTAAAAAATGTGAATTCCAAGATGCCTATGTCTGTTGAGTGAAAAGAAAATGCTGCTGGCTACTCAGTCCATTGCACCTGCTCCCGACAATGCTGGTGCTCAGCAGAAGGGTGCCCTTGGTCACAGTTGCTGAAGATATTGATGCAGAAGCTCACTGGCTATGAACAGACTAAA
Source organism: Myodes glareolus (assembly GCF_982192425.1). Taxonomy (NCBI): domain Eukaryota; kingdom Metazoa; phylum Chordata; class Mammalia; order Rodentia; family Cricetidae; genus Myodes; species Myodes glareolus. The sequence goes on along the minus strand of NC_142047.1, from coordinate 10,073,723 downwards.
AACTGATCTTCCGTTGTGGCAGTCAAAATTTCAGGGTTGGGGGACACTAGGAAGAATCACCTTGAAATTATGGCTGTTGTTACTGGTGGTGTAGTATTTGGAGAAGGTGGGGCTGAATCTAAATCTTGAAGTTGTTCAAGCTCATGAGTTAGGGAAAGTTGGAGAGGTCATTGTCACCAAATATGATGCCCTGTTTTGAAAAGAAAAGGTGAAAAGTCTCAAGTTGAGAAAGGTATTGAAGAAATCACACATCTCAACTAATGTAAATGAAGAGGAAAATTGAGGAAAATCTGACTAACCCTTTAGATGGAGTAGCTGTGTGAGAGGCTGAAGAAACAGTTATGTCTGGTGAATGAGAATAAAGACAGAGTTAAGAGCTCTGGGTGCCCTCAATGCTACAAGAGCAGCTGGCGAAGAAGTCATTGTCCTTGGAGGGGCTGCATGCTGCTTCACCGCATCTCACCCCATCCTTGGACTCATCAAATCCTGCTAATGAAGATCAGAAAAGAGGCATAGAAATTGCTCAAAAGCGCTCAAAGCTCCTACAGTGACCATTGCTCAGAATGCAGGTGTTGAAGGACCTTTGTTAGTGGAGAAAGTTCTGCAACGTTCCTCAGAATTTTATTATGATGCTGTGTTCAGACATTTTGTGAACACAATGGGAAAGGGACTCCTTAACTCTGCAGAGAATGTAAGAGCAGCTTTACTGGCTGCCACTGAGGCATCCTCAGTTCACTACAGCAGACGCTGCAGTGACAGAAATTCTTAAGGAAGAACAAGGGTCCTAGGGTGGACATGACAGGATGGGAGGAGGATAGAAGATAGCCTGCTCTAACTCCATTCAAAGTGCTTTGGCTTCATCAACGAACTGTGCAGGAAGCTCAAGGCATATTCCTTATCAATGACTTAAGAAAAGTCACCCGAAGAAAACACATGAAGTAAAGGCTGGTTCACTCACTCTAGCTATCAAGTATTGGTTTCAGTTGAAAAACAACGAAAGAAATTGAAAGATATTTTTGCAGTGGAAAAAAAAGTCAATGCTTTGAAGTGTGTTTTTAATTGCGTACAATCTTTTTATCAAATGATGCCTAGTTATAGTTCAAGTATAACCTGTATTCTACCTTGTATAACTCTAGGAACCTCAATTTCAAACTGAACATTATTGTCCTAAGAAGTAAATAGAGTAAAATCTCCAGTTCATTTATTCACTGCACTTAGTCAAATCTAGCTTTAAAAGGTTTGACATGTGGGCCGGGACGGTGGCACAGTCTGCAAGGGTGCTTGAAGCCCAAGCATGAAGACCTGAGTTCAAATCCCAGATCATCATGTAAGAAGATGACCATGGCCTTACTGATCTATAAATGTGGAAGAGGAGACTGGATAGATTTGCTGGCGTCTGGTATAGTTTCAGGGTTCAATGAGAAGTTTTGTTCATTGTTGTTTTGTTTTGTTTTGTTTCTTTCTCCAAGGAATAAAGTGTAGGGTGGTAAAGCAAGCCACCAAAGGTCCTCTTTCTTCCTCCACACATGCATGGGTGCAAATACACTGACTTTATTTTTTTTTATGTTAGAGTTATATCTGCAAAAAAGGAAACTTGATTAAGAAAATACACGCACAAAATTGCCCATAAGCACAACTTTAGAGTGTTTTCTTGATTAATCGCTGGTGTGAGAGGGCCCAATCCACTGTTGGTGATGCTACCCGAGAACAGATGGTCCTGTGTGGTGTAAGAAGGCAGGGTGAGCAAGTCATGAGGAGCAAGTCAATAAGCAGTGATACCCCATAACTTCAGTTTCTGGCTCCATGTTCCTGTCTTGAGTTTCTGCTCTGACTCCCCTCAGTAATGGATTGTGATTTGAGAGCTGTGCGCGGAGATAAACCTTTCTCGGAGTTGTACTTTGTCATGGTACTTTGTCACAGCAGCTGAACCCTTACACACCCTTACACATGTGTGTATACACCACACATACTATCTGCACGCAGGTACACATGCAACCACACAAACTCACATAAACATATACATCAAACAAAACAAAACACTGGATTGTTGTGTAGTGTAAAAAAATAAATGAACTTTGGAGTAAGCTAGAATAAAAGCCACATTTCATTCTCTTTCTATTTACTGTGTGACCTTAGCAAAAGCCCACTTGCTTCATCTGTTACAAGAATGACTGAAAATGTACTGGGTAAAGTGTGCTGAGAAAATGAAATAAGACATGATATTCTCGGCACTTAAGAGTCAGTTACTAATAGGAATTACATACATATTTCTATTAGGCAAGTTTTGAAAATAAAGGTAAAGTGATGGCTAGTGCTTCTTATTTAAAGGTGACAGTTCAGCATACACCTAAGTGGGTGACTCACAACCTATGTCTCAAAGGAAAACCAGGCAGAAAGGCAACCAGTTTGGGCTGTGAGTGTGTAGCATTCATGTCCCCTCAGCTTCATTATTGCTTTCTGTACTTATTGTCTTCTTTGTAAAATCATTATGAATTTTTATTAACACTCCTCCGACCAGAACTAAGCCATAATTATAGTCACAGCAGTAATGCAGAGGTGATGTCCAATGGGTGAATCAAGACCTGCCGAGGTCCTTCATGGTCCTCCTTATTCTATTGTGTTCCTTCTAGTGAGCAAAGGCAGCAAAACACAGGCCTTACACTTCAAGTTTGTAGTCCCATTTCTCCTCTTAATAAGTAGATCAATAGCACAGGCTCTGCTCTGCAGACACAAAGGACCTCCCCCAACCCAGACTCCTTTCTTCACAACAGTTCTTCAACATTGTTGGAGCAAGAAACAGCAAATAAAATTGTTAGGTGATTGATTTACCAGCATGGCTTTAAGGACTGTGGCACACACAGTTTGCTTTCAAAGGCTGTGATAATCTTAAAAGGGTGCTCGGGATCAGATTTGGTCAAACTATCTTTGTTCCTTCAAGTAAGAAACATTTACTACGAAGTCTCCTCAGGTTGGTGAAGAATGTGTTGACTTTGGGGTTTTTTATTTTAACTGTGTTTTGCACTAAAATTGCCAGGCTGTGTTAATATAAAATAATTTTAAAATTCATTGTGGAAGTGGGTATAATTATTATAATATCTGTATTGCAATTTCCAAAAACCAGAGAAAGCTTTGAGTAGCCAGCATAAAGAATATCTGTGTTAGAGATCAAAGGTTTTGAAATTGGTACCCATTCTTCTTTATCAAGGAAGTGCAAATGAACTGTTAACTGAATTTGACAGTAGACTAGAAACACATTTTCCTACGTGAATTTTTATGAAGATAATGAAAAATAAATTAAAACAATGCTATTTTTATTCATGTCTAATTTATTCTCAGAAAGCTAAAAAGTTTTCTATTCTATGAGAGTGTTTATATTGGTCATCTCTGTTCTAAGGTTGCCCCCTGTGCAATGCTGAGACTATTGAACAAGAGTGCACATGGAGGAGGGATTCCTAAATGATTCGGTCAAAACCTGCCTGCTCCAGCTGTAGTGGCTCATCAAGCCCACTCTGAAAATCTTCGACGATCACCAGGCTACACTGGAGTTTGCTGTCAGCGTTTCTGCATAGTAGTACTTGTAGCGCGGGATACGTACCACAATACGGGTTACTATAGCAGCAGGCACATGCAGCTTCCCGTGTTGCTGCATGGTGAATATCGTCTCAAGAAAGTACCCGGTTTAGCAGCCATGGCAGCTGGAATAGCGCTGGCAGGCCCTTATTAGCTTACGCAGACTTCAAACTCCTTCAGTTAAGGAGATGAGCCAAGATTTGTCACAAAGGATCTTGTTACTTAACTTTCATGGTGCTGCTTTGCCAATTTGGGTCTTTAAATTGGGCTAGATTTTCCAGAAAGGAAGAAAACAATGCCGGATATTCTCTAGAGTCTCCTGGTAACATATTTTTAATTGGGAACAAGTTTTGTTTTGTTTGGTTTGGTTTGGTTTTCTTGAGATTTTTATTTTTATTTATTTGTCTGTTTATTTATTTATGGTTTTTCGAGATAGGGTTTTTCTGTAACTTTGGAGCCTGTCCTGGAACTTACTGTTGTAGATAAGGCTGACCTTGAACTCACAAGTTTTGTATTATATTAATTTTTTGCTATTTAAAATAATTTTTAAATTGAAATATATTTTGATTATATTGTTTCCCTCACCCAAATCCTTCCAAGTCCTTCCAGGTCCTCTCCCCCTCCCTACCCACCTAAAATCTAAGAAAACAAAACCATGCCCCAAAAGATAAAAACTCTAAGTAAAAGCACACGTGCACGCACACACACACACACACACACACACACACACACACACACTCACAGTCAACCACTCCTGAACATGAGGTCTGTCCTGAGGGGTGATAGACCCAGTGACACTCCATTGGAGAAAACAGATTTTTCTCTCCCAGTAGGTGTAAGGGACAGTTCAATTGTTAACCTTTACCCTAGTAGCTATATATTCATTCATTCATTCATTTTTAAATATAACAAATATAATAAGATAAAACAAAACCTTTCCTATTGATGTTGAACAAGATAAACGAAGAGAAGAGACAGACGTTCTTTGTAATGTATTTGATCATGTTTTCTTCTCTTCCAGATCCTTCCATGTCCCCCTGCACCATGGCTACCCAAAATTATGTTCCACCTCTCTCTCTAAACAATGAACAAGAAAGAAAGAAAAGAGGAAGGGAGGGAGGGAGGAACAGAGGGAGGAAGGAGTGGAGGGAGGGAGGGACAGAGGGAGGAAGAAGGAAGGAAAAAGGAAGGAAGAAGAATATCATCATGCAAGTTTTTAAACTTTCATCATCTGCCTGCTTGTTTTTTCTTCCCTCTATTTCCTACAAATCAGAATATGAACTCATTTTTTGCAGAGTATACCTATGTCAAGCCAACATAAAATACATTGTATGATGAGCACTACTTAGGCTAATAAGATTGAGGTGGCAATATTAGGTGAAGAAAGATCTCTAAAACCACATCATTTCCTTGACAGCTAGAGGTATTTAGAAAGTAACTGAAGCTTGCTTGTCTATCACTAACCTTTAAACCACAAGATTCAGGTGGTGATCGGAAGTGCCATCGGAGAGCACAAGACTGCATTTATACCATCCTGTACTCTCTTCTGCATTTTCACCCATTCTTTTTCTGTGTTACTCCTTTAAGAAGCCTGGTATTTGCCTATGGGATCTGTTCTACCTACTACTTGATTTCAAAGCAATGTCATACTGACAATGCATTACTAACATTTGATTTCTGGTGATTTTTAGCTTTCTGATTGTAGTACAGAAACTAATTATTCCACAGTATTTTCCATGCATACATTTCTGAGCCAGGCCAATTTAATCAACTTACATAATGTAAAAAAAAAATACATCCTAGTTCATTGATTGCTCTTAATAAGTAGAACTGTGGCCAAAAGGACAGAGGGCTTCATACAGACCATAAAGTAGCATAGCCATTTAATGTATGATAGTTTATTTGCTAAACTACACGCTTCTGACTTGTTTATGATAATGATTGTCTCTGAAATGAAAACAGTCCTACTCAGTACCTATTAATCTGTCTGTTTATCTGTCATCCTAATAGCCTTCCCAGAAGGATCTCAACAGCATACGTTTACATAAAAATTTAAAGTTGGTTTTATTATTCTTATAATTCATTTGGTTAGTCAATAAAACCAAACAAATAAAGATTAAAGCATTTTAAGTAGTTATGCAATACATAGCTTATATCTCTAATTTCCTGCCAAATATTTGTAATGACTTTTTATGTCAATCTAATTGGTTTGAATTTTATAAAAGTTTAAGTCCCATCACATTAAAAAGACTTTTGCTATATAAGAAGCTTCATTTGGGACTCCATTGTGCGTAGTTGATTATTTTCCATTGAAGTAGTTAATAGACTTCACCAAACTCAATAAAAAATTTTTTAAGTGTATTAAACATTGAATTTTTGACAAAACTGCTGAGAGCAGATAATTACACAAAAACATTTCAGCCTTTTGACAGTGTGGTGCCTGCCACCCTGCTCTTTGGAAATGATGTTTAATTATTTACATGAAAGTTTGTTGATAAAGATCATGTCACACTTTTTCCAATGTTTTCCTAAGAAGGGAAAATAGTAAATCATAGCTTTAAAACTGGGTTGGATGCTGTATTGGTAAAGGAACTAAGAAACTACAGCCTCCTTAACAGAAAATGTTTTCTTCTCAGAAGCCCACAGCAGACAGATGCACAGTGTAACTGGGGTCTCCTAAATGTTTGGTGAAATTTCAGACAGCTTGTTCCCCTTAAAAAGCTGCCTTTCTTATGGGGAACATTAATTATCAAACTAGTTAGCCAAAGAGGAAGCATGTCACAATCTATGTTTGTCATATGAAAAATGAAGGAAATAAGTAAATTACAGTATTTTTGAAAATGTCACATGCACTGGCTCTTTCAAAGTCTATCTTAAAGGCCAAGGTAATTGTGATGCTCCAGAAGAAAGAAATATCATATGCAGGTCCCAGTACTGAAGACTCATTGTTGATTACACAGTGCTGAAAATGCAGCATATTCAAATCATAGTTTACATACTGATTTCTCTGTTTCTTGGTCATTCTCAGCTCCTGTTGGCTACTTGATATCAATAATGTGACCGTTCTAACAGTTGGCATTACAAAATTATATTTGGGAATCTGGCCTAATTACATTTCTTCAGTAAAAATATGTCTTTCCCTCTGAATTGAATATGAGCTCCCAGAGGCATAGAGATAGTTGGAATGCCATTGTCTTCTTCAAAAGTGGTAATGCAATTTTTATGTTATTTATACATTGAATACATTTTTATAAAAAATGATTACATAATTCACCACATTTCTATATCTTCCCTCTAACATATGCCATCTTCCCTCCTCCTTTTGGGTTTAATACTGTCCTTTCCTCTCAAATTGACGGCATTTTTGCTTTTAGTATTGCTATTACACATGTGCAGAGAGACGGCATGAAGAAGTCATTCCTGAAATTATATGTGTACAACAACAAAAATGGATCCATCAGGCTATATTTATATACTTTTGCATCTTTTAATCTTTACTCATTTCTCTGCTTAAACTTGTGCAGAGTGATTAATATCATCCCTCAACTTGTCATCTGGAAATTAAAAGAACTGACAGATGTCTTAGAGAAATGAAAAAATATATGCTGTGTATGGGTCAGCATAGTTTAAATAAAAAAATACCAGCAACCAAGAATAAATTACTGACTGACCCCAGAGGTAGAGGAAATTTGTCAAATTGTAAGGATGCTGGAAGGAAAACCAGAAAGATATGTAACTAACTTGATACAACAAGGATCGTGTGGATTGTGTTTTATTCCAACAGAGAAGAGTTGAAATTTTCTTCCTCCTTGAGTCTGTGCTGACAGCTGAGCAGAGCTGTATGGCCTTGTCTTTCAGATAAAGGGTAGAACTGCAGCACGATGTTCTTGTATTGTTATCTCAAAACATATTTTGCAACACCTGAAATGTGAAAACAGGTCTAATAGCACATGTGAAGGATAATATTTGGAAAAACAAATAAAGAAGATTTTGTTGTTTTGTTTTCTTATGCATCTTGTATCTACTGGTTTATTCTCATTAAAAGGAACTGGACTGGACTTCTTTTCATTTTATTGTGTCTATATTTTCTATTAAAATATTCTTAGATTGTATGGAGTGAGGTATTGTGGCAAATATCAGTAATTCCAGAACTCTGGGGTCAGAAGCAGGGGGATCACAATTTTGAGACCAACCTGATCTACAATAATGAACACCTATCTCAGAAATGATATTTGTGGTGTGTTTGTGTGAATATAACTTGGAAACACACAACTTTATTGTAAAATCATTAATCCTAAGTAAGCTTGTATGTCTTTAGTAGACAATGTTCACAAAAGGTTTTCACATAGCATGTGAGCTAAGACCTTAAAATTTATCTGTGGAGTGGTAACTAATAATTATCCACATCTTAAAAATCTTAAATATTTAATAGTACAGCAATTTTAATCAAATCGTTCATTTGGACATGGAAACCTATGCTCATTCTTTTTATATTATATAGTTTATAGAGTACTAGATCATTCTATTACTTTGGGCATAAAGTCTCTCTTCATTTGTAGTCCAGGCTGGTATGTATTGACTCTGACAGCTTCCTGTTCATGGCTCAGTCCTCCACACACTGAGACTGTAGGTATGCACTCCCACAGCTAGCTATGATTCTGTGTTTTCTTTGGAAAACTTTCTAATTAGAACTTCAGCCAATCTGTAATTGGGATATTTGTTATTTTGTTTTTGAGCATTGTAAGTTCTTTGTGTATTCTGCCTACCAGTCCTTGTCAGATATACTTGGCAAACACTTTCTCTTATTCCACATTGCCAATTGTTTTGTTTGCTATAAAAAGTTTTCTACCTAGATGCAATTCCATTTGTCTGTCTCTAATTCCATTTCCTGTGCTTTTGAAAATTTGTCCAGTCTGATGTCCTGAAATAATTCCTTATGTTCCTTCTAGTAATTTCTTAAATCCAGGTCTCACACACTATTCTTTAATCTAGTATAGCTGGTGTTTGTAACTGAGGAGAGGTAGAAGAATCTTTTTATTCAAGGATGTCCAGAATCTTTTTACATATGGATACCATGAATTTTTGGCACCATTTTGAAACAGTGATCATTTCTTCAATGCGTTTTTAATAATTTTTTTTTGTCAAAATTCAGTTGACTACAGGTGAGAGGGGTTATTACTACTGTACATCTATAGTCCCCTTGCCCTATGTGGTATGTCTTTATGTCAGTACCATACTGTTTTGGTGACTATAGCATCACACAAAATTTGAAAACAAGATAGGGTCATCTGTAAATAGTAAACCACAGCTGGGTGGTTGCCTCTACTAGGTTGGCCCATGGGCACGTCTGCAAGGCATTGGTGTAGGAGGATCTTCTTTCTATGTGTTGCTTTCATTGGTTGAATAAAGAAAACTGCCTTGGCCTTTTGATAGGATAGCCCTTAGGTGGAGTAGACAGAACAGAAGGCTCGGAAGAAGGAAGTGTGGCAGACACAATGATTCTTCTGCCCAAGACTGACGCTGGTTAGACTCATATTGGTAAGCCACAGTCAAGTGGCAATACACATTAATGGAAATGAATTAATTAAGATATGAGAATTAGCCAGTAAGAGGCTAGAACTAATGGGCCAGGTAGTGATTTAATTAATACAATTTCCATGTGATTATTTCGGGGGTTAAGCTAGTCGGATGGTGGGACACAGCCCGTGGCTTCTTCCTACTACGAGGCGTTTTCTGATGAATGACAGACAAGAGAGGGCTCCACACACTGTGGGTGTGCTATCACTGGGCAGGTGGTCAAGAGTGGAATAAGAAAGCAGACTCAGCAAGCAATAAAGAGAGTCAGTCACAATTCTCTGTGGTCTCTGTTTCAGCTGCTATATCCAGGTTCCCATTTTGAGAAATTGCCCTGGTTTCCTTCAATGAAGGGCTCTGTTCTGTAAATTAAAATGAACCTTTCTCCCTAAGTTGTTATGGGTCATGGTGTTTTGCAAGAGCGAAGCAACTAAGACAGATAATAATTTTTATTTCATTATTTTTGATCAAGATGGCTTTGTCCATTTGGGGTTTATAAAAATTCATATAACTTTTATGTATTTTCCCCATAAAAATAGGAGGAGTACCATTGTTATTTCTTTATGGATGACACTGAATCCTTTGTTTAGTGATAAACTATTATGTGGTCTGTTCAGGTTTCCTATTTCCTTCTGATTCAACCTTAGGAAGTTAAACACATATCCAGGAATTCTTTCATTCCTTGTAGCATAGCATTTGCTTTATTTGATATACAGTTGTTTGTAAAAATCTTTAATGACCCTGTTGTGTAGATAGAAGTTTCTGTCCTGCACAGTCCTGCAGTCATTCAGTCCTAACAAAACACACAGAGGCTTATATTAATTATAAACTTATTGGTCTTTTAGCTCAAACTTATTATTAACTAGTTCTTACAACTTAAATTAATCCGTACTTTTTGTCTATGTTTAGCCATGTGGCTTGGTACCTTTTACCAGTGAGGTATACCCATCTTGCTTCCTCTGCATCTGACTGGTGACTGCAGACTCAGTCTTTCCTTTTCCCAGAATTCTCTTAGTGTGGCTGCCCCACCTATACTTCCTGTCTGGCTACTGGCTAATCAGCATTTTATTAAACCAATATGAATGACAAATCTTTACTGTGTAAAAAAGCATTATCCCACAGCACCATTGGGATAATTGTTATGTTTTCCTCTTACTTTCTATTTGATTTGTCAGTTTTGCTCATCTTTTTGGATATTCAGCTTGTGCTCATGAGAAATCAGAGGAAAGGAGAAACTTGCAGCTGCTGGTGTGAATGAAGATGGGGAGAATCAAGTCTCCAGGAAAGCAAGATGGGGGTTTCTCAAAACCTGGAGGAGTTGCCACATGGCCATACAAGTTCAAGATGTGTCAGTGAAAGGTATTGTAGCACAGAGAAGTGAGAAACCTCGAGCATAATTCTAGCTCTTTGGTTTAGTAGGTAGAACTATTGATGTATAACATCAAGATTTGTTTTAGCCCACCCTTCTGCATAGTAGATACCACCCGTTCCCAAAGCACCTTCCCGTGGAAAGGGATTAAGCCCATTCTCAAAGAATCAATAAGAGCAATAAACTCTTCTGAAAATAATTAAAATCCAAGATTAAAATAATAGTAAGAAAAAATAAGACAAGTTAGATCACATAACACAAGCATTGTATTTTTCTGTCTCATTTCAGTAATAATGTTATTCTAACATTTATCATAAAAATACACTGTTTTTTATGATTCATCTAGGACATAGAATAATGATGCTCAAAAATATTCCCCAAATAACCATCATTTGTACCTTGTCTGTGGCATGATTAATAAGCAGTCAATTATGGCTAGAGGGCCAGGGAGATCTGAACAGGAAGAAGTAAAGGTGGTGAGCAAAGACATGAAGGATAGGTATTTGGATTTGATGAGATTTTCACTTCTGTGTATGACTGATGCTTTCATTTAAATGAAATAATTTTTAATTATATTAATTTTATTTGGAAATAATAAGCATAGACTTGTACTAAATCATACAAACCTCTTCCACTTAACTATTTGTTAATTATTGCTTATTAATTTTTTACTCATCAATTTGTTGTTATTAACTTCTTCCAGTTTATAGAAAACTGGATTTAGAAGAACCTCAAAGACAAAACATGTAGATGTTTGTATGTACACACATGTTTTAAATGCCGTCTTTGGTCCAATGACCAACAACATGTGAAAATGAGATGAAAGAAAGCTCAAAGGTAAAATGCAAAAGAAATGATCAAAATTCTGGACTCAGCCTTGTACCATGGATCTAGGGGCAATTAGACATTAGGGCTTTATAGAGATTTTGCTGAGTATAATTAGCTTTGCACTGCTAGACTCACAAATAGTCCTGGAGGTCTAGACATTAGGTCATTTTGACTTTGTCTTACAACTGCAACTTGTGCTTCTGGCCCCAGATGACTTTTAGACAGGACCAAAGCCAGCACATATGGCTTCAGAGTACAGACTGCAACAGTTTGACCTTGAATTGTTGTGTGAGCCAAGGGCCTCAGCAAACCCAGCTTCTCTGGCAGGTGTGAGGCCTCAGGCTGCAGGCTGAGGTAGTTTATTACCATGCAGGAACAGTCTGGCTTGGTGTCTTTTGCCACAATAGTAAGGTTATTACTTGCGTCTACAGATCAAGCAGCACCATTACATAGGAGCCACCGACACCAGAGAGCATCTCAGTTCTCTTGTTGCAGGTGTCAATAGGTGTCCATTTTTCTATAGTTTAGAACTATTAAAAAGTTAATGATTTCTGTGTGTTTGTGTGCTCCTTAAAATCATGGCTGTGGTAGCTGGGCATGTGAGTGTCACAGTGCTTAAGAGATTTATGGGGTGGAAAAGGTAGCTGCCGTGTCCATTGGAGCGGTGCACAGGACCGGACACTGGCTCTCACTCTGCACTAGCTGGCCGAGCACATTGCTACAAACACCTGCCTCATGCCTCCAGCTCAGTTTCAGCCCAGAAGTCTTCAAAGGGCAATTTCCTGCTGGCTCTGAGGTAAATTCTTTTTTTTACCTCAATACAGAGATGGCATGTATTTTTAGACAGTAGGAATTCCATTTTGAGAAATTTTATGCCTGTGTATAAATGCCTCCTCTACAGAACCAAACTTCAGGACCGAAGTGCTTAAAGAGCAATGGGAGTCCAGAGGTTTACAATATAAGGGGAGGGGGGAGGAAACATCCTGAGAACCTTGTCAGGCAGCAGCTGCCCTTACAAAGGAAGATGCAAATGTTGCTTCTTAAGAGACACAGGAAAGCCACATCTGGATCCCTGTCCTCCCCGCTGTGGCCTATGCTTCATTTTCATGGTCAGCTTCACTGGGTCTAGAATCGCCACTGAATGACTTTATGACAGCATTTTCAGACAGACAGATTGAGTACGTGAGACTCAGCAAGAATCTGGGTGTCAACATCTCCTGGGGCCCCAGATTGAATAAAGGGAAAGAGCAGAAAGCAGGCCAAGCACCCACATTCTTCACTGCCAGACCTCCTCCACCATCTGTGGACTCTGTCCCTTCCAAACATGAGGCAAACGAACACTCTCATCACTGAGTTGCTTCTGTCAGCTCTGCCATGAGAAGAGCAACCTGTGGACTGGGTAGTAACGAGTAAGGTCAGTGCTGCGTGAAATCTTACTGAATTCGTGTGCTGTGGGAATAGGCTTGTGGGGAAAATGTGGAAGGTTTAGGCCCAGTAGTCTCGGGAAGCTCTGCAGTTTGGAACTTAGTAGATGGGCCTGGTGGGAGTTTGAAGACCACAATGCTAACAGGAATGCAGGCAATGAAAGCCAAGCTGGCGTGGTTTCAGAAGAGAGCAAGGGCTCCGACGGGAACCAGCGTGACACCTGATCATCACAAATGATGACAGAGAGCCTAGCTGCATTCTGGTTATTCCTGACATTTTGAGTAAGGCAAACTCCAAAACAAATCAACTAACTTGTTGAGATGGAGTGTCCAAATAGCTTAATGTCCAAGCTGTGGCATGGTGACTACTTACCGCTCTTAGTGTCCACAGAGAAAAAGAGGAAAGAAAAATAAAGGAAACAGCCACAGCAAAAACCAAGTCCTAGAGTGTGAGGGAGAAAGGAGTATAATTAGGGAAACAGACAAGACAGATGCAGACAAAGCAAATGGAACTGACAGAAATGAATGCCACCAAAGAGAAACCCCTGTTCTCTATGGGGACAAAAGGGGAGATGCTGTGAAGAAAAGACCCCAGACTCAGGAGAGTCCTGCTTGAGAAAATGCTTACTTACTAGGAAGCATAGAGACAGTGAATTGAGAACGCACCTGAAGGCACTTACAAACACAGGGAAGTACTTTGCTAATACTAACCCCCATGGTGCACTGGGGCCACTTCAGGTGAGGTGAAGAGGGGCAGATTACAGTTCAGGCTGATAGCATCATCACACAATGCTTTCAAAATGTAAGGCTTACAGGGTGGGGGAGGTTCTAAAAGGTGACAGAATCCAGTGTGCAGCCCGAGGACATTCATCATGTCAAGACTGCAGAGTGTCTACTAAGAAACGCTGCTACTGTGGAGGCTTCGTGTGGTGCAGGTAGCAGGGCTAAGGAGCAGAGCTGCACAAGCTTGTTGGATCAGATAATGTGACCCCAGTCTCCGGGCGCCATGGGGTTTCAACGTTTGGTGTTGGCCGTGGGGTACCCCCCTGCTCCCTGTGGAAACAAGGGTGTCTACTCTGTGACATTGCATAGTGGAAATCTGTGACGAGGTCCATGATTCAGAAGAGAGTTTGGACTTTTCAGCAGTGTTGAAACTGTTAATCCCATGGGCAGTTTTAAAGTTAAAATCAATGTATTTTGCATTATGAGATGTTCATTCAGAGGGCCAAAGGTAGAATCTTACAATTTAAAAATGGTATGTTAGACATGGACAGAAGTGGGTGAATAGCGGGGAAGGGAGGATCTGAGAGGAGTTGGAGAAGAGAAACACATGATCAAAATATATTGAATGAAAAATCTTTAAATAAAAAATCTTTATAATTAAATAAAAATGAAGTATTAGATGTCGAGTCAATAAGAGATGGGCTTGTGATACTTAATCTTCATCATCAAATAACTCTAAGAATATGAAGGAGTCACACCTCTGGGCAAGTGTGCAAGGACATTTTCAGAGAGTCTGAACTGTCGATGAGAGGGGTGCTGACCCATGGACTGAGGTTCTCAACTAAATAAAAGGGAAACAGAAAGTGATCTGAGCGCTCAGATTTATCTCTGTGTTTTCTGTTCACAGAGACAGTATCTCTAGGGGCCATTAGCTTGCTCTTCAACACCTTCCAACCATAATGGACCATGTTCCTCAAGCCAGAAGCCAAAGCAAATCCCTCCCTCCATCAATGGTGTTGTCGGGTATTTCGTTACAGAACCTAGAAAGGTGGCTAACACAGCCCCATGTGTGATCCTACATAGAGAGAAAAATGCAGCATTTTCTAGGATTTTCCTGGAAAATAGCATAGCAGATCATGGATTCCAAGAAGGTACCTAGGTTGTGGAAGAGGAGACAGAAAGAGTTTAAGAACCAGAGGGGAAAGAGGATACCAGGAGAACCAGGTCCTCTAAATCAACTGAGCAAGGCTCATATGAACGCACAGAGACTGAAGCAGCAAGCACACGGCCGACACGGGCCTGAGCTAAGCCTGAGCTAAGCCCCTGAGTATGTAGCACAGCTGTCAGGTAAGTGTTCTTATGAAACTCTTGGGTGTGTGAACGAGTCATTCTCTTGGGGCTCTTTTTCTTCTGTTGGTTGGTCTCATCTGACTTCAGTGCGATGGTTTTCTGTTATGTATTTTATTTTGTTGTTATTAATTAGAAGCCTTTTTTGTCTAATGAAAGACAGAAAAGGATTGAGTCCAAATGGGAGAAGAGGTGAGGAGGAACTGGGAAGAGCAGAGGAAGTGGGAATTATAATTAGGATATACTGTACGAGAAAAGAATCTATTTTTAATGAAACCAGAAAGAATAAAAAGTTTATTAAAAAAGTACTGGCTGAGGACCTTGAGTATCTGGCACATTCCTGGGATCTGGTTACTTAATTTCTCTTTACTCTGGTGTGGTGTGCTCCTCCGTCTGACCCAAAGGGATAAAAACACTGGGAAGGGTATTTGGAGTCTTACGTGTATGCGTATGAAAACAAATAAGTCTATATGCATATGTGGTATGTTAAGCTATGTTGAAATATACCATGTGTCACATTGTGCAACTGTGAGAGCATGTATTGATGTGTAGCATAAGCATACCTCATGCTTATACACACATGTTACATATAAGCCACATGCACACACCCCCATGTTTGTATTCATATAGAAGTGAACCACATCATTTTCCTATATTGTGACATTTTTAGAGATATTTCACTGATTTTTTATGTTTCCTTTCTTTCTGTACTTTAGCCAGATAAAAAGTGTTGGAATGAGCAAAGCCATTTGTTCCCACAGCTTCTAGGCTGGTGTCTCCTGCTTTCCATCTGTTCCTTTTTCTGGGTCACAAGATGTCTCCAGAAAATACTGAGAACTCATGTAAATGCGTTTATTTTATCTTAATTATTTAACTTTGGTCACTGGTCATGTAGTATGGCATATTTGAAAGCAGTACACGTCTTAATTTGAGGTCGGTATCTTGCACACATAATAATATACCATAGAGTGGATCCTCAATTCTTCACTGATGTTAAGATTCTCCCTGAGAAAACTCTGTTTCCAAGTAATTGAGTTATAAATCTCTGGAGCAATTACAGAATATGAGGGGAAAACAACATATCCAGATACAAGCAATGGGGTAATTTCATGCAGTGGTCGAGCAGTCTATCAAGAGGGTCATCATGGAAAACCTTAAACAAAATCAAATTCCTTGTACGAGCTGATTTAGACAAGGCTTCGGTGAACTACTTTTGCTGCGAGGTAAAATAAAGAGAGCTTGTTTGAAATCAAGGCCAGGCACAGTGATTACAGATTCTCTTTGTGAGACTGTGATGTGCTTAATGCTTCCTCAGAGGCAGAGACAGCATCTCCTGCCCAACCAACAAAGCCTGCTACCTCACCAGCTGGGAGAACATCTAATGCAGCCTGCAGATATAAAATCTTCAGACTTATTTTAAGTTGGAGGGTCGTATACATCCAGCAACCCCTCTCATCTCCTGGAGGTTCTCCCAGCAGTTGACAGCGGCCTGCCTGCACAGTACTGATTCTTCGTCATGATCTTCTGATTCAATTGACCCAGGAGGCCACTGAGCACCTGGTGGCTGCACCGTCCTCTGATCAGTGTTAGAGGGAAAAATGCTCCTGAATATGGTGATTCCGTCTCCCTTTTCTCGTGGAGATGGCTGCAGACTCCCCTGTAACTGCAGATTTTTTAGAATGCTCAAATGCAGACAAGCCTAATACAAAAGAGCACTGTAAATTATGAATAACACAATATATCTGTGTTACTTCGAAGCTTCATTCTCTGTGTTTAGCACACAGGAAACATTTAGCATGCAAGAGAATCCCCCGAGTCTTGTTTCATAATCTTCTCCTGGCACCACTGTCCCCCAAATTGGGTAGTAAAGTTCCTTGCTTTCACTGTACGCCATGGTGGACTAGAGATCTAGAATCTTGCCCTGTTAACTGTTCCTGGATTCTAGAGCCATTCAGAAATCGCAGCTTCATGTGTTTCTTTGCACGCTACTGATGAACCCCTTTCACTACCACTGACTAGATTTTTATGTTCGACTCAGGAGCAGTAAAAGTGATACTCGAGCTGAAAGCACTGGGTCCTTCGCTCTTTTTCCTAACTGTAAACCATGCTGGTGAAGTTACATTTCCTGTTGGTGGTGAGGGAATGAGGGAGCCATCAGAACAGCCATTATGTGATGAAATATAAGTGTATCGTTGAGTAAAATGCTGCTCTGGGAAATGGAATAACCCTGTCATGTGCTAAGTTAGCCAAGAGCTTGTAAGAGCTCTCTCGCTCGCTCTCTCTCTCTCTTTCTCTCTCTCTCTCTCTGTCAACATAGAGAGCTGATCAGATTTGTGATGCTGATAAAAATCAAGGGCAAAATTGTCATATGAGACAACTGAAAATAGAGAGAGGTATAAATGAAGAATGATTCTTTATTTCTTAGCTGCCCAGACCCAAATAACCACACAGAAACTATATTAATGACAACACTGTTTGGCCAATAGCTTAGGCATATTCCTAGCTAGGTCTTACATCTTATATTAACCTATTTCTATTAATCTTTGTATCAACATGAGACTGTGGCCTACCGGTAAGGTTCTGGTGTCCTCCTTCGGCAACTACATGGTATCTCTCTGACTCTGACTATTCTCTCCATAGCTCTGTTCAGATTTCCCACTTGGCTGTGCTCTGCTAAGCCATTGGCTAAAGCAGCTGACACAGCTTTATTGGCCAACCAATAAAAGCAACACATATACAGCAGGCCCTCCTCTCGATTCACAATCATCTCAGATTTTCATAGGTTGTCCAGGTACCTGCTTAAGCTATGCATATCCTTGTGGTGCACCTGTCAGTGTTTTTTGCTCCCTCCGGGAAGACTATTGGCACTGAGCAAAGTATAACTTACACTAAAATCAATAATAAATAACATGCAACTTTTTGTATGTCAGAGCAGTGGTATCCACATATGTTCATGATAGTGTGTGCATAAATGCATACAAATATACATGCATGGAGGAGGAAGAGAAGGAGGCACTTTCTCTGCTTACAAATGACTCATTTTGCTTAAGAAGTGAAAGCATGAGGGGGCTAGAGGGAGAAAAAGCAACAGGAGTGGCTGAGGGGACAAGATATGGCAATGGGGGTAATTGAAACACATTTCAGACACAAATGTATGAAGCTATAATGAAACCCACTGTACAATGAATAAGCTAATAATAAAAGTAAGACAATTAGAAAATGTTTACACACTATTATTGATTTAGTTCATGTTTGTTGCATACATACATTCATTCTTAGCATTACCAAATACTTACAGTGTTAAAGAGAAACATTTTCTGCTCTGTTGGTCCCTTCTTCCCTGTGTATTTAGTGGCAAACATGATTTCAGCACTCTCCTTGCCCTTTGACCTCAACCCAGGTTCAATCCAGGTTAGTGATGCCTTTGTACGTCTTGGAGACAAGCCTGCCCACAAGTTCTCTTCTGTTCTTGTCTGCCATGAAGCTTTTCCAGGATGTTCCTGCCAGGCACTTGCCCTGTTCCAGTTGCCAAGAAAGAAAAACCCTGCTTAATTTTTCAATATAATGAGACTCATTTGGCATCAATACAACCTCCAAGTTGGCCTTGATTAACAAGGACAATGACATACTGGCCTCTGCTACTCTCTTTCCCTTCTATTTATTCAGAACTCAAGTGGAGAGAAGGAATAAAAGCACCAGCTTATTGAAAGGGAAGAAGAGGGCTAGAAACATAGTTCGCCGGGTTAAATACTTAGCACACCAGCAGGAGGCCTTAAAGTATGAGGATCAGCACCCACTGAAAAGGGCGCGATGTGTAGCTCACACTTGTAATCCTGGATGGAGGCAGGCAGATTCCTAGACTCACTGGCCAGTTTCACCTTCTGTGGCAGATCTTGTTTCAAGAAAATATGATGGAGGACAAGTAAGGAAAAGTGCTGAAGGTAGCTTCAAATCTAGACCACAAGTGCATGTGTGCATGTGTGTGTACACACACACACTCTCACACACACACTCACACACACTCATATACACACTCACACACACTCATACACACTCTCACACACACACTCACTCACTCACACTGACACACTCACACACACTCACACTTGAATGCACACAAATACAGACATAAAACGATAAGGAAAAGGAAGGAGACAAAGGAAATATATTTTCTCTTATATTTTGTAGAGAACTTTTTGACCTCTGTCACAGTTATCTCTTTCCTCGGATAATCCGGAAACAGTCTCAGAACTGAGTGTTAAAACCAGTCACTGGTAGCACAGACGTTTAATACCAGCATTCAACAGGATGAGGCAGGAGGGTGCTGAACTTGAGCCGAGCCTGGAATAATTAAGGGATAGCCTGTTTCAAGAACCTCAAACCCAAGATACGACAAATGTATTTCTGCTAGTCATGATGGATGCTGTCTGTTTCTAGCACCATCGCCAGGTGGTTGGGGTGGTAGCCATCTGCTGGTCATTTAGCTGACTGTCCAGGCTAATTCTGAGGCCTGATATCTCAGACAGGATAGCAAGTGTTTGCGAAACCCTGCTGTATGAGAACTGACAGTCAAAGGTACAAGGAACAAGGAGAAGAAAGCAGGAGGTAGCCAAGTCCAGGATTGCCCCCATGCCATTTAGTAGCTACTTACAAACAGAAGCATGTAAGAGGTGGCAGCAACAGAAGACGGTCCCCACAAACCATGGCACGGGAAAAGGGTCTATAGGCACAACATGCTCATGTGACAACTGATGTTTATCCTGTGAATGCCAGGGTTGGATGGCACAGGGGAAACAGTGACAACCAGGATAGCTGCTCACGCCAAGCTGGATCTCTACAGTAAGGGTTCAGCTGCCACTGATTGGACGGCTCTGATTTCCCTCCACCTGACTATGTAGAATTCCTTCACACAGGAAGACTGGGGAACCTCATGACTTACTCCATCACTGCACAGCGTCAGGGGCTCACGGGATTAGACTTCTGAATGATTGCCGCCTCCTCTAAACAACTGTGTCTCAAGAGATAATGACGTAACATTTTGCATGACCTAGACTTGGAAGCCCAGAAACATAAACATCATCTTTGTGCTTCAGGACACACACAGGGTCAATGCAGATTCAGCATGTGAAAGCCTAACGTGTTCACCCAAGCCCAAGCAGCCTTGCCTGTGAGCAGTGTGTGTGGGAGTGGGAGGGCTTAACCAGTGCCTGTCACACTGGAAGCACGGATGTTTGTTATCAGAAGTTTCACTTATTTGAAGGCTTATTGGAGAGAAGTATAATTTGCTAACTTTAATTTTTCAATGCTTGTCACTGAGAGTAAAAATTTATTCATCAATCTTATTATAATTAAACTCTGACTAAATACTGATTATGACTTCAATGAACTTGTAAGGTGTTCAATAAATCTGCGTGCTTTCCTTTTCATTTTGAAAAAGATCTGCTTTTCTCACATGTTTTTCTTTATTTCAAATAAATTACAGAAGTTGAATTTTAAAACATAATATGCAACACATTTCCTCCATCATAGGAAATACTTCAAAATATAACTGCTTATATGCCTGAAGGAGATAGCAATTACTAATCCTGGGATGCTGTAGAAAAAGGTAAAGTCAGGCCATCACATGACTTTTCTGTGGAGACATACAGAAATGACCGCTCATTTCATATAGAACAGAGACAGATTGTGAAAATGCTTCCAAGTTCAGCTCAGTGAGCTGGTGAGTTTATTTTGGTCCCCATAAAGATGTAGGCTGGAAGTTACTTTCAGGAAAATGGATTGACAGGAAGGCAGCCATGCCTTTGAAGAGTGCTATCACTATGTGAATGACAGCTCACAAAGCTGAGTCCTTGGAATCCCACCCTTAGGTACCCTTGTCTGTTCTCTAGAACCCCGAAGTCCACAGTTGGAGAACTGAGAGTGACAAGTGACATCTCAGGTGAGCCCCTTGTGACTTTGCCCTTCAGGGAAAGTGTTCGCAGCTCCAGCACCGTTACTGGGAACATGCTAGAGCAATCTCTGGTCTGCGGTGCTATTGTTATACACACAGGAAACAGGCATGTCACTTCACAAGCAAATGGGAAAGCAATTTGGAGGACCGAGTGCACAGGACACTCTTTCATGTGCAAGTGGACCTCTGGAAGCCAGGGTCTGTTGTGCAGAATGGGTATCCTGAACAGAATTTGATTTCTGTGTGGAGACAGAAGACAAGGCCGTATGATGCTGTTGAGGCTTAGCAAAGATGGGTAAAGTGGGTACCATGCTTAAAGCATTAGCATTTTTGTGAGCGTCTGTGTGCCAAGATTATTATGTCGAGACTATAGAATATAGCTGGTGCTCTAGATAAACACTTTTAGTTATTGGAAGCATGGGTTTCTGCTTGTTGTCTGTCTTCTGGGATGATATTAAGTCTGTCAGCTCGATCATGGGGCTTTCACTGTGCCCATCTGCACTCGGCAGCCAGAAGGAAGAGAAGCAAATGAAATGGCCAGTATCAAGAGTCTTTCCACAGGCCAGGGATGAAACTCACACACACGCTTTAATTGTGCTCTATGGGACAGAACTCGGGAGTGTTGCTGAAGAAAGCTGGAGCGTGAGACAAAGGGCTAGTTGGATGGTTGCTAAGCAGAAGACAGGGTCAGTGAGCAGATAGCCAATCTCCACCACATTCAGAAACTGTAAGGCTTGATCTTGGGCACTATCATAGTTGCAAGCTAATGCCCAAGAAGAGACAGTTAAGAGAAGAAAGAATCTAAGAGAATTTACTAGGTCATGAGGGCTCCCTATTTTAGTGGTGGAAGAAGTTGAAGGGAATTCTTTGTGCCTCCCTCACATAAAGATGCAAGAAGAAAACATCAGTGATAGTGCAAAGAGTGAATACACGCCACACACCAAATCCGATAAAGCCTTGACCTTGAACTTCAGAGTCTCCAGAGAACTCCAGAGTCTAAGAAATACAGTTCTGCTGAGAAAAGAAAACAAAGAAACACACAAAACTCTCACATATTTTGTTTTAGCATCGCTACAGACTTCCCACAGACACAGACCCCTTAACTTAATAAATTTATTCTCTCTCTCTCTCTCTCTCTCTCTCTCTCTCTCTCTCTCTCTCGTGTGTAGGCATGTCCAGGCCACTACAAATGTGTTGTGGTCAAAGGACAGCATGGGGCTATTCTTTCCTCTCACCGGTGGGTTCCAGGAATTGAACTCAGGTCCTTAGACTTGGTTACAAATACCCTCATGTTCTGAATCATTTCATTGGCCCTTGACTTTTTCCTTATCTACAATAAGATTAGTCCTAGACTCTTGGTAGGGGTTAAATCAAGAAGGAGACTTGCAGTCTTTGGACTTAAGACTAAAAATACCATGAAAGAATGCTATATTTATAAAATCCAGCCTGAACTAGAATCAACTCAGAACTGTAACATGAGGGGCCGGCTTGTTGGAGTTTCTGTCCCGCCCGGTACCCCACAACTGGCAACTCCCAAGGAAAATCACACACAGGACTCCATAAGATTATAAACTGATTGGCCCTTTAGCTCAGGTTTCTTGTTAACTCTTATAGCTTATATTAACCCATTATTCTCATCTATGTTAGCCATATGGCTTGGTACCTTTTTCAGCTGTCAGCTTACATGTTGCCTCTTCGGTGGTCTGGGCAGGAATGAGAGGAATCAACTTCCTCCTCAGAATTCTCCTGCTCTCCTTGCATCATTTCCACTTCTGTCTGGTTTTCCCGCCTACACCTCCTGCCTAGCCAATCAGCGTTTATTTAAAACATGATTGACAGAATACAGAGAATTCTCTCACACCATAGAACCTCTATAAAGATGGTCAAAGATAGATTACCGGGAGAGGGCAGGATGAATGAAGTATTGCTGAGACAGAAGAGGACCTGAGAGAGGACAGAGACCCAGACAACTGTCATCTCTAACCCAGACAATTGTTCACAGGGGCAGTGTGATTTCACAAGAAAGCACACACTGGTGAGTGCTAGCTCTCTTATGGAAACTATAAACTAAATTCTTGTAGAAACTGAAACTTTTCCACTTTGGTACTTAGCCCTTTGAAGGGGACACACCTGTTAGCCTTGTTTATTTTCCTCACCTTGACCTCTGGGGTAGGCCCTGCTGTATCAGCAGGGGGAAGGCACCCCTGAAAGCTTCCACTTCATCTGACAGACCTCATGCTTAAGCTTCTCTGGAGATGCTCTCTTAAGAGTGCTGACATGTGTCTTTCTTTCAAAGCATAGAAACAGTTGTACCTTCACATGTCTTGAAAAAATAACCCCCCTGTTTGTGCCCAGAAGGCACCAAGTGTGCCAAAGCCGCTGGAAGTGGATCAAACAGAATCTCACATCTCAGACAAAATGAGACATTCCTGAAAACCCTTTCTCACGGCACCTGAAGATTTGCAGATCCCTAAAATAAAACAGTGTATAGGGGGTCCTATTCTGCATGGGACACCCAGAATTCCAGCTGCCTGTTTCTTTATCAGAGTTTATCTGATCCATTTCCAAGGAGTCAAGGACGTGTGAGTCTGCAGCAACTCACAAAGGGAAAATGGCTGCCTAATTACCCAGAAGAATATCCTTGAGCTGCCTCTGTAATGGCTTGTGGTCCTTTGCTCATGATCCATGAATACCAAAACAATTGAAAGTGAAATCAAACTGCAAAACAAACTACAGTGGGACCCCTGGTCACAATAAGGCATGACTGTGAAATAATTATTTGACTGCATCACCCTTCTTCACTGACTCCAGAGGTAGTCTTCATTTCCATAGCTCGGGTACCACTCTCTAAGACTTGAGAGAAAAGTGTAATTTAATTATTGTCTTTACTTTATCATGTGTGAACTATTCAGCCAAAGAGAATAAATGCCACAGAATGTCCTCCTTGATCTGTTCAGCTGTTTACACCCCTGCCACCCCCAGCCTGGGGTTCACTTTCCATAGTGACAACTTCATGCTGTAAAAGAAATGTTGGCTTAGGACTCAGATTTCTGTAATTCTCACTACCCCTGTCTCCCCAGGAAGGACCATTTCATTTCTATATCTCACCCACAAAGCGCAGACAGAGGATGATGGTAGTCCAGAGCGCCAACTAATCCTGTTCATCTTTACTTCTGTCTTGTCCTGTTAAAGAGAAAGTTACTGTGGGTAAATGTTAAGGCAGAACAGGGTAGGTATGGATCTGGGATGACCCAGACAGAGGAGAGAGAGAGAGAGAGAGAGAGAGAGAGAGAGAGAGAGAGAGAGAGAGATCAAAATATCCAAGTTCCCCCTTTTTAAAACAATGTTTTTTATTTAATCCCTCATGACTAATTATAAACACAATCTTTCTAAAAACCCATTTTAAATTATCATTATATTTTAAAGTAGATTCTTCTCACCTGGTCAACCCGCCTTTCTTAGCGCACAGAACAGTTTACTCGCTGCCCTGGTAACTACTTGGGTAACACAGAACAGTGGCATCAGCCAGCTCTGTTGTAAATCATTCCCCGGTCACCACCACCATTAGGTGAGAGGGTGGGCAGGAGAACACTGCGGGAGTTTTGACAAGTGCACCACACGGTGCTCAGCTGTATTGTCTGCTTTTGACTTCTGTGTTCTGAACCAAGGGAAGCGTGAGTTTCTTTCACCTGGTTTTAAAACTAAGTCTCAAATCTCTCCCTCCAGGGTCTGTTTACAACGTCTAGAGAGGGACCAGCATGCATTCTTCCTCCAGAGGAACTGCCAGTTGTTCTCCTTGGGGAAACTCTCAGCGGCGTAAGGAAGAACATCGTGTTTCTGGGGCTAGGCTGGAGTAGTGGGGACAGGAATTCTGAATTGAAGTCAGTGTGCACAGATTCTTTATCTTACTCCAGGATGAATTAGAGTGTTTAAGGCTTTGTGGGACCTTTAGTAAAGATAGCTTCCCCTGAAATGAAGCCATCACCTGTCAGTTCTCTTATGACCTCTCGGGAGCAAGGTGATCTGCTCAAGACAAATGAATATTTAACACTAAGTGACAACAGCATGATCCCTCTTACTGTGTGCTAATGAGGTCACCTTAAAGATGTCCCTCCATCATGAGCTTCATTTCACACACCAGTGCAATACCGGCTTCTCTGTGAAGAAAGCTGAGCTAAAGATTTTTTTTCTAGAATTTCAAAGATATAACACAACACTGGTAATGTCACGTACTTGGGGCTTTAAAGGTTGAAGCCCCAAGTTCCTCTTGAAGCAATAACTCTTGAGATCCCAGGATGGTGGTAAACATGTGTGTGACCACACATGTGCATACATAGGTGATGATGGAAGTTACAAAATAATTCCACACTAGCTCAAAATTGAGCATAATAAAGGGCTTTTTATTTAGGAGTAGACACACAGATAACAGACATCTGCATGAATGGGAAACAAGAACCAAATTCAGCAACCAGAAGAGAAAGCAACTGTACGCTCTACTTCAGCATAGTATAAGAGGCCACGCCCAAGTGGGCTGCTATCTTAAAGGCTACTGGCTGAAGGAGTTACCATAGGACATAGGTGTGTGTGTCTCTGTGTGTGTGTGTATACGTACATGTATATACATATACATTATATATA
Source organism: Myodes glareolus (assembly GCF_982192425.1). Classification (NCBI taxonomy): domain Eukaryota; kingdom Metazoa; phylum Chordata; class Mammalia; order Rodentia; family Cricetidae; genus Myodes; species Myodes glareolus. Next base: position 10,048,300 of record NC_142047.1, on the reverse strand, counting down.
ATATGTATGCATATACAATGCGCATATTCTAATTTTATATAATATATTTAATATATAATCTCTAATTTTCTCAAACATGTTTAAGATATGGTTATCCCTATTTCAAAACTGCTAGAAAATTAGAAATTGAAAATTTTAAAGTCTTCCACTTCTTGCTGACAATGTAGCTTAAACCAGGAGTTCTAGCTAGAATGACCTCATTCTGAAACCTTTCAATGTTTGACCTTTGCTGTCCACAGTCGGAGATGCAATCACATGCTACAACACTTGAGCTGCAGTTTGTTCAAAGTGTAGTTTTTACACCTGTCAGAATGGCGAAGGTCAAAAAATCTGATGACAGCTTATGCTGGAGAGGATGAGGAACAAGGGGAGCACTCCTGCATTGCTGGTGGGAGTGCAAACTTGTACAGCTGCTTTGGAAATCAGTACAGCAGTTTCTCAGAAAATTAGAAATCAATCTACCTCAAGACTCAGTTATACCACTCTTGGATATACCCAAAGGATGCTCAATCATACCACAAGGACATTTGCTCAACTATGTTCATAGAAGTATTATTCATAGTAGCCAGAGCCTGGAAACAACTTAGATTCCCTTCAACCAAAGAATGGATAAGGAAAATGTGGTACATTTACACAATGGAGTACTACTCAGCGGTAAAAAAAAAATCACATCTTGAAGTTTGTAACAAATGGACAGAACTAGAGAGTCATTCTGAAAGAGGTATTCCAGATCCAGAAGGACAAACACAATATGTACTCACTCATAAGCAGATGATAGACATAAAACACAGCACTACCCCAAAGAACCTAGACAACAAAGAGGACCCTAAGAGAGATATACATGGATCTGCCTAGAAAGGAGAAGAAAGTCTCCTGAGTAAATTGGGTTCGTGGAGGAAAGGAGAGAGAGTGGAAGGGGAAGAGGGGAGGAAGGAAAAGGAGTAGGAAAAACTTATAGCACAATCCTATCTAAACAATTAAAATGAGAAGAACAAAAAAAAAGATTCATGCAAAAGAGTAAAGCATTTACTAATCATTTTTATGTTAATCAAAGAAGATATTGCAATAGTTGAGTAAAATAGAATGTATCTCTCAGATCAGCTTCACCTTGTACCCATGTGGCTTTGGCACTAGAAAGCTTAAATGACCTCATTTCACTTGTAGTTTGAGTTTTGTTTCTCTGGGCAGCAAGGCTGAAGGCAACATTACATGAAAAAGGTGTGTGAAATAGATTATACCTTACCCAAAGTCAGTGTCTGAAAATGTTTACTGAAATTAAAAATCTCTTTTAATGGTAACAGTTAATACAGTCTTTTAATTAACTCAGAGGATACAAATTAACTTAGTAAATTTAGTTATTGCTTTTTAAATTACCCTAAAGCAAGGGTCTACAATATTACTCTGTGAAGTTTGGTTCTAAATATTTTAATTCACATTAATAAACCACATTAATAAGCTACTATTTTTATAATGACATTGTTCCCATTGCTTGAGGGGGAAAGAGGAAAAAGAAAGAAAAAGACAATAGCCACCTACAGAGAAACTGCAAGATCCAGGGTGGAATTAAGTCAATGAACTTGTAGCAAATGTACGTGGGGTAGATGACAATGTCATTCATTCTTCCCATAGTGATATTCCAAGCACAAGGAGAACACCAACCATTTCGTAGAGACTAGAAATTGTTATAAAAGCTCTTATAATTGAAGCAGCATCATTGAAATCCTTATGGTATTTCTCCTTTCCTTTATTTACTTCAGTGTAGAAGGAGATAACGTCACAAGGTATGAAGCCAATGTTTCCCTCATTTCTTCTCCTTTAATCAGGATGTCAGCCTTTGTGTATTCTTTATCCTTTGTTTATACAACATACATAGGTTGTGACGTTATCAAATTTCTTTCAATTTCCTAGTTTAAAAAAAGCATGGAATTGAAGGGGTCTCTGGTTTCTTTGCACAAATATGTTAAACTGACCCAAGGATGCTATTTATCAGAGAAGCCAGGGATGCACCTGAACACCCACTGCCTTAATCTGGCATTTCATCTTTATCTTTATATAATAATGCCACTTTGATTACTAGACCCCTTCCCTGCACTATGACAGGTGTAACATACTGCTGTCATTTAAGGAATGGTTAGCTCATTTGCTGTCACCTTCTAACTCTTCTTTTAAAATAATTTTTACTCTTCAGACATGCCAGCATTTTTATTTGCTTTGTGTTCTGATATTTTATTTATTTATTTGAAAAATGACATCGAATTTTAGTTTAAGTAGAAAACTAGAGCTATTTAAAACTTCTAGTACAATAGTATCCTATAACTTGGAGTGCCTATCAAAAGTTTTTTATACAAATGCCTGGGGATATATATGGGAATTATATAGAATACTAGATGTACGTCCTACTAAACCACTAAGATCCCTAAGCCACTGCAGTTCTCAGTGATAAACATTAGGAAAGTTACTTAGCTTTGTTCAAATACACATTGCGTATCTTTTATGACTATGAAGAACTAAGAATTTGGGGGTTGCAAAACCTTATTGCTTTATAATAATCTTAGATAAACTAACATTGACATCAGTATTATTTTAATCAAGACTTTCAAAGCACTTTCTTCAGAACTGTGAATTCTATTTAGTTGCCACTTAATAAGGTTTTGTGTTTTTAAAATCTACCTATTTTATGACTTTTAAGTTTAAATGTTATTTAATACATCATCTGTCTTGACAATTCTTGCACAGACTTTTCTGATTTCTTTGTCAGAGAATATTCTAGGTTGTCATGTGCTATTCTATGAAGTTTCTAATGTACACTGTTTAGAAGCTAGTAATGTAGGTCAATGTAGTCTTCAGAGACCTATCCCCCTGTGTCATATTTCAACATCCAGGAGGGACGGCGTACCTACCAGATGAAGAACCAAGTGTTTATTTACTGTGGTTTGAAGGGAAACTTTCCCCCTTTTCAAATGAGATCTAATACAGGATAGTTAACGTCTGCAGCAGAGGAGAAGAAGAAAAAACATAGTGGAAAAAGTCTTCCCTTATCCAACATATGTCATATGGGAAGTGGGACAGACTAGGAAGGAAGGAAGGACGTCTATGATCCAATATTCCAGGACTAGAACATTTCCATCTTCATAGTGGCACAAGTGGCAGTTTTCACGTATGATAGAGGAAGACGTTAGAACCACATCAGCAGCAGGTGGCAGGCAGGCGCTGGGGCAATAGCTGAGAGTTTATACACATATCTACAGACAAGAGGGAGAGGAGAGTACCGAGGTTTATCTCAGGATTTAGAAAGATTGCTATTTAAGGCAAAAGCTGGCTAAAGGTAAATGAGGGTAAACAAATTAACTCACATAAGTCTTTTTATCATGTACCATTTATTATTTCTATGCTCTAATGCTCTCTTGATGTTCCTCCTTTAATGTTCCTCACTATTCTCCTCATTGCACAAGGTTTCCAGTTTATGTATCCATTTTATAAACAGTAACAATGGTACCAAGCATACGTTTCTTTGGGCTAACAAGATGGATAAAAGACTGACAAGGTAGGCACCTTAAGCCTCAAAGAGGGTATGACTATGAAACTTTCTGGCAAATACCCAGAGGGTTAGGATGGAGCTTGGTTCCCCAGCTAAACACATGGTACTGTATCTACTGGCACCCAGGTAAGAAAGAATTTCTTTCTCTGGGGCTGGTTTAGCTGTCCAAGTTTTTTTCCTGTATATTTAGAGGTAAAGTTGCAAACATTAATTAAATTTCCTAGACTAAGGACTTGTGTCAAATGAAAGGGGAAGGTAATTACATAATATTAATAACTTGTTAGGGTAGAGCAAAGGCCAGTAGATTACAACTTCCTGTGTCTGATGCTAGAGAATTCATGACCACCCATACCTATTTATCAGTAAAAGCAGACATACTGTCTCTCCTGCTCAGTGCCTCTTGCTCGGGGTTCCATTCAAGTCAATAAGTCCTGTCAATAAGGATAATTGTGGGGGACTATCTTGTGTCGATTTGATTATGAGAACAAAGGTTTGACTAAGTGACAGTTTTCACACCAGGGTCCCAGACTGTGGACAAGGTCATCCAGTTGCCTGTACAGGGAGAAGTTATCACAATGAATGATTTATACACTAGTGGGATACTTTGGGATGAATCTCATTATGAAAGGGAGAAGAGTCATGGCTTCACAAGGTTCTATTCACAGTGACTATTCAAAAGATAAGTGTTCCCAAAACTTTGAAATTGGGCTTTCCACCAGATCCTACTCCAGATAATATTTCCAAGTCATTTTTCGTAGATATGGAATTAACCAGAATAGTTCATTGACCACCTCCCTACACAAAATAATTATATTTTTTAAATAAAAATACTATTTTAAGTACTAATTATTTGTTAATGTTGAAATTATGCTGAGATAAAACTTCTTAAAGAAAAATGCATTGTGAAAGTAAAAAGCTATCTACTTCCTTAGTAAGAAGTTGGTCAACTTCACTAAAAGACAAAAACTGCAGAAAATATGCCATATATAGTTTATACTCCAAAACATATGGACTTGAAGAAATATCTGGAAATTCAGTTATAAGCTTAACAGATATTGTATGCTGTGTGTGTGCATGCATGTATGCCTGTGTGTTTGTGTGTGTGTGTGTGTGTGTGAGAGAGAGAGAGAGAGAGAGAGATTCTGGAAATCCAATTCATGGTTTCACACGTGCTAAGGAGATATTTCTTGAATCTATGTCTCCTTACCTCAAAAATCTCCTAGTTTTATAGGAAATACCTTCTATTTATAACTTTTCATGATACACTGATAAAATACCCTGCCAAAAGCAACTTAAGGAAGAAAGGGATTATTTAGAGCCTTTGGATAAAATCCATCATGGCTGTTAAGTCCTTGGGGAGGAGTTTGAGATGGTTAGTCACATTGTGTCCATAGTGAGGAAGCAGAAAGAGACATGTATGGACTCAACAAACATTTTCCTTTCAATGTTAAGTCCCAGCCTAGGACGTGGCATTGCCCCACAATGGGTGAACCTTCCCATATCAATTAATGCAAACAGTAATTTCTATGGACATGCCTGGAGACCCTCACTACAGGGGATTCTAGCTCTCATTGAATTGACATGAGGAATAACCATCACATATCTATCTGATCTGCTGGGAAACCCTAAAGGGCCAATTGCCAGTTCTGAGTGTTAAACCAATGAAGAGTTCATTAAGCACCTCAGATGGAACAGTGGTCACTTGTTCTATTGGACAAAACATTTTTTAAAATACTAACCATGTTTCAATTAAAATTGTAAGAGCATACGGTATTTTGTGTCATTTTGTATTGGACTAAATTTAAAATAATTCTATCAGTCATTTATGTTAAATTCTCACTCCGATGTATTTATAAATTGGCCTAAGGGACTATAATTTTATCATTTACAGATGTATTCTATGTTTTCTGGTGTATTTTATTTCTTCTTTTATGTACATTCAGCATTTTCTTTTATGTAATTCAGTAGTCTTTTTATTGCCAAACCCATTTTAGTTATATTAATGATAAGTAAGCATATTTTCTATATAAAGCTCAGAATAACAGACTAAATTAAGTTCTACTATGATCCTTTTCCCTGAGTTTTGTTCGGTTGTTACTTATTGTAATGGCTTTATTTTAACTTTAGGATCTGTGCTTTCCGCAAGTCCACCTGGACAGTAAAGTAAGAGTGTTCTCTGGCCATGCAGCAAAGACAGCTGGGACCCACGTGTGGGTTGCAAAAATTTGTGTAACAGAGGAACCTGGATCAGTTGCTTGTGATTTCACTCATCTAGATTCAGATCACAAATAACAGACTTAGAATTCTACTATTAATGCTCGATATTGAAACCTATTCACATTTTTTTTCTCTCTTAAGTACCAGTTTTGCTTTTAGAATAGTCTCAGCAGTGATTGGCTCATACTGGTACAAAGTTTTAGAGGGCAAATCCTTGTAAGAGCACTTTAAATCACATAAGAAAGGGAAGAAATATTGTCAATCAGGGACATTACAGCAAAAATGCACACCTCAACGTCGACAGGGAAGCCCTATAATAACTTCTCTAAATGCTATCTCTAACCAGTGTTGCTTTCACTGTGCTTAATTGACCTCAAAGGCTTTTAAGAATAAACTCTCTAGCACTGAGTTTATAGAAAGTGGAGGTAAGTAGTCCTTGGAGAGTATATTGCGACTTGTTATAACAGATACACATCCTTTTAAGATACAGCTTCAGCATCTGTTTCAGCCTCTGATTACAAACGATGAACCCAACAATCATTCACACGTACTCCATAAAAAGAAAAAGAGGTAATTAAGGAGATGTGTGACCTTTATTCAATGCAAAGAAAACCTTCTCTATTCCGTTTGTACCTGGCTATCTCATGAAAAACCTTCCGCTTCCCCACTCCACCATAGGGTAAGGTCTTCTTTATCCTCACTGTAGTATTTAATGAGATGGCATAGATTAAAACCCAGTATGGAAAAACTGCATGCATCCTCATTTCATATAGAATATGTTATCCTATTTCAGGAGAGGATGTGGAGTGCTTGAATAGAGGGGGAGGAAGGAGCTGCCAGGCTCACTAAGGTAGAGAAAGCATTTGCACAGAACACCCAACACACTAGTGTGCAGAGAAAAGAGAGCCCACAAGGAAGGGGTTTTAGCTTCCCTGAGACCAGAGTATATGCGCAGCAATGATGGGCTAAGTAGAATTGCTTAGATCTGAAACACTTATGTGTTTTGCTAACCTTCATCTTTGGGTTTACAAAAAGTTGGCTTGTAGACCCAATGAGAAATTTCTCTGTGAATTCCTACTATTAATGATTCTCCTCATAGAGTAAGAAACAGGATAAGTATAATAGGTTTAACATTCGTTTTCTTTATTTTTTAAATTTATTTATTTATTAAAAATTTACACCTCCTCCCAACCTCCTTTTTCCCTTCCCCTCCCCTAACCCCTCTCTCTCCAGTCCTAAGAGCAGTCAGGATTCCCTGCCTTGTGGGAAGTCCAAGGTCCTCCCCCCTCCATCCAGGTCTAGGAAGGTGAGCATCCAAACAAACCAGGCTCCTACAAAGTCAGTCCATGCAGTAAAATCACTGGGAGAACACCTTCACCAACCCCTCATCAAACAAAGGTCTGATCTCCAAAATATACAAAGAACTCAAGAAACTAGACACTAAAACTCTAATTAACCCAGTTAAAAAAATGGGGTACTGATCTGAACAGAGAATTCTCAACAGAAGAACTTCGAATGGCCAAAAGACACTTAAGGTCATGCTCAACCTCCTTAGCGATCAGGTAAATGCAAATCAAAACAACTTTGAGATACAATCTTACACCTGTCAGAATAGCTAAACTCAAAAACACCAATGATAGCCTATGCTGGAGAGGATGTGGAGTGAGGGGAACACTCATCCATTGTTGGTGGGAATGCAAACTTGTGCAGCCACTGTGGAAATCAGTGTGGCGGTTTCTCAGGAAACTGGGAGTCAACCTCCCTCAGGACCCAGCAATTCCACTCTTGGGAATGTACCCAAGAGATGCCCTATCATACTACAAAAGCAGTTGTTCAACTATGTTCATAGCAGCACTATTTGCAATAGCCAGAACCTGGAAGCAACCTAGATGCCCCTCAATAGAAGAATGGTTAAAGAAGGTGTGAAACATATACACATTAGAGTTTTACTCAGCGGTAAAAAAAAAAATGACATCTTGAATTTTGCATGCAAATGGATGGAAATAGAAAACGCTTTACTGAGTGAGGTAACCCAGACCCAGAAAGAGGAATATGGTATGTACTCACTCATAAGTGGATTCTAGCCATAATTAAAGGTCTTTGAGCCTATTATTCGTGATCCTAGAGAAGCTAAATAAGAAGGTGAACCTGAAGAAAATCATATAGTTATCCTCCTGGATATTGGAAGTAGACAAGATTGCTAGGCAACCTTGGGTGCACGGTGGGGGGGCGGGTGGAAGGAAGGGCAGATGGTTAGAGAGAAGGGAGTAGGGGAGGATTGGGGAAAGCTTGGGGGAATGGGATGCGGGGGAGGGAGGAGGGAGGAAGGATGGATATGGTAGCAGGGAAGTATATATCTCAACTAAGGGAGTCATTTTAGGGTTTGCAAGAGACTTGATTCTAGAGGGGTTCCCAGGCCCAAGGAGAGATCCCCAGATTGTTCCCTGGACAGCAGAGGAGAGGGTGCCTGAACTGGCCTTGGTCCATAACCATACTAACGAATATTTTGCATATCACCATAGAACCTTCATCTGGTGATAGATGGAGATAGAGACAGAGACCCACACTGGAATACTGGACTTAATTTCCTGGGTCCAAATGAGAAGCAGAAGGAGGGAGAACGTGAACAAGGAAGGCAGGATCAGAGGGAACCTTCATCCGACGATGGATGGAGATAGAGACAGAGACCCACATTGGAGCACTAGATTGAGCCCCCAAGGTCCAAATGAGGAGCAGAAGGAGGGAGAACATGAACAAGGAAGTCAGGACCGCGAGGGATGCGTTCACCCACTGATACAAGGGGACTGATCTAATGAGAGCTCACCAAGGCCAGCTGGACTGGGACTGTACGAGCATGTGATCAAACCGGATTCTCTGAATGTGGCTGACACGGGGACTGTCTGAGAAGCCATTGATAATGACACTGGGACTTGTTTCCTCTGCATGTACTGGCTTTTTGGAATCCTAGTCTGTTTGGATGCTCACCTTCCTAGACTTGGAGGAAGGGGGGAGGAACTTGAACTTCCCACAGGGCAGGAAACCCTAACTGCTCTTAGGACTGGAGAGGGAGGAGGAGAGGGAGGAGGGGGAGTGGGAGGGTATTGGGAGGAGGGGTGGAAGTGGAAATTTTTATAAATTAATAAAAAAAATAGTATGTAGCATATAGTGAAAAAATCAAAACCCATTGCCATTGTCCTTGGCTTCTCAGTCAGCCTTCATTGACAGCCACTTTCAGAGAGTCCGGTTTGATCACATGCTCCATTAGTCCCAGTCCAGCTGGCCTTGGTGAGCTCCCATTAGACCAGTCCCACCGTCTCAGTGGGTGGACGCACCATATTTAGTTACTTATTTGCTGGTCAGTACCCTTCTCTCCCCTCCTCTCCTTCCCCCTCCTCTTCTCCTTTGCTTCTTTTCCCTTCCCTTTGTTTTGTCCTCAGTACATTAAATTGAACCCAGGGCATCTCATGAGCTTGGCAGGCTCTCTACCAGCCAATTTTCACTTTGAAACAGGGTCTCACTAATTTATCCAAGCTGGTTTCAGAATTTGCAATCCTCCTGCCTCAGATGCTTTCATAGTTGGAACTAATTTAATTAAAGTATACATGCATATCCCTTTTTATAAAATCATTCAAGAGTTGCACTTTGAATATTTAACTGAATACCTGAAGGTAAATGAAGAGACATGTCCAATTATGAAGCTGTGGTGAAGCTTCATAAATGTTTGTTAACCCATTCCTTGTCCCCCCAAAAGTATGTAACACTCTACTCTGGAGAGGTTGATTTCAGCCTCTTGCCTTCGCCAGAGGTGAAGAGACTACTCCATCCCACCAAGGCATGTAGAGACTGAACTGATGTCATGCTCTGAGCTTGGTGTACATGGCTATGTGAACACCATAAGAAAGGAGGTTGCATTATATCTAGTATTTATATTTACTATAAGAACACTATCCATTATCACAACATGTGTGCTTTCTCAAGATCCACAAATCCATATCTCTGGTCTCATTATCAGGAACATAGTTTCCTCAAGCTTTCCCCACCTGGCCATGGCCTCACCTCGCCAATGATCTGCATCTAAAAATGTTTCTCCTCATCTATTTAGAACCCCATGCAAAACCTACTTGTAGAAATTATATAGAGTCTCTCTGCTGAATTATGGGTAATACATTTCCTTTGGTTAGATTTATTTTCTAACTTGGGTTTTACTTTATAAAGATTTCTATGTTGGCCTTTATTTTGTTATAGTATCTATACTTTTCTAATCTACCTTGTATATTTTGAGAAAACAAGCTGATAAATTATAATAAATATGCAGAGACGATCACTATTGGAATTAAAGGTCATAACTTTACTCTTTGTATTGAACACCATCAACACTTACACCTACTGTTTTTTAATCCAGTGGAGAATGATGCAATCTTGTTTGCAGAAAGGAGTGAATGTTAGAACTGCACAGAAGGAATTACATAAAGAAGTGGAAGCAATAATTTTTATCTCTTTATCAGTGATTCTTTGGCGCTCTCTCAGAAGGGAGACCCCATACAGTTGGTACAGGAAGACCTTGAATGGAGTTCTAAATGGACTAGCAGAAAGATTCTCAGACACACATCAGCAGTAGTCTGGAGTGGTGGAGCAGATATCTCCATGGATGGCATGAAAGCATCTACTCTCCTCACCATATGTGATGTCTGCTTGAGGTCAGGGACCACGGGGAGCATCAAGGATATTTCACAGGACCCTTCTTTTCTGAACTAAGCAAATAATGAACAGGATTCTGGTAGAGAATAACACAAGATAGGGGGCAGATCACATTTGGGAGATTCAAATTTCCAAATGTCTGTACTGCTAGCCTCCTGAAATAGCTGTCTACATCTCTAGGACTTTTGGACTGTCCAGTGGGAAATCAGAAAGGGGCGGCTGAAAGAAATGCACGCAGGACGGCTCGGGGCTCCGTGCACTCACTTGAGTTTGTTCACCTCTTGGCTGCCTCCTTTTATCTGTCTGCGTATCAGATGCAACTGGCCTAAGAAAGCTTCAAGATGAGAGTAACTGAGTTTTCCTGACAGACAGTGCTTCCAGAAGGCATGTTTCCACAAGAAACGATGACTGTGATCAGCAATGAACCCAGCCACGTTTCTTCCCTGGAGCTAAGAAGATGCCTTAGCGGTGAGTGAGTCAATCAACTCTTTCTCGCTCTCAGATTTCGGCGTGATAAAGTCGGAACTCCGAAGGGACCTGCCTATTTCAGCACTAAAAGATGTTTACATAGGGATGCCTGGGGGAGGGGCAATGTTCAAAGAAAGAGAGAGACGGAGATCATGCTCATTCTTGCCAGACACGGGATGCTCTTGCGCAGTGACAGGCATATCAGTAATCATGTTTTCCCTTTTACTCAGTAGATTATTAAGGCAAAATGATAGCCAAATTCTGACAGATAAAACATGTGTCTAGTGGAGAACATTTTAGTTTATTCTTCAATGAAGTCATTGGGAAGAGAGGCCAAGGAATAGATTTAATAGTGGAGGAACTTCTTTGTACACTGTTCCTTTTCTCACAAGGAGCCTTGAATTCTTTGAGTGATTGACATTTACTTTTCTTTGTTTTCTCCCCTATTTTCTGTGTTTCTTAATAAGAATCTGTGACAAATTCAACCTCATTTTTTTTATTCTTCTGCAAACTGTGGAAATTCTCTTACCTTCTTTTACCTTAAATTCATTAAACCTGGCTGGAGAGATGGCTCAGAGGTTAAGAGCATTGCCTGCTCTTCCAAAGGTGCTGAGTTCAATTCCCAGCAAACACATGGTGGCTCACAACCACCTGTAATGAGGTCTGGTGTCCTCTTCTGGCCTTCAGGCATACATGCAGACAGAATATTGTATACATAATAAATAAATATTAAAAAATTCTTTAAACCTGTGATGGGGATAGAGCATTCCACAGGCAGATTGCAGAGGTGGTTTAGGACAGTGAAAATAGGAGTGGACACATGGACCCACTTTCCTAAATCCACACAGCGAGCACTAGCAAGTGTGAAGTCTCATGCAATCTATGGGTTTTGCATGATCATAGAACGTAAGTATAGAATGATCCATGGCAACAACGGTCCCTCTCCACAGGGGATGTTGGGAATGAGGGGCCGCATGTGTGCATGGACATAGGGTACACAAGATACCTTGAAACTGATTCTGGGAAGATGCAGACAAAGACGAAATGATACCAGAATAAAAGCAACTCTACAGACCAACAGAACACAATAGAGGACCTAGAAACAAACCCACACAGTCTTGTGCACCTAAATTTCAACAGAGATATAAGAAAAATACACCAGAAAAAATACAGCCTGTCTGTAAATTGTACTAGCAAAATTGCTGTCTGCCTTCAAAATATGAAATTAGATCCATATTTAATCTTTTCACAGAAAATAAATTCAAAGTGAATCAGCAGCCTTAATTCAAAACCTGAAATTGCTGGAAAGAAATAAAGGGAAAATACTTCAGGCTGTAAATACGGGAAATAAACTGAATAAGACCCAGAAGCCCAGCATGAAGCCCCTAGATCGACAGGTGGGATGCGTGAAATTTAAAGTTTCCTCATAACAAGAGAAATTAATAAGGTGAAAAGATAAGCTACAGAATAAGAGTCCATCTTTGCTAACTCTTTTTCAGATAAAGAGTTAGTATTTAGAATAGATAAAAAAAAACTGAAGAATTTAAAAAACAAACCAGTAAATTAGCAATGAACTTAACCAAGAATTAAAAAAAAAATACAAGTAGCCAACAAATATTTGTAGGGTTTATCATTCTTACTAATCAGAGAAATGAGAAATAAAACTGCTTTGAGATCCCATCTTAGTCAAGTAACAGTGGCTAACACAAATTCAAGCAAACTAGAAAAAGCAATGGTAAAAATGTTGTCAAAAATGTAAGAAAATAACTAAATATCTCAAGAATGGCCTCTAGCCCCGCTGACAACATGCTTCCCCTGCGAAACCTCCTGAGCTGGACCTCCACCGTGAACTTTGTTCTCAGCACCACTGTTTTCCCAGCTTCCATCAGCCCATTAAACCTTGATTACCGCTTCTAACCACTTTCTTGTCCAAATTCTCAGTCTTCTTTATTCCTCCATAAAACAGCACGATCAGGCCGATTGCAGAAATAGCCTCCTCCAACCTTTCTGGGAAGAAATGGGGGAAGGCTTGGCAGCAGGCCTTTGGAGGATTGTCTTAATTACATTCATTGGAGTAGTGGGTCATGCATTCGACTGGGGAACCCTGAGTTTTCTTTTTTTCTAGAAAAGTGTCAAAACTACATTTAATTATTTTCTACATTTTCAGCAGAGGAAAAAAGCTTTGTGAGAGGTGAGTGCTGATTCTCCGATGGGAAAAATTTAGTTTATTGTCCAATGAAGCCACTGTATGCAGAGGCGTAGAAATCTGTTAACAGAAAACAGAATTCCTTCCCCTTACTATGTTTTCTTTCTCACAAGGACCTTGACTTCTTGGTCTGTGGGAATGACAATAAAGAACTCTGTGAAATAACTGCCTTCCCCTCATTGGCCCACACTGACCCACTAACCTAAAGATGTGTGTTAGGTCCAAGGGGAAAATCTTTAAACACACCCAGAGGGCAGGCCCACTGACTAGGTCCGGAAAAACAGTCTTGGCTCAGCTCAAACTAGATTATAAATGGATTGTTTGCATAGAGATAAAAGACAATAATCACTCTTCCTTGGGAACCAGTGTAAAAGGTTTCTGTCTGCCAGAAAGGCCACTTCACTTGAGTATACCTGTGGTTACATATCAAAGTCCATGTAAGCCTCCAGACTCCTTCAGTCCCTACTCACATAAACCTGTTATAAATTTCAAAGTCCCCACCTGCCTCCTGTTGCCATAAAAAAGGAGCTACACACTAGCTCGGAATGGAGTATAACAAAGGTTAGGGGGTTCACTCATAGAAAGAGTAGTGATCCACAGTCCTCTACATGCACTGGGAACTGAAACTGAACCCATCAGCCAAGGGAGTCTCCACACACTTTTACATCTGCATTTATAGTACATGAGACCACACCCAAAGTGGGCCAGTATCTTAAAGGTTATTGGCTGAAGGAGTTCCCACAGTACCTCACCCTTTTCTCTACATAAGAAAATTCTAAGCCTAATGCAAAACTATATACAATAATAAAAAATATCAAGTATAAAAGTTAGAATTACAATCAGCGTGAACAAGATCAAGCAAGAAATACATGCTAAATGTTTCCATAATTATCCTATCCTAAGAAGTCTATGTCCTATATTAGAAATAGCTTGGTTAAGTAACAAGAGGAAAGTAACGATGACTATCAAGTCTTCAACCCCACTGAAGACCTGAGAAGGGAAACAATATTACTTGAGTAAACAGAAAGTGTAATCAAGCAACTTCTAAAAGGTGCAAGAAATGACAGAGACAACTTACTACCTGGGCAATTACCCAAAGTCTCATTTGCAACATTGGGGCAATCAATGTTGGCTAAGGCCTAGAGTAACAGACAGACCATTTTCAGACACAGAAAAATTCAAAAAAACCATCTTACCTTCTCTTGGCAAGGTTTAGCAGTCATTTTGCTTGTATTCTACTAGTCTAGTCTGGACTCCGTGGATTTTGTCAGTGTTCAGGCAACAGTGATTTTTTTTGCCCAAAGGCTAGTTTTGCCAAGAAGAAAGCAAGCTCCAAGTGAAATGTCTTTAGTGCCCAATATTTCTAGGGAAGAGATGGGTGCTGCCAAAAACAATCATGTCTCATGTCAACAGAACCCTAAGTTGTTTAAATGCCATATTCTACAGCTCTTTGAAGTGGTTGAAGATTACCTAATTACGTGGAAAACAATCTCTATGTATCTAAAGAACTTGATTAGCCTAACTATAAGTATGACAACTATGGATAATTATTGACCTATATATAATTTTTAATACCCTTATAGCTTAAAGATTAAGCCTTGTATTAAAATATTAAACAATCTTTAAATAAAAGTGCAGCAAATGAGGACAATGACCTCAAAATGTAAATAATGTATAAGTATCTTGTTCAGAGGTAGAAATGTATAGTGTAATGTGATAAATATATTCTAAAATTGCATCAATATACAAAATATCTTAAGCAGAGGTAGAAGCATGCATGCATACAAATAACTTTGCATAGGTACACAAATATTGTATATAGAAATAGGAGCATATTCAATATGACAAATATAATTTGAATTTGTATCAATATACAAGAATCTATACCAATGTAAATTGTAATTGTCTATAAATAATATAATTATCTATAAATAATAGCTCACAAGTATTCTTACTATTACCACTGCTTATTATTAGTATGATTAAGCTCACATTAATCTACCTATTATTCCATCCAATCCCTATTTTCTTGTTTTTTCAAAAGAGATCCCTGAGCCTACTTAATTTCCAACCCCAACCCTATACCATTTATAGCCAACCGCTAATAGATGTCCCTAACCCTCAGCACAAACTTTGTTGTGAGAAATGACATGACTTTTAGAATTACTTTTAGCTGTCATGGGGGTGATGTTATTTCTATGGGATCCTGTAAAAAATAAAGTGATCATTAAGTTTCGAGATTACTGTCTGTTGAAATTTCAGATAGTCTCTGAGTAGTAGGTTGGGTTTTTCTGAAGTTCTTATTTGAAGTTCTGGCCAGAATGTTGTAAGCAGGTGCACCATCTCAGCTAGCCAAGTTGGAATCATCTTGAGCAGGTTATAACCCAAAACCAATCTTAAAGTGATGCTATCAGCATAATGACATCATAAAACCAGGTGGAATTGTTGTTGTGGAACCCTATCTTCTTCCTGGAAACATTAAAAATTACTGCAGAAAATTCGTTGTTCATTGTGGAAAACTTAAAATTATTAATATAGAGATATATTCAATGAAAGGTATGGAGAGAAGCAGCATTTTTCCTAAATTTTATCTTCCTTCTGTTTCATACCAGATGGTTCCTGATATGAGAAAGAAACTCTGGATTTTTCTTTAACAACACTATTGGACTTAGAGAAGGATAGTGACTGTCCAACTTCAAAGTCAGCGTTGATAGTCACAACTATCATTCTACTAAGAAGTAGGGAGATGTGTATGTTTAGGTAGTGAAATTTTGCCCTGAAGATGATATGTTACCATAAATCAGATTTCTCTTTGCTTGGTGATTCCTTTTGGATAGCTATCTTTTCTTCTTTAGGCATCTAGATGTCCAAGGTCTCTCAGCTTTTTGAAGATAGGTATTTTCCTGCAAAGACAAGAACAGAACCTTGCTCCAACCCTTATGAGGTTTCCTTACACCTGTAGGATTGTCCCCTCTGTGGATGGGCTGTCATTTCTCTTTCTCAAGAGATTTCTCTTTTTAAACCAAATCTTTATTAATTTTTATGGTATCCATAGCTATTCTTTTCCTCTGGAAACAAGAGTGGAAATATTTTCCCAATGTAGCACATCTTTGCTTTCCATTCCATGGTGAACATATCCTTGAAATGAACTAGCTGATCCTTCTCACCTCCTCCTCTACCCTAGACTTCCTGGCTGCTCCAGGTTACAGGGCTACTTCCCCTCAGCTGCTCATTGTCCTTATATTCCTAAAATTTTTCCACACCATGATTCTCTTGCCCTGAACATGGCTAGTCTGCTTTTTTTCTTTCTCCCTGCTCTGAATCTCTCTCTCTCTCTCTCTCTCTCTCTCTCTCTCTCTCTCTCTCTCTCTCCTCTCTCTGTCAAGAAAATCTTGTCCCTAGATACGCAATGGCCATTTGGGTAGTTTCTTTACTGTGTTCTCACAGCACACAAGAATGGTCTCTTGATAATTTTCTTTATTTATTTTTGCTTTAAAATTATTTCAGTTGCCCACAGCTATAGGGTGCTACATAATAATTCAGAAACTGCAGGTAAGATATAATGGTCAAGTCAGCTAACATTTCTAGCTTCTTGAACAAGGACATTTTGTTTACCGTGAATTTGTGATATTTCAACACATTGTATTGATCAAATCAGTCAAATTAACACTTCTGTTTTATTATAATTCCTTTGTGTTTGGAGCCTGTCTTCATTACCTTTTCTGTTAAAGAGAAAAGGGCTTATTTTGGCTCACATCTTGAGATTGCAGCCCATCTCATCAGGAAAGACAGCAGCAAGAGCCTGGAGGCTCCAGTCCTACTGCTTCTATAGTAAAGAAACAGGAAGCAATGTGTGCTTGCACTCAGCTCACTTTCCCCTTTACATGTCATCAGGCTAAGGCTCCAGCCTAGGGGATGGTGCCTCTCACCGTGGGCATGTCTCCCACTTCCATTAATCTAGTTAAGATAATCCTCCAAAGACATGCCCAAATGTCCATCCCCCATGCAACTCTAGATACCATCAAATTGACCACTTATACTTGCAATCACAGACTAATCAAACTCCTTTATCCATTTATTGAGGTTTATTTTGGGGTTAAGCCCCATTAAACCTCTCAGGGTTCAGAAAGACTTGTTATAGCAGGCAAAAACTGGCTGATTGGATCTGAGGGGTAGAACAAACTAAATGACTTGAACATGTTCCTCCTGCATGTTCCTTTAATCCTTGGGTGAAAAAGAAAAGAAGGGATGTTCTCCACAAAGCTTTTAGTTTATATTGACATACAGATAAGTTATCAATTTCATAGGCCATAATAATAGTATTAAACATGCATTTCACAGAATCACAAAAGCACAGTGGCAAGGAGGCATCTTACATCTCAGATGGGATGTGGCTGTGAAACTCCTCAGCCACTGAGAACACAGTGCTGGTAGCTGTTGTAGGAGGCTGCTTGTTCATTCCCAGCTTCTCAACACCAAAATAACCACACAGAAACTGTATTAATTAAATCACTGGTTGGCCCATTATTTCTAGATTCTTATTGGTTGATTTTTGCATCTTAATTTAACCCATTTTTATTAATCTGTGTATCTCCATGAGGCTGTGGCTTAGCAGGTAAAGTTCTAGTGTCTGTCTCTGGTGGTGCCTGTCTCTGGCAGGGATACATGTCTTCTCACTTTGACTCTACCTCCTTTCTCCCAGCATTCAGTTTAGTTTTCCATACCTACCTGTATTCTGCTCTGCACAGGCCCAAGACAGTTCTTTATTAACCAATGGTATTCATAGCATAAAGACGGGAATCCCACATCACCTCTCCTTTTCTGTTTAAATAAAAGGAAAGTTTTAACTTGAACACAGAAAAATTACATATAACAAAACAGGTATCAGGGAAGAATTACAGTTATAATATTTATATCTATTTTATCTTTTGTCATCACTAAGGAAAACGATAACTATTCTTCAACTTCATCAAGGACTCCAGAATGATATATTACCTAAGTTAACAGGAAGTGAATTGTAAGAACTTGCAAAACCCTAGAATTGACAGAGACATCTCACTGCCTGAGCAGTCCCCCAAAGTTTATCTCTTCCATTGGGGCATCTAGTCTTCAGCCTACAGGCTCATACTGTCCAGGAGACTTTTCCATGAAGCAGGAAATTTCAAAAACAGTTCTGCCTATATTGGCAGTTTGTCAGTCACATTCTTCTGTGTTTTGCAGAATGTCTGGCAGACTCATTCATGAAACAGGAACCCCAAAGGATTGTATTAAAGTTAGGCAAGTTCAGCAGCCAAGCAGTACATGTAAGAGCAGTTTCTTGCCCAAATAGCTAGCAAACAATAAGGAGCTTCTTTGATGCCCATCTTCTTCTTGAATTAATTGGTGTTGTCAGGAGCAGATGTGTCTCATTGTCATAAAAAGTCCTAAGTTATTAAAATATTATAAATGCCATATTCTGAAGGTCTCTGAAAGATTTGAAGAATACCTATCTAACTGAAGTTTATCTCTATATATCTAGAAAACCTAACTAATATGACTACAAGCATGACTATTAACCTGTATTTCTTAATTATAAATTATGTTTTTAAATGAGCTTCCCAAACACAATACCTTATTCACACACACACACACACACACACACACAAACACACACACACATATATATATATATATAACAAGATTGACCTTAAATTTGTGTCTGTATCAATATACCAAGATTCATACTAATGCAACTCTCTATAGCATATACCCTTTTAATATAAACAAACATTTATAAACAATGTTTTGGAATATGGGTGTAGTTGTCTCCAAACTGCTTCATGCTTTTTGTTGGGCAAAGTATTTTTTTTAGGGGGTATTCACGGTGCCCTTTCATGGTGTCTTGGTCCATCAAACCACATTAGCCTGGAATGATTCCACAGGTTCTCATCCTCTGTGGAAACAAAAGAAGAACCTCTTTTTTCAAAGCAACATATATTTAGACACAAATTTTGAAGACAAGATACCTTTAAAGTATATATGTCGGTTACTTACCTCCTTCACAGTCAAAAATTTCAAAGAAAACACAATAATATACATAATCTAGACTCTGTTTATATTCCATCTTTATGTGCCTTATTTTTCTTTTCTCTATTATTTTTTCTACAAGTTTAATATCTATTTTATTATCTTTACTCCTTTAGTCTATAACTGCCTGTACTCTTTTAAATTACATTTACTGTCTCTTTACACTTTTTCTTCTCTCTCCCAAGCCACATAAATTTTTTTAAACACTGTCTCATTTAGAGGTCATTTATGTCTGAATCTGTTCTATTGTGTATCTGCAATTCTTTTCTGTCCAGGTCTGCTTCTTAAAATGCTAAGCAGCATCTAAGGCTGCTTTGTTTTCTGTCTTTGCCCAGTCCAATATTGTGGGGCAGAGGTTTGTTTAGCACAAGCCATGCTCATAACCCCATTTTTAGGCACACAGCACATCTATGTTGCCATTAAGGAAGTGTAAAATGAAGGGGCCTGTTTGTTGGGGGTTTTTGTCATGCATGGCCCCCCACAGCCAGCTGCTTAGTCCCAGAGAAAAATCACACTGAGATCTCTATAAGTTATAAAGCTGATTGGCCTGTTAGGTCAGGCTTCTTACTAGCTAACTCTCACATCTTGATTAACCCATTTTTCTGATCTTTGTTAGCCATGTGGCTCAGTACCTTTTTCAGTGGGGCAGCTCACGTCCTGCTGCTTCGGTGATCTGGACAGGAGTGGGAGGAATCAACTTCCTCCTCCCTAGAATTCTCCTGCTCCCCTTGCATCATTTCCACTTCCTGTCTTGTTTTCCTGCCTATACCTCCTGCCTGGCCAATCAGCGTTTATTTAAAACATGATTGACAGAATACAGACAATTCTCCCACACCAAGGAAGTTGTAGCAGTCTGCTCTAAAACCCGATTTAAATGCTTGGTTTCCTGAAAGAGCCAGAGTTGGTACTGGCAAGGCAGCACAGGAAGCTGTCATTTCACAACCACAGGACTTTTTTTTTCTGTTACCTCTGAATCTGGAAAATCTCTCTTAAAGGAGCTACAGTGTTAAGCCATGTTTTACTCTGTTCTTTTCTATCTAAAATTACTTTTTAAGCCATCTCAGGTTTTACTTGGATTCAGCTGGCACATGTTGGAGCACCAATTTGTTGTATGAAGCTGCTTGTTTGTTCCCAGCTACTCAACCTCAAAATAACCACACAGAAACTGTATTAATTAAATCACTGCTTACCTCATTAGCTCTAGCTTCTTTTGGTAACTCTTATACCTTAATTTAACACATTTCGATTAATCTGTCTATTGCCACAAGGCTGTGACTTATCCAATCAAGTTTTGGCATCTGTCTCTGATAGGGCTACATGGCTTCTCTTGACTCTGCCTTCTTCCTCCCAGCATTCAGTTTAGTTTTTGCTGCCTACCTCTGTTCTGCCCTGTTCTGCTATACACTCAAAGCAGTTTCTTTATTAACCAATGATATTCACAGGATACAGAGGGGAATCCCACATTAGGTAGCCATAGCAAGGGCCTGGGATGGAGTCTAGGTACCTGATTTGCATAAGCATCTAGCTGGTTGAGTTAAAAGGAATCTCTTTTGGGGACTTTGATATTGACTCCAGGAGGGTGCCCAAGTTCAAATTTTTTTCTTTGAAACTAGTTTTAGTGACTCAGGCCTTTTTAGTGTATAAACAGTTAATTTTGGGGACTATTATCTTATGTTAATTGAGACCAAACCAAGTGAGGAGTAAATACAATATATTGGTAATTTGTTAGATTAGAGTAAAAGGCCAGTAGACTACACCTTCCTGAGTCTGCTGAGAGCAGACATACTGCCTCCTGTTTGGGGAGCTTTCTTATCAATGAGACCTGTCAAGTTTTATGTAAATTTTGGCTATGAGGACAAAGGTATGACTGAGTGGATGCTTTCACACCATAGCTTCACAGTGTGAGGAAGACATTCGGTTGCCCTACAGGAAAAGTTAGGTTTATACACTGCTGGGATATTGTAGAAGGGAAAAATGAGATGATCCCACAAGATTTCTACAGAATTGGCAGTGACTTATCCAAAAGACAGGTGTTCCTGCAGTTCTGCTAAAGTGGGTTCTCCATGTGAGGTATCCATCATCCCGTGATTAGTTCTCCATTAGAGGTGTCCATCGTCTCATGATTAGTTCTACATGTGAGGTGTCCATCATCCCGTGATTAGTCTACTAGATCTGCCAGCTGCAAATTTACTGTCTAATACTTGTGGGCTCACTACATCCCTTGATAAAATTTATGGCAGATTTTAAGACATATGAATACCAGCTATATTTTTGAAGTACCAAGTCACCTTACAACATGCTTATGCTTGTTATTTACAAGTACGTTTTATTTAAATCTGTCGCTTTATTATTTAGCTCAGTAGTTTTCAAATTTTAGTGCACATTCTCACACAGGGGGCCTTTTAATCTCTGACTGCTACATTTCTAGCTTGCTATACCTGGAGTGGAGCTCAATTTGCTTTCACTTCTATCAAAAATTTTCAGTGATGTTAATGATATTTGTCTGGTCAATAATTTTGAGCACCATGGCATCCTAAGGTGGAATTTGTCTAGTTACACACCTAGAAAAAAAAATCCACAGAGCTGATAACAGTAGGGTTTATGATGAAAAACTTTAAAAGAAATCACAAGATTCATATTTACCTGCAATATAAGTGCCAGGGTTTTCAAAACACAGTTTATTTTTTTGTGATGACAGAAGGCATGCTTCAGTTAATGACTGGTTAGGTGAGGTTAACCAAAGTCCCTGTGATGAATGATGCTTGAAAAGCAAGTTTTCATCTGCTGTGTGTTCAATACAAAGGCCCAAGACCTGAAGTCATAGTATGAAAAGAAAACAAAAGGCGACACATTTCAGTAGCGACCATGTTAGAAACCGCCATCCTGTTGGGGAGTGTGGCTCTGTTGCCTACACAATTCCCTTCTAGCTGAAGACTTGAGTATTTCCCCCAGTGCCATCTTAAGTGATAAATCATTTTGTAAGGAGGCTTGAATCACTCTAATAAAAGATACCAGATTAATCAAAATTTAATAATGTCCCTCAGCTACTGTGAATCTTTGTTCTACATTGTGCTTGATTATATTTTGAGTTCAAGTCTTAGACTCCAGTGATTCCTAACATTTCTTACTGAGAGGGACAAGACAAATCATCAAAGTCTAAAGAACATTTTTGAGACATATCTGCAAGTTCAAGGTACTTTCAACTCTGCATGTGTATCTGGAGAGAAAAAGTGAACAGAGAAATGGAACAGACATGCTTGGCTGGAGGGAGAAGGTGCTATCTTTCCAATTGTTCTTATTCCCTGCAGGAGAGATGTGAGGTTTGAATTTCAAATTAGTTTTACTATCTTAAGGCAAATATCTGCACTGTGTTCCTTGAGTGCCTAATGAGACCTATCCCAGAGGCTGTGTGTGGTCTTACATATTTTCCCAGTGATCAACTGAGATGGTTATTTTTATCTCATTTCCACAGATAGGAAACTGAGCCTCTGGTAGGCCAGTGATTGCTTTTAAAGAAATAGTAGAGAGGTCATTTGAGTCCTAAATTTCTTCCTTCAAATTTCATGCAACTGTCTTTTTTCTGCCTACTCTTAAAATCTACCAAAAGCTCTATATTTTCCCAAGATAGAAACAGGGGAGCTCCACTATGGCTCTACAGACCATGAGCCACCTCTGCACTTCTGTAAAGTCTTCAAGACTCAACACAATTTCAGTATTAGTATCTTCTCTTTGATCTCAGCTTTTACAAAACATGCAATAAAATGTTTTATGTAAATACTAACAATATGATATATAAAATAATAGGAATTTAAATATTTTTATTAAGTTGTTGCTAAAAACTAAAAGAGAATTTTAAAACACATTTAAACTTCAAAATAGAAGTTAGATCAATGAAACTTTAAAATTCAGGAAGACTTGAAAACATGAGATTTTTTTAAACTAAAACCCAATATCAAGTAATAGTGAAAAGAAAACCCAAAACAATTTCAATGAAAATTATAAGCAGTCACTAGAAACATCTGCTACTAATAAATAAAATGGAAATTTCAAATGTATGAACATTGGAAAGGAAAGTAGTTATTGATATTATTATTATTGATTTTGATTAATGATATGATTATTTACCAGTTACAAAATTCACAATCACTTTCAGAATAAATAAAATAAGTGTATAGATGGCTAATAGGAAGGAAAATTACAAAATAAATAGACTTTCTCTAGCTTCAGCATAAACTTCTGAAAGTAGAAATAAAATAATGTTTATATTAACAACAAAATCTGTAAATTCCTGGAAATAAATCCAATAAAAAACCTAGTAATATCTATACAACTAAAACTATAAGATATAACTCATGAACATATGTAGCATGATTGATAAAAACCCCAAGTCAGAAACTGGGGTTCAACCTGAAGGTCAGAAAAGCAAAATAACCAGCCACTGGCTCTTACCTCTATTTCAGTCTGAAATGGTGATTCTACTTCCAGGAATCTCAATGTGAGATTGCGTGCCCTCCTCCCATCTTATATTCCTCTCTAGTGCTGGGATTAAAAGTATGCACCATCACTGCCCAGTTTCTATGGCAAAGTAGCTTTGCTCCTGGGATTAATGGTGTATGGCACCACTGTCTGGTTTGAAAGACTGATCGGTGTGACTGTTTTACTCTCTGGACTTCAGACAAGCTTTATTTAATAAAATACAAATGAAATATCACTACATTTCCCCCATAGTATCTAAAATTTAAAAAGAGAAAGACTATAACTAATATTAGAAAAATTATATACAATAAGCACAATGACTATATACAATATATACAGACAATAAGTAGGTCAACAATATCTAGTCAATTTGCGCTTGAAAAATTTAGAGAAAATACTTCATGTTTACCCTATTTTGGTGAGACCAAAGTTTTCTACCTAATTTACTTTCTATCATAACTTGCTTTCTGTGTCTGGTAAACTATAACTATCTAATCTTCAACTTCCACAGACGCCCAAGAAAGAATTAATATTAACTGAGCAAGAAGGAAGTGCAAATAAATGACTTCTCAAAAATGTGAGGAAAGACAGAAACAGCTGGCTGCCTGGACAGTCACCCAATGATACTCTGCAGTGTTGTGGAATCTGCTTTGGCCTAAAGGCCTAGCATTTCTGACGAGAGTTTTCTACTAAGCAGGGTATTCTAAAGTGCTGTCCCTTGTCTTGACAATGTTTGGTAGTCACTTTCTTTTGTGTTCTGTTTGTCTAATTAGGACAGCATACTGTCATCAGTCAAGGCAGGGGCTTTTTTTTCCCCAGCAGTTTACTTTTGCCATAAAGAAGATAAATTCCATATGGAGTTTCTTCAACTCATTGCCCATTATCTTTTCTGAAGTAGATTGGTGCTACTGGGAACAGACATGTCTCATTGTCAAAATAAAGAAAAACCTAGGTTAATAAAACATCTTAAATGTCATATTCCGTAGATCTCTGAAGTGTATGAAGATGACCTGTCTATCTAAAATATATCTTTCTTGGACATTTAAAGTTACACCTAACATGACTACAAGTATGATTACAATAGATGACTAATTACCAACCCATATCTCATTATCCTTAGCAGTTGATAATAATAACTTTCAAGGACTAGAAATTTGCATTGCATTGTTAAATGAGTTGTATAGTATAAATATATGTACAGAATGTTTTTTCAAAATCTCAATATACAAAATTTGTATACAATATACAAAAGTCCAATCCAATGTAAAACATTTAAAACTTGTAGTTGCTTTTTAAAAGTAGATTCAATAGTCTTCCCTTTTATTTTATCATATCTGTATCTCCCTTTTTGTTTTCAAAATAAGAACCTTAAATCTAATTTCTTTTGTTTAATTTTTTTCCTGACCATTAGCAATAATAACTTGCAACTAACACACTAAACAAAGACAAACGTCCATAATCCATTTTTGAGGAATGTAGGCATAGTTTTCTAGACAACTTCCTGCTGATTGGAGGTGTTGATAATCTTATGGGAACTCAAAGAAAGTTTAGGATTATGGTCAAGTCCTGACTGGAGTAATCTGTGAGGCTGGATCATCTCAGCCAGCAGTCTTGAAGCTGTTTTGGATGTAGAACTCAGAGGAAACTGCAACAGAGGTGCTCTGAAATGTTGGAACATCTGGACCATGCACTCATATTGGAGATTTCTCAGGGGGGTCTTCCTTGATCAAATCTGTTTTTCTTAACCTAGAATGAATTCACTGCCTCTCATTTTCTGTGGAAGCAAAAAAAAAAAAAAGGAAAAAAAAGAAAAAAAAAGACCTCTTCTCCAATGTAATCTATCTTTTGACTTAAATTTTAACGTCAAGCTATTGTCAAAGTATATAGGTTGGGTAAATCCAACAACATTTATAATCAAATGTCTCTCAGCAGTTGTTGTTCCTTCCTCAGCGTTTAAACAGATCAAAGACAACACAATAACATACAGTAACCAGACTTTCTCTGTAATTTCCATCTTTTCTTTACCTTTTTTCTTATTTTATTTCTTTATTTTTATTATCTATTTTTTGGTGTTTTGAGGCACAGTTTCTCTGTGAATCTTTGGCTATCCTGAAACTCACTCTGTAGACCAGACTGGCCTCAGACTCACAGGGATCTGCCTGCCTCTGCTTCCCGAGTGCTGGGATTAAAGGCATGCACCGCCACTGTCTGGTTTCTATGGCAAATGAGCATAGCTCCTGGGACTAAAGGTGTGTGCCACCACTGCCTGGTCTGTAAGGCTGCTCAGTGTGGCTGCTTAACTCTCCGAACTGCAGGCAAGCTTTGTTTGTTAAAATACAAATGAAATATCACTACAAATATAGCAAAAATTCCCAGAAGAATTGAAAAATAAATCTACATTTTGTGGATGAGTGGAGGTTGAGCCAATGTCTCATAGCTAAGAAAGCCTCAAACTCACGACTTTCTTGCCTCACGCCCCTGAGTTCTGGGAATACAATAAGTATCTCATACTTGTGCTCATATTATAACATGTTAAATAAAAGTATTTGATAAAATATGGATGACAAGAGAGGACTTAATTATATAATAAAAATCTAAATGCTACTTTTGGATAAAGGAAGCATTAAAGTGAAGCATTTCTAATATTGGGCCACCATATGAAACTTGTGTAACAGTGTTATAGTGTCATTAGTGTCATGGGAACAGAGAAATGGATTGTTGATAACATTTACAGATCAGAGCTACCATGTTGTCCTTGCTTCTTCATTTCCTCCTCATGGCTCACTGCCTCTATTTTCTTTTCATAGCTTCCTTTCTAATTTTATGCCCTGTACCTAAGCCCACCAGAAGCATACATATGTGTGTGTAAGAATTAAAATTTAGTATCTACTTATGAGGGGAAAATGTGATTTTTGTCTTTCCATGCCTGTGTAATTAATTTAACTCAATATAATTACTAATTCCACCATTCTTTCTACCAAAACCATGTCTTAAATTTTCTTTATGACTAAATACAATCCCATTAGGCACATGTACTACATTTTCTTTATTTTTATTTATTTATTTTAGCTATAGTGGAAAGGGCACCAAGAAGCTTGGATTTACATGGATTGCTGTAGCAGTACTTAGAGCACCCGGGTATCTACTCAGGAATGGAGTAGCTAGGCCATATGATAATTTTGTCCTTAGTATCTCGGGAAGCTTCCATGTTGAAATTGAAACTTAAACTGTCAGAGAGGACCCAGAGCAGGAAAGGATAGTTTTAATTCATGATCTAGCCTGAATACTAATATCTAAGAGTGAGTATTGTGTTTGTCTAATTGAGTCTCCATCTGAAAGACTTAATGTGACCTTACTGCTCACCCAAGTGTAAAAGAGATTACAACACCTTAGAAAATATACTAAGACAAGAAACTGAAAGCAAAGCTTGCTTATGTAATTAAATATTCAAATTCAAAACAGCAATTGTCTCTGAATAAAATTGTAGTTATGACATACACAAATTTGTCAATAGTCGGAGTCTAGTTTTAAATAAATATAAATATGCAAAATTTGCATGTCATATTTACATATAATTGCATACATTTATACAAATAAAGCAAAGTTATGGAAAAACCTTATTATTGTTGATGACTTGATAGGGAGTGTTTGTAAAATAAAGAGCAAAGGTATTTTGTGTATTTATGTCTTTGTTATATAATTATCTTGTTTGTGATAACAAAGTATTTTACAAAATCATTCTATTCTGTGTCATAAAATATTTGAGTGCTGAAGCTAAATAATACAACTAATGTGTCAGTCAAGACACCATTGATATGAATATCTTTTAAAATATTCCTCAATGAAAAATATTACAAATAGAGCATCAGTCAGAATTTTTCTAAAATTGTTTCTCACGAAAACTGATGAGCATAAGCAATTCCGTCTTCACTGCCTCTCATCCTGCTGTGCCCCCAGATTTTTGAAGCCACAGGTAGAAACTGATAGGCAAAGGAAGAGAGTAAGTGAGGGTAGAACACAGGCCTCCCCTTCCTCTTCAGTTCCTCATTTCCTCCCTGTAGCCTGCTCAGACTGAGAGAACAGACAAGCTTCAAACTGTACAAGAATCTAGACATTCGACTAACTACTCCACTCAATAGGTATTTGTTAAGGGTTAATGTTGTGCTTACCACTCTTTTAGATTGAGGGAATAAATCATTAAACCACACACATACACCAGAAAAAAAAATGGAAATGAAAAATTCTTTCCCCTCAATTGAGTTACTATTGAAGGAAAGCAAAATAAATAAATAAAATCAGAAAATTACTGCTCAGAAGGCAGAAAGAAAATCAATGTATTCATCGTGGAGTAAAAATGAAGTCTTAAATTGTAAATAAGTTGGTCAAGGAAAGTAACATCTGAGCGAAGACTGGAGAGAGATGATAATTGCATTAACTGCATATCTTGGGCTTTTAAAAAGATGATTATTATCTCACACATTCCAGCAACTGAGGAAAGGCTGATTTCCCCAGGGTGTTAATCAGAAGGCAGGGAAGACTTTTTCATACAGAGAATTAGGAGAGGTAAGCAAGAAAGAAAAACTTATTCCACTAAGTACTAACTGGCTCCCTTTAATAACGTGATTACAAACCACAGGACAAGAGCATCCTGGACCGAATTCTACCACTTCCGACATCCCACATCCACAAATGTGCTGGTTTGAGATTGCATTGGTCCTCAGAAGGAAAAGGCACATCTCTATTCACAGAGCGCAATCCAAATAACTCGCTAAATCCATCCACAGTTCTTCTCACAATTGCACTTCTTTACAGTCCAAGAATAGTTGTGTGGTTTTCAGGAGGGAACAGCTATTATTTGAGTTAAGAGTGTGGCTTGCCTCTGCCGTTTATAGATAAGAGTGCACTTTCAATGTGGCTGCCTGGAGGACTCGTTTTCTATAAATTTATTGTATTCCTAAAGGTCAGAGCCTTTCTCTCACTTTCCTGAGATGGGTAGCCGCAGCTTTGTGAAATGGGACCACACTTCCTATTCATAATGTATAAGCTGGTGGAATGAATTAAACAGGAAACTTTTCTGTTTCCTTCCCCATTTTATCAATACACCAATTAGAGCACATAATATTATCACTGTGCTGGCTCTTGTAGCCAAAACTGTTTCTCAGATAAATTATATTACACATTGCTATAAAGCTTTTCAAGCTTATAAGTTGCAGTTGAGAGCCCTAAATATGATGCTGTTGGTCAGCTTATACTTTTACATAAGGGTGGCCTTGCCTGTCTTCACATCTAAAATGAGATCTGTGAGGGCTGCATTTGGTCTTGTTAATGATTACTGGGAAGAGAAGAGTATATTCCAGAATGCTAATGCTACAATTCAGTGACTCGTCTACAGTGGAGCTAAAATGTGTCCTTTGTAAAGCTGCAGATTCAGTTTGACATGAATGCTGCCATCTTTAGGTGCAACTTCCAACATAGCGCCAGAGTAGCTCTTGATAATTTCCCTGTGTAGTTTCCTTGCACACTACAAGTACATAAAAGATTCAGCAATATACAACCAGACTCTGGTCCGAGGATGTACCTGACTCTGACACTCTGTGAAGAGAAACTAGATATATCCAAGTTCATGTAGAGTCTTTGTTATCCTAATGACTATGTACCTGTCCTCCTGGACCAATCACAGGGAACTACCTGGTCTTGATCTTGGGACATACTTCTCATCCTTGAGTCAACTGCACCCTATGGGCCTCTTATCTTCCATCAAGCTAACTGTAGGTCCCTCACCTTTCATCCAGCTGGTGTGTTCTTGCTCATAAGAAGATTATGCAAGGTGCTTGGATTCTGAATGAACGTAATTGCATTGTTGCAGCACATTTGTTGCCTGAATCACTTGATGATACCACCCTAATTTCGATTGTAAGAGAAGTAGTCTTCATCTCTCATGAAAATTGCTGCAAATATACCTGGTAAAGTTTTGGCACAAGAAGAATAAAGGCAATGTTTGTTTTTCTAAATTGTTTATTATATTAGACAAGTGAAATGTGTGTGCCATATGAACTAATGATTATCATAATTGGAATCATGATGTGATTACTCTGCTCTGTGTAAAGACTTCATATACATCAGTTTGTTGCCTCCTCTAAACTCTCTGAAGTAGGCATTGTTACCATAGTGTCTGCATGGTTCAAGACACAAGCGTTTAAGAGACAGAGTTGCATTAAACGGATACGGGAAATGAATGAGAGTTGCCTGTCCCTGATGGGTGAGTGGGACATCAGACAAGTCTCACAGGAACGAATAAAAACCATGCCAAAGAAATGTGTGCATGGAATTCAGGCTCTGGAGGTAGACCGTGTAATATTTCTTAGGCATGTCTAATCATCAAGTTGCTCCAAGGGCACAAGTCACAAATACAGAAGCCTGGGCTCTTAGCCAGGCAGCCCAAATTAGATGCTCTGGGGAAAGATCCAGATTTAAAGACGCACTAGGATGACTCTTAGTGCTGAGTAGTTTTCCCACCAAGCTGGAATATTTTAACCATATACAACCCCATGTCTTTTTAGGAAAGGAATATCATTGATCTCTCTAGTTCAATCCCCTCTCCCCCCAAAAAGATATGAGCTCCTAGGATCCCCAGCCATCAGCCTTCCTGGGTCAAAACTGGTTGTTTAATTTATGCATGAATCCATGTGCTTGCACATAAGCATGGCTGTATTTTGTTAGCCAATTTTACATTGCTGTGGCAAAATATCCAAGAGAAATTGTTCCTGGAGGAGGCAGTGCATCTTGGAGGTGTGGTGTGGTGGAGGGAAACTGTCCAACGCTGACAATGACCCCAAGAAACCACTCCCTTCAGTTGTCTCCTCTCCTAAGTCTCCATCACTTCCAGGTGGCCTATCACATTAAATATGTATAGATATTGCTGCCATGATGTATTTGAAACTTTTATGATTGTATAATCATACTTCATCACCAGCAAGTATCTTCCACCTTAATAACCATTTTATCCCGCATTAATTTTGTTACATGAGGTTTTCTGGTTGGCCTTGGCCTGGTACTCTGTCTTATTGACGCCCATTCTGTGAATTTTCAGATACTGTGTCTTTAATATCTTGTTTCTTCTTCATTCTGTCTGTATACTGCTTTATTGATTTTTTATATATAATTATTAATAAATTTGTGTTTATTTCTGTTGCTGTCATTTTTTATTTCAATATTGTCTTCTGTTTCTGGGTGTATTTTTATTATTTTCTGTTATTTACAAGGGTAACATGAATATTAGCCAATCCCTCATTGTGGTTAGCATTCACTAGTTATTTATTTCTTGGATACTCAAATCCTATTTCCTCTTTAATTTTGCTTAAGCAATTTCAATATGAACTTATTTTTATCCAGACTTTGATCATTGTCTCCTCGTATGCCTTCTGCACCACCTGAATGTATCATTTCTTATCGATGTACTTTTGCAAAACTGGTTTAGAAGGAGGTTCTAATTGCCATCTTCTGAGATTTTCAAATCAGAGAATATTTAATGCTCTCCTTTTAATGGTTATTGTCATGGAATAATCAGTTTATTTGTTTGTTTGGGCTTTTCTGGGTAGAAGAAAATATGTAGATATTTGGTTGCATGATCAACAGTAGAAGTGAAATGAAGACCGAATAAAATGTGAAAGCCTTTGTGGAAATGACTCGCTGGGAGAGCTGGGCTACACTCCAGAGGGAGCTGGAACTCAAACAGATACCACAGTGTGGACCTTCAAATCCCCTTCAAAGGTTTATGGATAAAGACTCCCCCCCTCAAAGAAGCCCAGGGGGAGGTGGTAAAACCTATAAGTGTGGGGCTTAGCAGGAGGTGCTCTTTGTGTTTTTAGGGGAAAGCCCAAAGGAATCATAGGTCTCCATCCCCCCTTTTGTCTTTCTGGCTTCCTGGTTGTGTTAAGGGACCATGCTATTCCTCACTCTTACCACCGTGTACTGGACCGCAAGCTCAAGGCAGTAGGGCTAATGAATCATGGAACAGAATTTGCAAAGTGTAAACTATTTAAATCATTCCCTGTTCATTAAAATCTTTATAATGATGGGAAAATCTATACACATGGAGACATTTTAAGGACTGTAAACTGTGTGATTGTCTTATCTTTGCCCCCAGAGAGATTTCCATACAAAGAACCTGAGCATTCCCTCTTTCCCTTTCTAAGTAATCATGTTCATGCTGCATTCAGAAGGCTTATCTTCTTTGTAGGAAGAGAGAGGCACTTGACCAGTCAACCAAGGCTCCCTACTTTGCTGGGCATGGTACCACACACCTTTAATGCCAGCACTATGGAAGCAGAAGCAGGCAGATCTCTGTGAGTTTGAGGCCAGCCTGGTCTACAAACCAGGACAGTCAGAAACCCTGACTCAAAAAACCAAACAACAACATCATCATCAAAAAACACAACAAAAACTCCCTATTTTATAAGTTCAGCACTCCTGTCCTGAAGTGTGGATTTTCCTGTGTGCAGCAAGGCCTGGCCCTGAGTGCCCAGCCTCAGGAGAGTAAATTAAAGGGACAGACACGGGGATTCCCATGGGAACACTGCCGTTCTCCGCCTCATGTCAAGAGGGAATTAAATAAGTACAAACATTAAGTTTTACTGAATGTCTGGCTCTAGGGAACATTTCAGTCTCTCCTTTTCCAATACGTGGAAGAATACTTTATATTTTTTTCATGTCCATCTTTCTTTTGAAAAAACAAACAAACAAAACAAAACACCGTGAGCTCCATTCTTTATGTGGTATTTACGTATGATGCTTTGCTTTGGAAGCCAGGACATTTTCTGTTCGCCTTTGCTATTCAGTTATGCTATTTTAGTGTGGATAGCTTTGTTTTCACCTTTCCCTTAAGTCTTTCCTGTGACTTTCTCTGGGCATTTCAGTATGAAATCTTCCATATTCTTCAAATTCTTTGAAATTTATTTCTTTATGATTTTACTCCAAATGTTTAATTTTCCATGACTTATGTAGGTTGTCTTAAAACTTCTGGCACCTGCTTGATTTTACCAATATCAACTCATCGCTTGTTTCCTTTGTATGCCAGACACTTCAGTGCAGTGTGTTGGTTTTTCATTCCTTTGAAATGTTTGAACTCTTTAAAGTTCTTACTTTTGTGCTTCCGGCTTCTTGCCTCATGAGGTTACTCACTACAGTCTGGCAGTGTGTGCAGATAGTCTCAGAGTACAAAAATAAAAAAATAAGCAAAATGTTAAAATAAACAATAAAACAATTTTTACTCCCTCCCCCCCAAGTAACTGCTCATTTTCCTAGGAACAGGCATGTTTTGTTGCTTCTTAAAAGCGTAATTTCCCAGCCTGTGGAAAAGCAGGAATGGGAAATGTTGGGAAACAAAAGTTTAAAGTCACTTGATTTTCAAATCTTCTCTTTGAAGTTATGAGAATTCTTATGTCACGATTTTACTTCTGATGAGAACTGGGTAGCAGTGGGTAGCAATGTGTACAAGAAAAAGGCTCCGTTCCTCCTTAGGTTATAAAGGGAAGATAGGGTACAGAGTCACATCCATTCTGTCACCTGCCCACCCCTGCAACTTCACCTGGGGACTTCCTTCTCTAGGTAAAAGCCATCTTCCTACATGAGGGTTCAAAGCAATTCCCATCACACAAGGAAATCATTCCCTGCAGTTCTTTATTGTTGTTTGAGTTTATTTTTCTCTCAAGTAGCTGCTCCGGGTTGATCTGAAGTCAGCGTTTTTCCAGGTTTGACGATTTAGTCATAATCAGGACCTATGATGCTATGTTAATAGAGAGCTTTGTACCATGCCATTTTAAAGCTTTCCTAAGATTGATAACCATCCTTTCTCCTGCAGTTGTAGAAACGATAGAGATTCCAGGTGTCATTCAGCTCCCCTTAGGGGTATCAAAAAACCTTTTCACAGGGGTTACCCAAAAGCACCAGAAAACACACGCATTTATATTTTACAATTCAAAATAGTACAAAATCACATCTATGAAGTAGCAAAGAAAGCAATTTTTATGGTTGGGGTCCACACAGCATGAGGAACTGCATTAAAGAGTCACAGCATTAATAAGGTTGAGAACCACTGGCAGAAAGGTGAAACCACACGACAAGATTGTCAGTAGTTTCTTGTCTCTGAGTTGAGTTTCTCATCTCATTATCAAGAAAAACAAGCAGTGAGGAGAGATGAGAATAAATGTCAAGAAGCATTATGGAACAGTTTGGGTTGTTGGTTTGTTTGCTTTTATATTTATAGGAAAAGACCAACTCAGTCCCTTATAAATGTTTCTAAGTAAGTGGATTAAAGCAGGCATGATCGGGTTTGCTGGGATTGTCATTTGTCCACACATAAATCAGGAATCAGGCTGAGACAAAACTGACTGGCTAATCTGAGCAAAGCCCAGTGTTCGGATAGATGGGTTCATGTGAGTGCTTTCCAGAAAGCCGGATTTCTTCTGTTTTTCTTCTTTCCTTCCTTCCTTCCTTCCTTCCTTCCTTCCTTCCTTCCTTCCTTCCTTCCTTTCTTTCTTTCTTTCTTTCTTTTCACAAGCAGGAGGGGAAATGAAAGCAAATGAAGGCTGGGAGGTAGCCAAGGTCTTAGTGAGTCAGAACCTTTGGATTTCAGCTCCTGGGTTTACCTACCAGGAATAGTCTGTTGTGAAATGTAGGCCAGGTGCCTTGTAGAGTTGACTGCCCTTTCTGCCAGAACATACAGACATGTTGTTTTCCATGGGCTGTGGCAGCAGCTGTTTACACAGCAGGGCCGTGACAGCTGTCTGTCTTACCTCTGACACAAACAAGCAACAGCACCCTGACACCAACACAGTTATGACCTAGAACAGTTCCTTCACTCAGTTCCTTACAAGTGCCCTTAGCTAGTTCATCAGGTCCTGCCCCCTCCGTGCTTTTCGAAAGCTTCTGGTAGCCATCAATGTATTATCTTTTCCTGTAACCTACCCTTTTCAAGCATGTTAAATAAGTGAAATCATAAAGAATGTGTATCCTTGGGGACTAGTTTGCTTTTTCTCATTTATTGCAATTCTCTGAAGAGTCAACCATGTAACAAGAGGGCCGGGCTTGTTTGGGTTTCTGTCCTGGCCTGTTCCAACAGTCGGCGAGTCCCCTAAAAAAATCACACCGAGGTCTCCTTAAGTTATAAACTGATTGGCCCATTAGCTCAGGCTTCATATTAGCTCTTATATTAACCCACTATTCTTATCTATGTTAGCCACATGGCTTGGTACCTTTTTCGGCGGGGCAGGTCACATCTTCTTTCTTGTGTGTCTGGGCAGGACTTCAGAGAAAGCTTCCTTCTTCCCAGAATACTCCTGTTCTCATTGTCCCACCTCTACTTCCTGTCTGGTTGTCCCACCTATATTTCCTGCCTGGCTACTGACCAATCAGCGTTTATCTAAAACATAATTGACAGATATAGAATTGTTCTCCTGCACCACACCCAGACTGTCACACCTATTATTCACCCATTCCTTTGTTTTAGCAATGGTAACACCAATGGTTCCATATCACAGTATGGGTGTACCACAATTTACTTATGTGCTCATCCATTGAGGGATATCTGGTTGCTGCTGATTTTTAGATATTAAAAATAAAACTGGTATAAGCATTCACAGGCAGTTTCTTTTATGGATATAAGCTTTCACGTATGTGAGCAAAACACCCTGAAATATATTTGCTGAGCTGTATGGCTATGTGTGCAGTGATATATTTTTGCTTTTGTTTTATTTTGTGTTACACATCTGCCTGTATGCCTGTGTGTGGAAGGATCACACAGCCAGAAACTGGAGTCACAGGTATTGTGAGCTGCCTGACAGAGTCTCAGGCATCACACTCTGGTCCCCTAGGAAAGAAGTTTGT
The DNA here is from genome assembly GCF_982192425.1 of Myodes glareolus. Taxonomy (NCBI): domain Eukaryota; kingdom Metazoa; phylum Chordata; class Mammalia; order Rodentia; family Cricetidae; genus Myodes; species Myodes glareolus. The sequence continues at coordinate 10,012,748 of NC_142047.1, read as the reverse complement.
GCTCTTAAGTGCTGAGCCACCTTGCCTGTGCTGAGCATTACAACGATACCTTAAGAAACTGCCGCACTGCTCTCCAGAGTTCCTGCGCTAGTCTCACTCTCATAATGCATGAGCGATGTGGGTTCTCTGCATCCCAAGCAATGGCTGCCGACACTGTTTCCTGCGTCAGCCACTTGCAGACATGCAGGGATGCTCACTGTGATTTTAATCTGCATTTTCTAGTTGCATGGAAAATCTGCATTTTCCATGATGCTGAAGCCTTGTTCCTGTCCTCTTTCACCCTCTGTGCTGCTGGGGGAAATGTCTCTTCCTGACCTTTCCCTAGCTTTCCTTCATTTGTTTGATGCTTCACAGTTGAACTAGTTGTTGGCTGTACATGATGTCCTAGTGAGCGTAAACTTTCAACTTGACCCAGCCAAGAGTCACTCGGAAGGGAGTCTCTACTGCGACATTGCACATATCATACTGGCCCGAGGGCATGTCAGTAAGAGATGGTCTTGATGGGTAACTGATACAAGGGGCCCAGCTGACTGTAGGTAGCAGCATCTCTGGGCTGTGGGTCCTGAAGTGTTGTAAAAAAAGTTAGTTAAGCATGATCCCGTGAGCAAGCTGACAAGCCTAATTCTTCCATGGTTTTTGCTTCACGCTCCTGCTTGATTGAGCTTCTGCCCAGAGTTCCTCAGTGATGGCCTGTGGTCTGGGAGTGCGCACCAAATAAACCCTTTCCTCATATAAGTTGCTTTGGGTCAGAAAGCTTTATTACAGCAACAAAAAAAATAAAATAAACTAGAGCAACTGCCAATCACAGAGACAAATACTGAATCATGGTTTTTGCATAAGTCGTTTAGATTAACAAAATTTATAGAATTCGTGAAGAATGAAGGCTCATGAGGGAGCTGGGAATTCATAGCAATGAAGTTTCAACCATAAGATACAAAGTTTCTAGAGATAGCCTCGGGGTAGCATTGTAGTTGCTGTCAACAGTGGTGTGGTACTCACTCCAGCAGCTGAGCCAGTTCAATGTGAACCACTCAGAGCACAATAACAAGTGGGGTAGGAGAAATTCACCTTGGGGAAGTCTTTCATTGGAATTGGAATGCTTCCTATCTATAAGGTATTTGCATGAAAAAATATACTGGCAAAGAACTTTATACCCACGAATTTGTAACGTGAGAGCCTAGCAAAAGAACCCAAACGGCATATTTTTGACTGAGTGGGTTACAGTGGGCGTGGTCAGGTCTGCTCAGATTATCGCTGCCAGGCCTTTGGTCTGGAGCCTGACAAAGGTGGCTTCATTCCACAGAGGAGCTTCCTGCACTTTTGGTGAACTTCCCCACAAGCTAAGCAGACCACGGACAGAAGCAGCAAACAGAACTTTAAAGAAAAAGGCCCATAGAGAGAGAGCGCCTCTAAGATGAGCACTCGAAATCTGACGTGAGGTACGCCATGCTACTACCGTCTTTATTCACATGTTTATAACGGAAGAGCTGGTGCATATTTGAACCTGCTAGAGGTGTTTTTTGAGAGGTAAAGCAAAGATTATCCAACAGGAATTAAATTTTGTAGGAAACAAATAACTGCCCAAAGTTCTAAGCTCGGCGCTCAGCTCTGACCACCAAGGAGCCCATGGAGGGACCACGGAAGAGCATAGTGAGACGAGACTGTGTTCTCTACACGGCCTCGGAGACTGGCACTTTTTTCATGGGACAGAGATGAAGAGAGATAGCCCTAATGTTTCAAGAAATTGAGGGTTCTCATATCATAGCTCTTCCTTTCTTCTTTTCTTCCTTCCTCCCTCCCTCCCTCCCCCTTCTTTTTCCTCCCTCCCTCCCTCCCTCCCTCCCTTTCTATAACATAACTGTACTGTTTCAAGAACTTGGATCACATATTTCTATTAAAACAACTACAGAAACTATTGCAAAGCCACAGCTCCTTCCAAATGTCATGACATTGGATTAACAGTCATTTCCCTTACTGAGGTTATTTAATATTATGAAGGAATTTTACAGCAAATTGCAAGCTATTTTCGCAGATTCAAAATTTTCATCTTTTAATAAAAAGCATACAATTTCAACTCCTGTTTTCTGCTCTTCTCTTGATTTGAGGTTTGAGCCAAATGCTTCTTTTTACTAATCAGCACCTGGATTTTTTGATTGCCCTCATCTAAATAGTCTGGCTTGATTATCAGCTGGAATTAGGAGAAAAGCTGCCTCTAGTCATTATTAACAGAGAGGCTCCTAAGAAAACATTCTGTGATCACCTGTGAACAAGGAGGTGGAGGACAGTCCTCTGAAGCAGGAACAAAGTCACACAAAGATACAAAATAAAAAGTCTCTTTTCTGACGTTGCTAACTCATTGTCCAGGTTTTACTTTTAGTAAAACCTTTTAGTGCAAGGACAGAGAGGACGCTTTCATTAGTTTATTACAATTCTGTTCAGTGTCTAGAGATCTTATAAACGAGTCAAGGCCGACAGCATCAGATAGGCAGTACTATAAAACTCCCTTCCATAGTCTACTACACATACTTTCTTTGAAGGGGAAGCAAACCGCACACTGACATTCAATTGCTTCAGCTTCACTTTAACCGACAGCACTAATTGAATGCTGCTCCCATTTTTCAGATATCATATGGATGCATGCCATAGGAGATGACAGCATTCTGTGAAACCTATAGAACCTGGGGCTGGGGAGACAGCTCAGTCAGAAAATTGCTTGTTGGTAAAGGTAGCTATCCCTGTAAAACTTAAAGAACGGAAATTTATATCATCAATGCAGACATGCTGAAATGTTTCCCTAAGTGAAAACCGAAAGTGATCAGTGTCCAACACTAAAGCTTAGGGATTGTGTTTTCTAGCAGAAATCATTAGTAGTGCCTCTAGAGGGAAATCAACCTGTAACTTCACAGAATGGTCTATAGTGACTCAAAGAAAGGTGACAAAGTCAATAGTGAGTTCACGCCTGCTTGGTGGGAGTGGGCGGTCTGATTTGCTATCAGAAGAGATTGAGACTCAAAGAAATGTGCAAGCCAAGACTTGGAGCTAGAGGGATGGAGTAGGGGTGGAACCACAATGTGAGGGTGCTTGTGGGGCAAACTGGTCTCTGTATAGAGAATCCCTTACATGAGCATGCCAGCTTCCTTGGCTAGACACAGTTTTTCTTTGAGGGACGATTTACCACTGACTATATGATTTTCAGACAGATCATTGATGTCGTCATCTTTCTAGTCTATTTTAGGATTTATGATAATTAATATTATCAAATTATTACACTATATCAGTGATGAAAAATTGTATACAATGGGCAGGAGTGATTGGTCAGAAGTCAAAGGCACTTGATGCGAAACTTGACAATCTGAGATGGAGCTCCAGGAACCCAAATAGTGGAAGGAACACCAACTGGTCCAAACTGGTCTCTGGCATCCATGCATGAGCATAGGTGCACACGCACACACAAACACACACACATAAACATTAAATAAATGTAAAAACATTAAAAGCTATTTGTGCAGTATGCCAAAATTATATATGTGCATAATGGAAAAAACTAAATTTGAATAAGAATAAAATATCTTTATACAACTATACTAATTCTAACTTGATAACTTATGAAAATAGCTACTTAGTTTATTCTAATAAATTATTTTTAAGATTATGATAGACACTACACTAACACTGAAGTGAAATAAGGTGTTACATGTTTTTCTTGGGAACATATCATGTTCTTTTTTTGTAGTTAAATTTAAGAGATTTGTGCTTAAATCAAGAGATTTAAGGCAATGAAGTGTAATGAAAAACAATTCTGTGGGATAAGAATTATAGCTTCATAAAACTTAATTTCTGTCAAATAATGTTGCAATGAATCTGATGTTTGTATCCTCTCAAAATTTATGGATTGGAATCTAATCCCCTATGTGAAATTATCTGTATGAAGGACTATAGGGAAGTAATTAAGCCATGGTGGTAGAGCCTTTATGAATGGGAGCTGGCTTGCCTGTCTTCCATCTCGGAAGTAAGCACTTGGCAGTGTGCAGCTGCTAAGGACCTCAGGAGACCTTTGCCACAGCAGCACAGATCTCAGGAGACCTTTGCCAGAGCAGCACGGATCTCAGGAGACTTTTGCCACAGCAGCATGGATCTTCAGGTCTCAACTTTCAGGACGTTGGGAGTGAATATTACGAAGTCAGTGGTACTTTGTTCTACTAGTCCATACGAAGACAAATAAAGATGTTACTATAGCACACACACGTGCTGCACAAACACACACACACACACACACACACGTGCTGCACAAACACACACACACACGTGCTGTACACACACACACACACACGTGCTGCACAAACACACACACACACACACACACACACACACACACACACACACACACACGTACTCATGGAGGCCGGAGGTCAACTTTGGGGATTGTTCCTCAGGAGCTGTGTTTTTTAGACTAGTTCTTTCACTTGCCTGGACCTTGTAAGTAGGCTAGCTGGCTCTACAGTGAACCCTACGTTTCCCTCACCTCTGCCTCCCTGGTATGGGGATTATAATTGTGGGCATGTTAACAGCTCACATTTTTTCTTAAAGATGATCATTTATTTCCCCGTCTTTGATGACTGCTCTTCACCACCTCTGCCTTTTTGTTTCTTATTTCTGGCTCATAGCCAAAATTGTTTCCTCTTCCTTATGCGCAAAAGCTTAATCCATTCCCCAAGAGGGAACACTGAGTAGGAATTCAGTTTTGGCAATAAACGCTAAAATTTTGTCACCTCTTCTCCAAGAGTGACAGACTAAGGGAAATTTTGTTTATTGCCTTTGTTTTGTACATGTTGCCAGTGTGATCTGGTTAGGCACATGTTCAGAGACCACCTGGAATTCAAGTGAAAGTTTCCAGTGGCCTCTGAAAGCCTTGAGTACGCTCAGAGTCATGTTTTTCTACAGTGAATATACATAATGCAGAATGGACTCAGAATATAGACTTCCAGGGTCTGGAAGGCTGTAGGTAGACTTCCAAATCCTCCCTTAGCAAAGTGCTTAAATCAAGCTGCAAGAACCTTTGAGGCAGTTTCTACCTAGCGAGGCCTGCTCATAATGGAGCAGAGAGTTTCTATTGGAAGTTGGCCATGCAGATACCCCCAACTCTGCTATCAACCACAATTACTAAGACATCAATCTCCCAGAAGGAAAACTGGGATACAGAGTAAATCAGTGTTCGTACACATGGTTCAGACAGGGTTCTATGCTTCAGGCAAGCCAAACAGTTTATAAATTAGTCATGAAAGGAACATTCCAAAACTAAGATTCCTAGATGCCAGCCAAGGCCAGTTCTTGCCTGAGGGAGACCCTTGAACAGAAATGTAATAACTGCGAAATGTTAGGTTTTCTGTATTAATTCTCTGGCAAAGCAAGCTATCTTGTGTGTAAAGTTAATTATAAAATTGCGCCATGTCTATTGGATATGCGCTTTCAGATATGTGTTTGGAATATGGATGACTGAGATTTTATGATATTAGGTGTTCAGGATGCTACATAAAATGGAATGACTTTGGTCCCTCAAATTCATTGTCCCTATTCCCTCACCCCAAAAAACCAGGATCCTAAGTTCAATCTTGACCTTCCTAGTAGATGTAATTAGTATATTAGCTTTGATTTCATAGATTGTTTCTACATAGCGTAGAAAACTTCCAACTTAGTCAAAGCATAATTTAACTCTAAAATGTTGGGGTGACTATGCCTTGCTGTCTACTAATGAACATCTATTTCTGCATGTGTAAATGTGACAAGGAAAGAGGGGCTGTAGGATGATGGCCACAGCTTCTGTTGCCCGCCAGAGCGGTGTATACGTCACGCAGTTCCTTACCTGCTTTGCATTTCTGGCTGGGAAGCAAATAGAGTACTGAGCTAAAGTTCACCACTAAGGTGGATGGGAAAAGATTCTGTGTGAAAAATAATGTCAGACAAATACAACTATATATGCAGGGGTGTTTTTGTTTGTTTGGTTGGTTGGTTGGTTGGTTGTTTTGTTTGTGTACTTGTTCCTTTTGTTTTTGACAAACAGAAGGACTTTTTCCCCCTAAGGAAAAATATCTGATTGTTTCAAAATGCAGAAAGCAATCATAGATGAGGGTGGAGCTGAGTGAGCCTAAAAGTTAATTAAGTTCTGGAGAAAATAGACTTTACTCAAAATGACAGCACATAAAAGGAAGCGTGAGGGACAACATGCTAGGGAGTCTGCGGCAGGTCTGATGTGCTTGTGCAGGAGGGCAAAGGGGTTGTGAGGCACCCCATGCCACAGATCAAATTAACACAGCATCAGAATTTGGTGTATTCTCTCTGCATAAACGACAAATGGGTGTTGGACCTTAGTTTCTCTGAACCAGAAACAATAAAGATGCTTCTCTAACCTGTGTAGATTTACAAATTCTCAGAGACCAGAATTTGCTTTGGATGCATTCTCCTTGCTTTGCAATGCTCTTTCAAAAGAACAGAAGCAGAAGTTATTTCTGAAAGAGGTAAGATCTCTTACATCTAAATTAGGTTAGCAATAGCTCTTCTGAGACATCCTTTTGACATTGTGATTAACAGGTAGTCTACAACCATGTTTTTTCCAGGTACTTCTGCTTACCTCTTAGTCAGATATCCAGTCTCCTCTGTAGCTCTCTTTTGATGTTGGCCTGTTAAGATCAGATTCTATATTCAGAACATATCTTGTTGAGATAATTTTTATACTTCAGTGATGTCTCGGGTTTCTAGAAGTCCCTGGGTACTTACAAAGAGCCTCCTTTCATCTTCTGAAGCTGGAATCCTAGTAGTAATTAGGTTGTTTGATATGCTCAATATTTCTTAATTAGTTCAACACTATTGAAAAAGCTGTCAAATCAGGAGAACCTAACAATCCTTAAATTAGTTTTATATATGACCGTGCAATTAATACAAGTATGTTTTGGGATTATCCCTATTAAAGAGAGGCCTTGACAGCTCCAGGATCAAGGCAATGTCCTCACCATTCATAATATGTCTTCTCAATAATGAAAACATGAACCGGATCCTTAACATGTTATTATTTATTATAATCTAATTAACTCCAGTGGAATCTGATAATGGTGCTTAAGGTAATGAAATAACCATCATCATTTATATTTACTCTTTGAAGTGAGTTATGCTACCCTCTCCTGGTTGTCTAAAGAATCATGATAAACTACAACTTAAAAATTTGTTTTGGGGGGCTAGGGAGACAGCTCAGTGGTTAAGGGTAGTTAAGAAAATTCATAGCTCTTACAGAGGATCAAAGCTAGGTTCCTGTGTACTTCACAGGCACCCACACTCAGGTACACACTCACCCATACACACACACACACACACACTTAAAAAGAAAAATATATATATTGTCAAAGAAATACATTTTCATGCAGAACATTTTACCAAAGACTATATCAGTAGTTCTCAATGTTCCTAATGCCTCAACCTTTTAATACAGATTCTCATGTTGTGGTGACCACCCATCCCAACCATAAAGTTACTTCATTGCTACTTCATAACTGTGGTTTTGCTACTGTTATGAATCATAATGTAATTATCTGCTATGCAGGATATCTGATCTGTAACTCCTGTGAGAGGATTGTTTGACCCTAAAGGGTCAAGACTCACAGGCTGAGAACCACTGGTCCTGATCTACCTCTGGTGCTCCAAGGTACAGGCTTGGATTAAAGCTACCGAGAAGATGGCTCTTAGCCCTGGACTTTCCCAGGGAACCGTTAATACCTGCAAACTGGTTTTAGCCAAGGGCCAGACAACTTGTGAAAGCTTAACTCAAACTGCTGACTTAAGATCTGCAAATAGAAATGACTAGAAGTGAATGAACGGGTAAAGAAAATCTAATAATGTTCATTCGTTGGGCGGTGTTGTTGGCAATTTTCTTCAACTATTTCTCATGGACATATCTGTAAGTTGTTTACTTTTCTTATGCACATGCTTGAGAAACTGAAATGTTATCTTTAAAATTTATTTTTCTGCAATATTGCATGGAATAGACAAATACCAAATCTCTACTTTTTCTGGTAATATAAATAATTTGCATGGATTTACCACAGATGGAAAGTGGAATTGTATTGAAAAACTAGAGGGTAATGCTAAAGACAGATGGATACTGTTCTTCGTCACATAATGCCTGCTGAGTGAAAAGATCAAGGGTGAAAAAATAAAAAAAAAACTTTGTTACTCATAAAAGAGAAAAACCTGCAGAGAAGGGCTGCCGATGAGTCTCATAGAGACACTGAAAGATGATAGGATGGTCAGCAAGGATCTGCAGACAGAAAGAACAAACTCGGAGAAAGGGGAGTAAAAAGAAATGAGTGGTGTTCAATAAAATGTGAAGGCAGGGAAAGAGTTAAAAACTAGAGAGGGGCTAGGCAAGTGACTCAGTGGACAAAGTGCATGCCACCAATGCATGACAGTCTGATCTGTCCACTTAAGTGGAACATGGCAGGACACATCTGAAATCCCACCGCTCCCATGCTGAGAAGGGAGGAACAGAACCAGGAATGCCTGAAGATCCCAAGCCAACTATCCTAGTGTGTGCAGTGATGATCCTATGAAGCAAGTAGAAGGTGATCCCTAATGCCTGGGGTCGATCTTTGTCCCTGGCTCTACATATGTGCCATGGGTCACATACACACACACGCACACACACACACACACACACACACACACACACACACACACACACACACATGCCCCACATGTATGTATGTTCCTGGAGCTGAACTTGGGTCCTTTGAAAGAACATCACTAAGCCATTTCTCTGGCCCCTAGGAATGACACTTTCTGAGAGTTTGGGAACTTATGTAGATGCCAAGGACCTCTTGATGTTCTTTAACATAACATGGACTGCAAGGAGCATTTGATGAAGATAATTTTTTTGATAAATTCTTTTTTTCTGGTTTTATCTTTTTTATTGATTTTCTTTTTTGTTGTTCTATTATTATTATTATTACAAATTTCTACCTCCTCCAATTTCCCTCCCCCTCCTCCCACTCCCCCTCCTCTTTCCTCTCCAGTCCAAAGAGCAGTCAGGGTTCCCTGCCCCCTGGGAAGTCCAAGGTTCTCCCTGCTCCATCCAGGTCTAGGAAAGTGAGGATCCAAACAGACTAAGTTCCCAAAAAGCCAGTACATGGAGTAGAATCTAAACCCAGTGCCATTGTCCTTGGCTTCTCAGTCAGCCCTCCATGTCAGCCACATTCAGAGAGTCTGGTTTGATCACATGCTCCATCAGTCCCAGTCCAGCTGGCCTTGGTGAGTTCCCTTTAGATCAGCCCCACCGTCTCAGTGGGTGGGTGCACCCCTCAGGACCCTGACTTCCTTGCTCATGTTCTCCCTCCTTCTGCTCCTCATTTGGACCTTGGGAGTTCAGTCCAGTGCTCCAATGTGGGTCTCTGTCTCTATCTCTATCCATTGCCAGATGAAGGTTCTATGGTGATATGCAAGTCAGAGTGCCTATAATATAGGGCCAGTTCAGGTGCCCTCTCCTCAGCTGCTCAAGGAACAAGCTGGGGACATCTCCTTGGACACCTGAGAACTCCTCTAGAGTCCAGTCTCTTGCCAACTCTCAAATGGCTCCCTTAATTAAGATATATACTTCCCTGCTCCCATATCCACTCTTCCTCCATCCCAACTGTCCCATTCCCCCAAGCTCTCCCTATTCTCCCCTTCTCTCTTCTCTCTCCCCATCTCCCCTTACCCCCCACCCCACCCCCACCCCCAAACTCTCAATTTTTGCCTAGAAATCTTGTATACTTCCAATATTCAGGAGGATAACTACATGGAGTTTTTTTGGGGGGAGGGGGAGAGTCCACCTTCCTATTTAGCTTCTCTAGGATCATGAATTATAGGCTCAATGTCCTTTATTTATGGCTAGAATCCACTAATGAGTGAGTACATACTGTATTCATCTTTTTGGGTCTGGGTTACCTCACTCAGGATAGTGTTCTCTATTTCCATCCATTTGCATGCAAAATTCAAGATGTCATTGTTTTTTACCGCTGAGTAGTACTCTAATTCCACACTTTCTTTATCCATTCTTCCATTGAGGGACATCTAGGTTGTTTCTATGTTCTGTCATTACAAATATTGCTGCTACCTACTGATTGGGAGAAGATCTTCACCAACCCCTCAACAGACAAAGGTCTGATCTCTAAAATATATAAAGAACTCAAGAAACTAGACTTTAAAATGCTAATAACCCAATTTAAAAAATGGAGTACTGATCTGAACAGAGAATTCTCAACTGAAGAAGTTCAAATGGCCAAAAGACACTTAAGGTCATGCTCAACCTCCTTAGCGATCAGGAAAATGCAAATCAAAACAACTTTGAGATACCATCTTACACCTGTCAGAATAGCTAAAATCAAAAACACCAACGATAGTCTTTGCTGGATAGGATGTGGAGTAAAGAGAACACTCATCCATTGCTGGTGGGAATGCAAACTTGTGCAACCACTTTGGAAATCAATGTGGCGGTTTCTCAGGAAATTCGGGATCAACCTACCCCAGGATTCAGCAATACCACTCCTGGGAATATACCCAAGAGATGCCCTATCATACTACAAAAGCATTTGCTCAACTATGTTCACAGCAGCAATATTTGTAATAGCCAGAACCTGGAAACAACCTAGATGCCCTTCAATGGAAGAATGGATAAAGAAAGTGTGGAATATATACGCATTTTTTATTGATTTTCATTGAGCTTTATATTTTTTTCTCTGCTCCCTTCCCTGCCTCTCCCTCCCCGCCCCACAGCCCTCCCCCAAGGTCCCCATGCTCCCAATTTACTCAAGAGAGCTTGTCTTTTTTTACTTCCCATTTAGATTAGATCTATGTAAGTCTCTCTTAGGGTCCTCATTGCTGTCTAGGTTCTCTGGGATTGTGATTTGTGAGCTAGTTTTCTTTGCTTTATGTTTAAAAACCACTTATGAGTGAGTACATGTGATAATTGTCTTTCTGTGTCTGGGTTACCTCACTCAAAATAATGTTTTTTACCTCCATTCATTTTCCTGCAAATTTCAAGATATTGTTATTTTTTTTTTCTGCTGTATAGCCCTTGTGGTATGATTGAACATCCTTTGGGTATATATCCAAAAGTGGTATTGCTGGGTCTTGTGGAAGGTTGTTTCCTAGTTTTCTGAACAGACACCATACTGATTTCCAAAGGGGCTGTACCAGTTTGTGCTCCCACCAGCAATTCAGGAGTGTTCCCTTTACCCCACAACCTCTCCAGCGTAAGCTTTCATCATTGTTTTTGATCTTGGTCATACTTACAGGTATAAGATGGAATCTCAGAGTTGTTTTAATTTGCATTTCTCTGATTGCTAAGGATCTTGAGCATTTCCTTAAGTGTCTTTCAGTCATTTTAGATTCATTGCCTGAGAGTTCTCTGTTTAGGTCTGTACTCCATTTTTTATTGGATTATTTGTTCTTTTGATGACAAATTTCTTGAGTTCTTTGTATATTTTGGAGATCAGTCCTCTATCCGATGAGGGTTTGGTGAAGATATTTTTCCAATCTCTAGACTGCTATTTTGTCTTGTTGAAAATGTTCTTCGCTTTGTAGAAACCTCTCAGTTTCAGGAGGTCCCATTTATTAATTGTTTCTCTCAATGTCTGTGATGCTGGGGTTATAGTTAGGAAGTGGTTCCTTGTGCCAATGCATTCAAGTGTACTTCCCACTTTCTCTTCTATGAGGTTCAGTGTGGCTGGCTTTATGTTGAGGTCATTGATTCATTTGGACTTGAGTTTTGTGCATGGTGATAGATATGGGTCTAGTTTCATTCTTCTACATGTTGATATTCAGTTATGCCAGCACCATTTGTTGACTATGCTTTCTTTTTTTCCATTTGATATTTTTTGCTTCTTTGCCAAAAGTCAAGTGTTCATAGGTGTGTGGATTGATAGTCAAGTCTTTGATTCAGTTCCATTGATTTTCCTGTCATTTTTATGCCAATACCATTTCAGTATTGGAGTTCTGTAGTAGAGTTTGAAGTCAAGGATTGTGATGCCTCCAGAAGTTCCTTTATTGTACGCAATTGTTTTGACTATCCTGGATTTTTTGCTTTTCCATATGAAGTTGAGTATTGCTTTTTTTTAAGTCTGTTAAGAATTTTGCTGGGATTTTGATGGGAATTGCAATGAATCTGCAAACTGCTTTTGGTAAGATTGCCATTTTTACTATGTCAACTCTACCTACCCAAGAGCATGGGAGATCTTTATATTTTCTGGTGTCTTCTTCAATTTCTTTCTGCAAAGATTTAAAGTTCTTGCCATATAGGTCTTCCACTTGTTTGATTAGAGTTACTCCAAGATATTTTATGTTATTTGTGGCTATTGTAAAAGGTGATGTTTCTCTGATTTCTTTCTCAGCCCTTTTATCATCTGTGTACAGGAGGACTACTGATTTTTCCGAGTTAATCTTGTATCCTGCTACATCACTGAAGATGTTTATGAGTTTTAGAAGTTTCTTGGTAGATATTTTCAACTATCATACTATCATATCATCAGCAAATAGAGAGAGTTCAACTTCTTCTTTTCCGATTTGTATCCCCTGGATATCCTAATTATTGTTCTAGCTAGAACCTCAAATATTATATTGAATAGATATAGAGAGAGTGGACAGCCTTTTTTTGTTCCTGATTTCAGTGGGCTCACTTTGACTTTATCTACATTTAGTTTGATGTTGGCTGTTGGCTTGCTGTATATTGCCTTTATTTTCTTTAGGTATGTTCCTTGTATCCCTGCTCTCTCCAAGACCTTTATCATAAATGAATGTTGTATTTTGGCAAAGGCTTTTTCAGGATCTGATGAGATGATCATTGTTTATATGGTGAATTACATTGACAGATTTTAGTATGTTGAACAATCCTTACATCTCTGGGATGAAGCCAACTTGATCATGGTGGATGACTTTTCTTATGTATTCTTGGATTCAGTTTGCCATTATTTTATTGAGTATTTTTGCATCAATGTTCATGAGAGATACTGGCCTGTAATTCTCTTTCTTAGTAATGACTTTGTGTGGTTTGGGTATCAGAGTAATTGTAGCCTCATAAAAAGAGTTTTGCAATGTTCCTTTCCATTTCTATTGTGTGGAACAATTTGAGGAGTATTAGTATTAGTTCTTTTTTGAAAATCTTGTAGAATTCTGTGCTGAAACCATCTGGCTCTGGGCTTTTTTTTTTGGTTGTGAGACTTCTGATGACTGTTTCTATTTCTTTAGAAGTTATAGGTCTATTTAATTTGCTTACCTGTCTTGATTTAATTTTGGTAAGTGATATTTATCCAGAAAATTGTCTCTCCTGTACATTTTCCAATTTTTATAGAGATTAGGTTTTTGAAGTATGACCTGATGATTCTCTGAATTTTCTTCATATCTGTTGTTATGTCCCCACTTTACATTTCTGATTTTGTAAATTTGGATATTCTCTCCCTGCCTTTTGGTTAGTTTGGTTAAAGGTTTGTTTATTTTGTTGACTTTTCTCAAAGAACCAACTCTTTGTCTCATTGATTTTTTATATTGTTTTCTTGGTTTCTATTTTGTTGATTATATCTCTCAATTTTATTATTTCCTTCTGTCTAGTCCTCCTGAGTGAGTTTGCCTCTTTTTGTTCTAGAGTTTTCAGGTGTTCTGTTAACTCACAAGTGTGGGATTTTTTCAGTTTTTTTAAGTAGGCATTTACTTGCTATGACTTTTCTCTTAACACTGTTTTCACTGTGTCTCATAAATTTGGGTATGTTCTGTGGTTATTTTTATTGAATTTCAGGAAGTCTTTAATTTCTTCCTTTATCTCTTCTTTAACCCATTGGTTATTCGCATGAGTGAGCATTGTTTAATTCCATGTGTTTGTGGACTTTCTGAAACTAATGTTGTTGAATTCTAATTTTAAGCCATGGTGATCTGATAGGATATATGAGGTTGAGGTTAGTCCAATTTTGGGGTTTTTTTTTTTTGGTATCTGTTGAGGTTTTCTTTGTTGCCTAGTATGTGGTCAATTTTGAAAAAAATCTATGAAGTGTTGAGAAAAAGGTAAATTCTTTTATGCTTGCGTGAAATGTCCTATATATGTCTGTTTAGTCCATTTAAGTCATAACATCTGTTAGTTCCCTTATTTCTCTATTAATTTTCTGTCTACATACCTGTCCATTGGTGAAAGCGAAGTGTTGAAATCTCACACTATTAGTGTGTGGGGTTTAATTGTGATTTAAGCTTTAGAAGTTTTTCTTCTACATATGAAGTTTCCCTTGTATTTGGGGCATAGATGTTCAGTGTTGAGACTTCCTCTTCATGGATTTTTCCTGTGACTAATATGAAATGCCCTTCTTTGTCTGTTTTGATTGATTTTAGTTTAAAGACTATTCAGTTAGATATTAGGAAAGCTACACCAGCTTGTTTTGTAGATCCATTTGATTGAAAATTGTTTCCCAACTCTTTACTCTGAGATGATATCTGTTTTTGAGGTTGAGGTGTGTTTCTTGTATGCAGCAGAATGATGGATTCTGTTTTTGTATTTAATCTGTTAACTAGTGTCTTTTTATAGGTGAGTTGAGTCCATTTATATTAAAGGAAATTAATGACCAGTGATTATTAGTTTCTATTATTTTAGTTTTTGTTGGTGGTGATGTAATTTTGTGTGTTTTCCCTCCTTTGGGATCTGCTGCTGTGAGATCAACTGTTGTCTGTGATTTTGTGGATGTAGCTGACTTTCTTGGGTTGAAGTTTTTCTTCTAGTACTTTGTATAGAGCTGGGTTTTTGACTAAGTATTGGTTAAATCTGATTCTGTCATGGAATATCTCTTTATGTCCATCTATGGTGATTGATAGTTTTGCTAGGTATAGTGGTATGGGCTGGCATCTGTGATTTCTTAATGTCTGTATATTGTTTGACCATGACCTTCTAGCTTTTATTGATCCCATTGAGAAATCAGGTACAATACTGATAGGTTTGACTTTATATGTTACTTGGCCTTTTTCCTTTGCAGCTCTTAATATTCTTTCATTATTCAATATGTTTAGTATTTTGATTATTATGTAGTGAGGGGACTTTATTGGATCCAGGCTATTTGTTGTGCTGTGAACTTCTTGTATCTTCATATGCATATCTTTCTTTAGGTTGGTAAGGTTTTCTTCTATGATTTTGTTGAATATATTTTTTGTGTTTTTGAATTGAACTTCTTCTCCTTCTTCTATCCCTATTATTCTTAGGTTTGGTCTTTCCATGTTGTTCCATATTTCCTGGATATTGTGTGTTAAGTTTTTGTTACATTTAATGTTTTCTTTGACCATTAAGCCTATTTCCTCTATTGTATCTTCAGTGCTTGAGATTCTCTCTTCCATATCTTTCATTCTGCTGTTTATGTTTGCATTTGTGGTTCCTGATCATTTCCCCATATATTCCATTTTCAGAACTCCCTCAGTTTGTGTTTTCTTCATTGTCTCTATTTCAGTTTTCAAGACTTGAATTGCTTCTCTTACCTGTTCGATTGCTTTTCTTGATTTTCTCTAAGGGATTTGTTGATTTCTTCCAATTTTTTGTTTGTTGTTTCCTCCATTTCTTTGAGAGAATGGTTCATTTCCTCTTTAAGGGCCTCAAACAATTCCTAAAGTTACTATTAGGTCATTTTCTTCTGCTTCATCTTTATTGGGTTATTTAAGTCTTGCTGTTTTAGAGCCACTCGTTTTTGTTGGTGTCATATTGCTATCGTGGTGTTGAGTGTGTTTTTACCGTGTCTACCCATCTTTTCCTCTGATTGATGCTGTTTGGGCCATGTCTCCAGCTATCACTCTTCCAGGTTCCAGTGGATCCAAGGCTCAGATGGTTGTTCCTTGTGGTGTAGTTAGGGCCATGCTTCCAGTCACCCCAGAGGCCATTCAGCATTCAGGAGGTTACTTGGTAATCCTGGAGGTTGCTCTGCAATCCTGGAGGTTGTTCAGGTCTGCTTCTGTGGACGTGGTTGGCTTGGGCCTGCTCCAGTGGAGGTTGCTGGCTCAGGTCTGCCTTGGTGGAAGTCACTGGCTTAGGCCTGCTCCCATGGAGGTTGCTCCCTTGTACCTGCTCTTGCAGAGGTCACTGGCTTGTGCCTGCTCAGGTGGGGGTCACTACCTTGGACCTGGTCCCTTGGAGGTTGTTAGTTAAGGTCTGCTCTGGAAAAGGTCACTGGCTTGAGCCTGGTCCCACAAAGGTTGCTGGCTTGGGCCTGCTCCCATGGAAGTTGCAGGCCTGGTTCTAGTCCTGTGGAGGTGGCTGGCATGGGCTGCAGGTCCATTTAATTACTTTCAATAACATGTTTTAAGTTTTTAAATCTCTGGGTCCAAAATAATGTTTCTCTCCCTGGGTTCTTTTGTCTACTTTAGATCTTTTAAGTGACTTCTACCTACAAACACCTAAAATTTGAACTTCCTTCTGAACACATTCTCATTCTCACAATTTCTATTTCTATCTCCCTCTCAGGCACTGTTTCCTTCCTTCCCGTGCCTTGTGTGAAAACCACGGATAGCTCTATCTCCTATCTCCTGACAAGCTTATAGTGTGTTCCTTTGCCTTTCTGGTTTTACACAAAGTCCCTGTTAAATTATTAAAACATCTAACCTTGCTCTGCATTCTCTTCATTTGGCTTGTTCTCACCCCTTTAGAGTTATTCAAATGTAAGTCAGATAACTCATACTTGTTTGCAAAGCCCCTGCCTCCAGGCATTTGAGCCCTTTGCCTGCACAGCCTTCCTTGAGAGTCCATCATTGACTGTCATGCACCGCCCTGGGTTTTAATACACTGTTTTCCTTACTCTTCAGAAAACTGCAAGAAGCTCCCTTTGGTTCAGTTCACACAAGCTTCGGACATCCCCCTCCAGGAGTCTCCATTCACATCATTTACCATCTTCTAAAGCATATATTTGACTTTTTTTTTCATTGTTGACCACATCTCCTGACTTTGATGTAATCTCCATAGAGGTGTGCACTTCTGAATTATTTCCTCACTTGCATGTCCAGCACCAAAGAGTCATAAAGTACTTATTAGATTAATTAATTAATTACGAATTGCCCAATGGCCATTATATTAAGTTTGAATTAATATATGCTTACCCACTTGATAAAATGCCATCTAAAAATAAAATACTATCAAAATTAATATAGTATTTGTACTTAACATAATGTTTAACCCAGACTACATTTGTTTTGTTTACATATAAATCAGTCACAAAGACTTTTTCATAGGCCATTGCATTTTGATGGAGCAAGTATTAGAAAATATTTCAAAGGACAGTCAGTCTGTCTTCCAAAGTTTTACTATGGCTACCCAACATGCAGTTTGCCAGGATATTGCCTTCTCCCACTCTGATTCCTTCTATAAACAGTACCTCTGTGTTTGCATGCACCTCAATGTCCTTGGTGTTCCAGACAGGAAGTTACAGTCTCCAATGGTTTGTGGAGGGTTATCTTCTCTTCTGTAATTTTAGAAAGAAGAGCTAAACTTCATTTTCATCTGTAGATAACTAGGAACCATGAAGTAATATTGTATTATTGTTAAGTCTTAACACACACACACACACACACACACACACACACACACACACGTATTTCTAGTTGGTTCTGAAACTCCAAAACTACCAGATATTCTTCAAATCTCTTTTTCTACTTAGCATGAAAGATTTTTCTGACATTTAGAAAATATATTCTCCTACAAAGAAGAAACAAAACGGTGCCCCTAGAATATCACACACTATTGCCAAAAGATCTGATAAAAGGATCTCTTTTTCTAATTGTGACACCAACTCTCAGTGACTGAAATGTCACCACATGATCTCATAAGAACACACAACTGCACACACTCTTCCAACTCAGTCCCATCGGGCTGAAGACACAGAATCTTGCAGTCCAAGGTGCCTTCATGTTGCACAGTTCAATTCTGACTGCCTGAATGAGATGGATTAAGTGATTCTGTCAGTTTGTTCCACGATGACATAACGCAACGCGACAACTAGGAAGGAATGTCACCCAAACAGCTCATCTTCGGAGAAGAGCGGGGATGCCCTGCATTTACTTTATAAGCGTTGCCCCTGCCTGAAAGCAGAGAGAGAAGCCAAGCAGCAATTCATCACACCTTGTATTACTGTCAAAAGAATGTTTTACTCCCGTGATGCTGCCACCTTTCTGCAGTTTCTATAACGCTGTCCTGTTTATGGCTTCCTGCAAGAAATGTCAGGAATCAAAGCCACTGTGTAAGAAAAAGATGGCCGAGGCTGAGGGAGAGCAGAGAATATCAACACACACGTATTTTTAATTGTTAAAGTTATATTGGTGTATGAAAATGTAGTATGTGAACCTATTGTATGTATGTTGACAGGTGAGCAGCCATGTGTGTGTATCTGTGTTTATGTGTGGAGGCCTGAGTTTGGTTTGAGTGTACTGTGTGAATCTGTATGTGTATATGTTCATATGAAAATATGCACATAGGTGTGCATGTGTTTGGAGGCCTGAAGTTAGTGTGAGTGTAGTATGTGAACCTATGTGTAACATGCTCACAGTGTGTATGCACTCGTGTATGGAGGTCTGAGTTTGGTGTGAGTGTATTGTGTGAACCTATGTGTATTGTGCTCACAGTGTGCTTGCACGTGAGCGTGCATAAATAGGAGGCCAGAGATTGGTGTTGGAAATTGTCCTGTGTTAATCCTTTCCCCTTTTCTTCGTGGCTTTCTGTTGAACTCCATGCCTCCCAGAATGCCCTTGACACTGTTTTTTCCTTCTTTCCAACCTCAGATCCCCATTATATATCAAAGAGCAGCGAGGCGCCTGTTGTTTCCTACCTGCAGGGTCACTCTACGCTACCTTTAAAATATTTTTAAATTTTGTGTATATTTAATTACCATATCTAATATTAGTTATACATGATAATTGTTTCATTATAACATTTCCATTCATGTAAATACTGTACTTCTTATATTCACTCCATTATCCTCTCTTGTCTATTTCTCATCCCTATTAATTCACTTATTCTATCCTATTTCTATGTCTTTTCTTTGGGTTTTGGCATGGCCAAAATCTGCTTTTTGATTAGCTATTATGTCTAGTCCATGGAAGATAATTCACATCTGGTACACTCACGGCTAAGCGTGATAAACCATGTTATTGTATGAAATGGATGTGTGGTGCCTGCCAATCCCCTTTAAGGACAGGTTTATGCCCGTATGTCAGTGTTGTTCTTAGCTCTGGGCAGAGAGGCCTCTTTTGCAGCAGTTGACAACGACTACTTAGACTCCTAACTGGTCAGAGTGCAGAGAATAGATGACTTGTGGGTGCCTAGCCGTAAGAGGGGCATCAACATACCTGCCTCACAGCACAGAGAATTCCACAGCAGAAGAAAAGAGAGTTTAGGAGCTGAAGAGAGGCATGAAACACTGACTTTCAGACATGATATGGTTGCTGCATTCCTTAATTCGTGGCAGCTGCAATTACCTGAACAAGATCTGGTCATCCACACCCTAGCCTGGAAGGAGGAGAGGCTCAAAGGCCTACTTCACCCCACCCCCGCCATCTCTGATGGTTATAAATGGATAATAACTGATGGATGTGAAGCATTTTCTTCAGTGGCCCAGCTACTGGTGAGCCACATGTGTGTGCTCCTGTGGGCAGCTCCACTGGCCCAGCTACTGGTCAGCCACATGTGTGTGCTCCTGTGGGCAACTGCTACCTCCACTTCTGATTGGAATTTGAGATGTGTTTTGAGTTCTCAGATCTTTCTTCTCCTTGGGCATCCATGCCAAATTCTCCTGAGGTTATGGGAATATTCTCTCTTCATCTTTTTATCCTCAGACAGATGGAAGTCCTACATTCTAACTCTGTAGCTCTCGTTTTTTTCCTCATTTATGTTTTATTATTACCTCTTCCTTCCCAAGCCACTGTTTGTAAGCCCTTGAGAGGCTAGGTAATAGACATCTTTATAGTCTATTCTTAACATATGGCACTTAGTGTTATTTAATATGCTCGTCTATAAACAGAATAAAATGTACCTTTCCTTCTTTTTTCTGTCTCAGCCATATGTGAATTATACATGGATTAGGTCCTGAAAAGAAATGTTGACAGTGGTCTAGAAACTCGAGTTTGATAGCTTTACAAAGAGTTAAGTGCTGAGTCCTGTTCCTAAGGACATCCTGATAAGACTGCCTGGGGGCAGGAGGTCCTGCAGAGTCTCAGCTGCTGGAGCAAATCCATCTGTAGGTTTTGATGTGCCCTAAGGAGGTCTCAGTAAGACCAAAACTCTCAATGGGGCTGTTGGAAGCAGGTTGTTTGCTTGAAGACTCACACAGCCAGCTTGGATATCTCTCTTGAGTGTTTTTTAACGAGAAGGTGTCCAGACGCCAGTAACCGTCTTGTGTGATTGCTGCTGGACTACAGAGCTCTGATGGCCTTGGGAGCTGCCATTGCCAAGGCCTGCACTTGGGAATGTCCCTCCGGTCTGAAATGGAACTTCAAAGTGGGAAAGCAGGCAGGTGAACGAAGCAGAGAAGCAGGCTACACTGAGGTAATTCTCCAGGGCCTTCCTGTGACCCCAAGACAAACAGCTTCTGCTCTCCTCCTACCAAACAGGACTGTGTGTGCTCAGTAAACTTTTGGACTTCAAAACTCACATGTCTGAGAGCCATTTTCAGTTTGACAATTTCTGATGTTAAGGGGAAAAATGCAGTGTTCAAGACTGTTTTTCTTTTGTCTTTAGCCTGTGCCAGCAGGGTTACTCAGGCTGTGATTCCATCTTTAACAATGAATTTGTCAGTGACGATTTTTCCCATACTTTACTTTGCTTTTATCTCCTTCTGCTTTGGCATTTGCTTGTATCTCTGCAGACTAACAGACAAGGAAAAATTTTGGCCTCATGATTTAAGTATAAGCCCAGGTGAGACAGACAGTGCACATTTGACCATGTTATTAAATTTATGAGACTCTTTGGATTCCTTTGTTTATTATTTTTATAGCTTTCTCCTCACATTCATTTACGCAATTGGCCATTAATCTAAATTAAAATTTTGTGCCAGGCATATACAAAGATGAATTGACTTCTCAGAGCATACAAAAATTTTAATATACAGGAAAAAGAGTCACATGAAGAAATGAATGCGACATTGTAGGTACTCTGATCTAAGTAATGGCTTTAAACAGAGAGAGTCCAAAGAAGTATTAATCAGGTTTACCTGGACTGAAGTCAGGAACACTTCCTAGAGAATGACATGTACATTGACCATTAAACCCTGAACATGGGGACACTGAGCAAAAGATAGGCAAAGGTCATTCTGGGTTGATGTCATCTGGATGCATTAGAGACATCACATATTATGGGACTTGATAAAGATGCAGAAGGAGGAGTCAAGGTCCAAGTCTGGAACATTCACACCTGATATAGTTCTTTCCCCTACTCTTAAAGCAGCCTTATGTTTGCTTTCAGATCCTTCCCATCTCTGTTTCTCATTCTCCCTGTGTTGCTATTGAGAATACCTGACGGAAATGAGAAGAAGACACAAGACGCAAAAGAACCTACGTAGGAGTGTATTAAAAGAGGTTGTGCTCACGGGGCCGAGGAAACAGTGGGGAGAGAAAGAGAGAGAGAGTAAAGATGGCGTGTCCCGCTTTTAAAGGCTTCCTAGCACATGCGCACAAGGGGAAAGACATACAGGGGCTTTGTGTGAGCACGTCAGACGCTGATGACGCAGATGGCGGGTGACCTACGCATGCGCACACAGGGGGTACATGTGCCTGCTTTAGAACCTGGAAGTAAAGCCTTATGGGTATCTAAAAGAATTACAGCTATGAATCTTCTCAGCCCACTTTCCAGCATCATCACATCCTTTACTCTCTTTTATCATAAAAACATTGTCTTCCAATTGGAAGCTGGCATTAGAGTCTTACCCAGCTGTTCCCTCCTTCCAACCCACATGCTGTGGCCTTTCTTGATTATAGACATAACTGAGCTCACTGACTTCATAATCTTTCACATGGCCATTGACCACATGATCTTCAGTATAGTGGGTGCTGTGCTTCCAAATTGATTTGGTAAACATTCCGAATGATTCTAAATGTAGGATGTTTCCCTACCTGATCAGGTGATAAAGGGCTTCCACCCTGGTGCCCCACGCCTCCTGTGTGTGTGTTTCTGGCTATACTTGGTTTCTTATCCTTTGGTTTTTTTTGTTTTTGTTTTTATTTTTCACTGGTTCTACCATCTCAGTGTTTGAGTGTTCTATAAATATTTATGTCTTTAGATCATTGGATGTTCAGCTTTAATTGTCAACTTGTCATAATCCGGAATCTCCTAGGAATGGACTCAAAGAGGAACTACTTGTGTGGGGCCAGCCCATGGTAAGCAGCACTCTTTAGGCAGGGCACGCTGGAGAGTGAGCTGAGCACTGGCAAGCATGCATGCATTCATCTCTATCTGTTCTTGACGTGGAAGTGATGTGCAGCAGGCTGATGTTTCTGCCACCTTGAAATCCTAGCTACAATGAGCTGTAAACTGGAATTTACATAGCCACATAATTTATCATAATTATGATAAATATCATAATTTATACCATAAATATATCATAAATATTATAAATGTTTATCATAAAATATCATAAATATTTATCATAATTAATTTATCATAGCAACATAAATTAACCTAGGACAATAATAAATGAACTTTCAAAGGAATTCGTTTCATCTATATCCTGGTAACACATTGGTCTCACATATTAATGATATCTCGCCTAAGCCAGTGTTATAGGTCTTTCAGTTGGAGTGAGGGAGCAGAGTAGCTATCAGCATGGAGAGCTATTACTGCCATAAGAAATTAGATAAAACTTAAATCTACTGATTTATTTTAAGAAAGCAAAAAGACAAGTTCCCACTACATTGGAACCAATATAAAACTCCAGAATAAAAGGTATCATGTCAGCTGAGCAGTGGTGGCTCATGCCTTTAATACCAGCACTTGGGAGACAGAGGCAGTAGGGTCTCTGTGAGTTCGAGGCCAGGCTGGTCTACAAGAGCTAGTTCCAGGGCAGGTTCCAAAGCCACAGAGAAACCCTGCCTCGAACACTCCCCATCAAAAACAAAACAAAACAAAAAAGGTATCTTGTCATCATTCACTGAATGACAAAGGTCAAGGAAGTGGATTTTCTTCTCTGAGAAGTTAAACTCAATGACCCCTTTTACTGTTACTGTTAATATGGAGAAATATTCCAAGGTGCTAGAACACCATGTGCAGAAGAAATACTGTCTAGCCCTGAGACATAAAATAAGAGGTACTTTGCATTCCAAGCAACAATTTCTTTGAAATTAAATCCTCTCTATTTCACTTTCCTCTGGAGTAACGGACAGTGGTGAGCAAGCTGATTGAAGTGCTTGGGACTGAACTTGAGTCCTCTGCAAGAACAGCATGTGTCTTAATGGACACATCATCTCCCGAGAACCCATCAGTGACTCTCCTATCCAAGACCCTCCAGGTAGGAAACTCTAATTAATAGTTTGAGTTGGGCAGAAATGTATTTAATTATTTATTTATGTTTCCTTGACCATCTCTCTGTCAAAGGCTGTGATTTCCCCAAAGGACAGGGGTTGGTTAATATCTGCCTTTGATTTAGTTCTTGCCGAAGTGTTCCAGACATACTCTGTAGGTTCCATAGTCGTGAAATGACTTTTCATCTGCCTTTGTTGTGACACTTTATTTATTGGATTCTGTCATTCTATTTTCTGATTTATTTTTTTAAAAAAAGAAACTTCAAAATTAAGCAATGTGACCTAAGTATTATCTAAATGATTAATAAGCATCTTTATTGTCTGACTCTATAGCTCATGCATATAATAGCATTTATTCAAGTTAATGAGCTCAATCCAATTCTGTTTCAAGAAGGTTCATTGCAGCATAATATTGTTCATATACAGTGTAAACTGTCTGTTCAGACCCTGGAAAGACTCTGGAGAACAGAGGACACTGACCTGGCCATGAGTTACCCAGCTGTGATGAGCTAGGCACATTCATACATGCCAGGGCCCCTGTGCCTCTATCAGATGTCCATGGATTCTCATGTGACCTGTAACTGGCAAACAGATGCCTACTAGACAAGAGCCCAGAGGTCTCTTCCTAGGGAAAGTTTCCCTCCCTTACTTAAGTCCCTCATTCATTTTTGACCTACTTGTTCTAATGACCCCTTAGCAACTCCACTGATTTTATTAAAACTTTACTGGCATTTCTGGTAAATATCTGAAAGATGTGGGCACATTTTTTTATATGAGGCATGACAAAAATATATCATGGGAATGTTGCAGCTCTTCATTTCCAAAATGTTTCCTCAGATATGGTATTTTATGTCTACTTCTCAGGAAATTCAGCTCACAGCATCTCCTCTGTGAAAATAACTCACCCAGAGCCCACATTTTCCAGTGCAATGCTCCAGAGACTGGAGGTGACGCTAAGGAAATTTCTGTCCTGTGAGAAAATGTCCTAAAGCTAAGAGCTGCCAAAACACACAACTTGAATAGAGAGCATCTTACTATTGTGGGGGGAAGGCCTAACTGAAAACTAGAGTTGACATCAGTGACTTACTTCTAATCCGATGTCAACACCGAAGCTTTCTCAGGATTGAAAATGTATTGTGGGGGCTGGAGAGATGGCTCAGCAATGAAGAGAACCGGCTGCTCTCCAGAGGACCCGGGTTTGATTCCCAGCACTCACGTGCTACCTTGAAGCCACCTCTTCATTCTAGTTGTAGAGGCTATGACCCCCATCTTCTGCCCTCCACCAGCACTGCATGAATGTAAGGGGTAGGTGTGTGTGTGAGGCACAACGTTCATACACATAACATTGTTTTTTTAATTTAAAAAGTTGAATGGGATTTGAATTTTTTGGTGCATCATCTAAGGAGATGTTAGTGATAATCACACACAACATGATATTTTAATTCTCAAGATCATGATGACAGTGTTCCCTGCTCAGCTTCTTCAGTGTGACAGCCGCCGCAGGTTCCTGCTGCTGTGACTTCCCCACTAAGATGGACTACAGCCCCCTTCTGTAAGCTCACACATCCCCTCTGAAGAAGGCTGGGTGGAAACAGAGTGAGATGTCTTTTGATTGCAACTCATGTAAAGGCTCCTACCTAGGTTTGACTTTTACATAGGACTCATGCCTCAGCCTAAAGCTACACTCGCTTCTGTGGTTTGTTACAGCAGAGGCACATAAAGCAAAACCAACAAAGGCCAAGTCTGGGCTTCCAAGAGTCCCCTCCCAACTGTTTGAATACGGTACAGCTGGTCTTCCCTGCAGTGTCTGCGCAGTATCTATGAGTATAAACAAGATCTTGTGCCCACTATTCCCACTGGGATGTTGTCACATTGGTATCTATGCAGGCGTGAACCAAAATTCCAGACACCAAAAGGAAGTAGATGTTGGTGTAAATGTCAGTATTTGTTCACACTTTAAAGACAACAGGACACACTCAGCAGTTCTGAGGATATTAGGATGCTTCCTGTTGTCTCAGGTTCCAGAGAACTGCTCAGAGCCTTCCTCATAGGCACATCTACCCTCACCGTCTTAGAGAGTTGTAGGAGTCTTAGCATATTATAGTAATTCTTTTACACCCCTGGTTAACTATGACTCAATCACTTGTCCCAGCAGAACCCAGATGATAACCTGTAATTTGTAGTGAGTGGGGACGGGGGTAAAGCAGACTTCTCAATGGAATACGCTGTGCCACCATCAGCTGAGCTAGTCTCCCAGGGAGAGCTGTATAAGGCCTTCTCAGTCCTTATAACCGTAGAACTTTGAATTGAGCCCTGCGCCTAATGATGAGAGCTTCAAACTGAAGGGTACTGACCTTTCTCAAGTGCACTTACTCTCAGAAACAAAATTTAATAATAAGAGTTCATAGTGCTAATATCATTTGGAATGAAATTACCATTCTCCTTCTCAAAACCTGAGCATCCCACTTTTCCAGATTCCTCAGGAGCAAGACTCAGTACCTCTTGCTTCGATGACCATTTTATCGGTCCCTGGTAGCTCAGGCTCCAGGATCAGCAAGAATAAGTTCTGACTATCTGACCTCAGAATATGGGCTGAGGGATAATAGCAGCTAATTTGGTTTGTGTGACGGTAGGATAATGTTGTCACCTCCCCAGGGATGTGAAACAAAAACCAGCTCCCTCCTCAACAGTCAACAGGAGGGATATCGCAGAATGGGAAAATCAGTTTGGCTTTTGAGGCTGAGTCTTGCCCTTCTTCTCAAACCCTGAAACCACATTTGAATGAGGCATGGGTCAGAGTCAGCAAGAAAAAGGTGCAGGACGTTTGTAATCGCCACGGCAATAACTCCCCACCTGTCCCAGGGGTGGGGACAGCAGGTGAGAAGGGGAACATGGAGGGCAGCTTGCTGACTCTTCTCAACTTTCAGACAAGTCTGGTAAGATGTTAAGGAACACAATTGAGTCCACAGAAATGTCCTCGCCGAAGCAAGAGTGTCTTCCCCAGGAGCAGGAGAGGTCGGGAGAAAGGCAGAAGAAAGAATTTTGGTGAACTTGTTCTAATCACCTCCATTTTTGCTTGGAAGGAAGTTAAGGATAATTTTGAAAAAAAAAATTAAAGACATATCAGTAGGTAGTTTTCAGACACTTTTTGGGGGACTTTAACCCAGCCATTTGAGATAAGGATTGTGACCCACAATCAAGTTATCTTGATTTGTCTTTCCTCTCAAGCAATTAAATAATAAATGCCAAGTTTTATGTAACTCCCCTAAGAGTTTTGGGATCCTGCATGCTCATGGACCTGAAACATTAAGCAACAGTCCAGAAGTTTTATGTAACTTGAAAGTGTCACTTCCGAAGGGAAAGCCTGTGCTTGTAACTGACCCTGACCAAGGAAGTCTCCTACCAAGGCCACAGAGATCCGGAGCATGACACCTTGATAGTGCTGTCCTTCAGACCCCCTGCTGTGCTCTGCATGAAGATTTTCTTCAAACAAAAACAATTCATTGCTGGTGACTTCCTTGCAGGGCCTGTGACAAGCAGGCCAGTGGAGAACTCTAAAGCTCCTGGGCTTGGGTTTTATGAAGCCATAATAAAGCAGAGCTTTAGATTTTGCTGAAGATTTGTGCTGATTGCTTTTGAAAGGTGCTGCTGTAAACACAGGGAGCGAAGCCTGAAGCACAGAGAGGAAGAGGAGTCCGGGTCAGTAGGTATTAAAGTGGGGTACGGCAACGCGTGAACACAACCAAATGGTTTAGACAGCCTTTGCCTGCTAGGCACTAAACAAAAGAAACTAGAAACCTGGAAAAGACAACTGGAGAACACTGTCAGCTAAAGCGTGATGCACGGGGACAGACCAGACATGAACTAAAGTTTCTAAAGCTTTCTTTTTAAAAAACCTGGCAATCCCGCCATGCACAGGTTTGCGTGCGCAGGTTCAGCCTCCCTCTGGTACCCAGGATTACTCTTCATCTTCCTTGGTGTCCAAATGCAACCCCGCTCTGAATCCCCAAGCCTGTCCCCTCACACTGTCCTGGCAGGTTACCGAATATGTCTGCTCTTGGAAAGGACGGTCAAGAAGACATATTGACAAATTTGTACTTGGTGGAAGAAAATGGTGTAATTTGGATGAAAAGGGTGAATCCCATAGTGGTGGTCAGCACATCCCAGCCAGAACTGTAACTGGATCACTTTCATTAAGAAAGATCAAAGATTGCTACATCAGTAATTGGATCACTTTGCCACCTGATATTTTCAGGGAGAAATGTCAGTTGTGGATGATCTCTAATCTATTGCCACCACCAAGTTCTTTTATGGTGGGGAAGCAATTAAGTAACAGCCTGTTTAAAACATATGGGAACTGGGAGGAAACCAGGGGAAGGGTTGCAAGTAAGACTGACTATAGAATCTATGTGACTAGCACACAAAGAGAACCCAAGGCTCCTTGTTTAAAAGTTTGAAGCGCTATACTGTAGTTACAGAGAAGAAGTAGTGAGGCGTGACCACTTCTGCCTGTCTGGAGCCAGACTTGCTAGTCTAACTCTGGTGCCTGGGACAGGGCGTGAGTAAATCGTCTCTCCTACGGAGGTCTGATTTTCAGGAACTTCTTCACATGGTTTCGGAAACATCACTGGGTAAGGATGCCACTCAAACACTAGGGTGTGTCTGCCTATTTAAAACAGGTACAGGAGCAGGGTTTGTCACTCAAGTGGTGGAGTGCTTGTTTAGTATGCTTAAACCCTGGGTTTGATTCTCAACACAAAATCTGGAATTGCAGTACTTGAAAGGTAGAGGCAGGAGGATTGGAAGTTCAAGATTAACCTCAGATATACAGCAACTTCAAGACCGGTCGGGGCTACAAGAGATCTTGTCTCAATTCAAAATCAAATAGACAACCCAGAGCATCTCACAAGCACAGTTTCTTCAGTTTTTTTTTCCAATCACAGGAGCTATGCAAGTCCTAGATTCCTTGGGTACAGTGGGTCTGAAGGGAAAGAGGCACCGGTCGCAGAAAGAGCCCCTGAAGACCTAACACGCAGTGCAGTGGCGGGGAAAAGAGGTGTTCTGGCTTGTCTTGGTACCCATTCCCGACCTTCCCACTTTCCTAGACATGGCATAGAAAAACCTTGACACTTACTTGGCATTTCCACAGAAAATCTGCCTGTGAGACCCGGCAGTCCGTTCAATTTGGATAAATGAGTACAGCAAATGTTGCCTTGCTTCCCTTCCTGTCTTTATGCCAGGGGGATGCTTCAATTGGACATTTCCTATCTTGTCTACCAATGTGCATCTTTCAGACATCTCCTCCTCTGCCTTCGTTTACAAAGACTCATCCACGTCTATCCATATGCAAATTAGTAACTCTAATTATGATGACCACAGGCCAAGTTCATTTCTCAGAGAACCAATTGAAACTGGTGGTGTGCCCAAGTTTCTGGAGCTGATGGCACCCCCAGTGTATGGTTCAGGATAACCCCACATGAGTCATAAATGAGAATTCAGTATGCCTAATCTCTCTTGCTTTCAAGAATCTAATCAAATCAGGAAGAATAAATTCTGCTCAACACATTGATCAAGATTGAGGAGGAAATTATTGGGAAGGTAGCCGAGCTCTGCCCAGCAGCTCAGTTAAGCCTCCGTTGTGACAAGCAAATCTGTTCTTGCATTTCTCAAAATGTAATTAGAATGTAGGAAGAAGTATATAAAAAAAAGGGGGTGGGATTATTTATTAAAGCTTTAGAGTAAATCTTCCTGGGTCAGGAGATTTGCCCTGTAGCGAGTATTTAATGCATAAGCAAAACTCCTTGGATATCTCTTGCTTTTAGAAAGTTTTTTCATTCTCAACCAAGGGGAACTTGAGGGAATAAAATTTTTCAAAGAAACGTTAGAGGTGGATTGACAAAACCCAATTTGCTCTCCACTGCAATGGCATTATTCCTTTTCTGCATTGAAGAGTAATGTCCATAAAATGAAGATTCCACCAAATGCCCTATTACAGGATTCAGCCGAGGGGCAGTCGTCTCTGACGTGCTTCTGCCTGCGCTTGGAATGGCACACAATGGTACCAGAGAAATGCGGTATCAGCAAAGTATGAATGGCTGGCTGAAAGAGGCTGAGTCGGGCCCCCAACAAAGAACTGATTAGATATAAGAGAAAAGGAGAAAAGCTGAAGCCTTTGTCTCCTAAGTGGACTAAGAGTATGGATTGAACGTAACTGGACTTCTCTTGATGATAAAAGTCTTACACACACGCACATACACACACACACACACCTGAATGATACCTGACAAGTATGTGTATGTGTCTATGCAACATAATGAATGCGTGCACCACTTGAGAGAACTGATACAGAGTCTTTGAGAATTTGTTGATATTCAACAAGACATGAAGTCCCATTTTCCCTTCTGTGATATTTCAGGCTGACCTGTAGCTCTACTACTTTTACGGAAAATGCCAGAGCCTTAACTCGATGCACTGGCCAGTTTGATCGGATAAGCTGAACTTTATTATGCTTACTGCCTAGGGTGGGGGTAGAGAAGTGTCTGGTGTTGCTAGCTGGGATCAGCAAAAAGATTACGATGATCGATTAGTGATGTCTCTCATTGTTGGGAGCCACCTGGAGGCACAGGTGGTCCTGCAGTTTGGAGGTAGCCACGTGGGGCTGAGCACCCTTGCCTGCACCCTTGCTTGCACATGCTCAGACCAGCAGAATGGTATTAACCAATCAGGACAGCGTTCAAGCCTCTCCACCTTTTAAAAGCAGCTGCCTCGGGACTCTACTTCCTTCTCTTGTCCCTGCTCTATCTTCCCTTCCCCCAATTTTCCTCAATCAAAGGGCTCCAAATAAAGATGTGACCAGAGAAGGAATTCTCGTTTTTGGTGGCGTTCATTCCTGCTGGTCAGGATGCGCGCCTCATCTCATGGTGTACGTAGGAATGCATTGGGATGAAGGTTTAATAGCTGCCTTGGCCTTGACTGAGGTTGAGGAAATGGTGCATTTAGTTTTGTGTAGGAGGACACGAAGTGAGAGACAGGTACTCAGAAGTCTAACGTTCCCATTCTCACTGGGCTTGGGGACCTCTAACTGAGCCAGTCCTAACGAGCATGGTGGAGGGACCAGAGTCAAATGGCCCTTCTTGCTCCTAAGCTCTTCTGCGGAACATTCTGTGATGCTAGACTTTTCTCAGAGACACGCTACACAGGGAAGCTCTTCTTACCCAGTCTGAATTCTGTCCCTGCCTTCTCGAAAGCATTGTGCCTCGGTGTCATCTGAAGACTAGCTCTTCTTGATTTTTCCCTTTTCTCCTATTTCATTCCCAGGGTATGAAATTTGCCTAGAAAGAATATCATTTGCCTAAAATTATGACATGTCTATCGCTGCTCATTCATTTTTAGAACATGGCTTTAGGCTTAGGGTCCAAATGTTTAGCACTGCCCAGCATGTTTTTAAGTCATAAACATGTCCAAAAGAGTACTGAGTACAATAAATTAAAAACTAAAGGGATACCAGGATCCTTCCTTCCTAGTCACTCAGTGTTTGACATTAAGCTTCAAATTTTACCCCATTTTACCTTGATATGAGCTCTCTATCTCTTACTGTTGGAATGGAGAGCCTACCTTTCAGATTTGATCAAGTATCTTGTAGTATCATGATATGTGGGTAGATGATAGATGTATAAATATATAAGGATAGACAAGACAAAAGGCAGATAAATAATAAGTGACAGATGGATAATTAGATATAGATAGATAGATAGATAGATAGATAGATAGATAGATAGATGATAGAAGATAGATAATAAATGAATAGCTATATTAGATAAGTAGGTAGGTAGATAGATAGATAGATAGATAGATAGATAGATAGATAGATAGATAGATATAGACAGACAGATGGGCAGACAGAGAGTAGATAGTTGATGAGAGATTAGATGGATGGATGAATAGATAGATAGATAGATAGATAGATAGATAGATAGATAGATAGATAGATGATAAAGATAGAGGACAGATCGGTGAGAGGTAAGAGGTAGGTAAATATCATATTAACATTATTCTAGTGAATTTGTTATCACTCACAGTTGACACATTTCAACAACATGCTTATCCTTAGGCAAACAGCTTAAAATTCAGTCTATAGGAGGTACAGAGGCTGCCATGTCAGCATTCATCTCCCACTGCCAAGCCTTCACAGTTCTACTTGCTACACCTTGGGGATACTGAAGATACAGGAGCACTTCTTATATGAATTCCTTTCCCCACCATGATGCACCTTCTTGGCTCTGGTGTGTTTTCAGCTTTAGTCTTTCTTCTTCCTCTGGAACCGTCAAGCCTTGTGACTCACTCCCTACAGCCACGTCAATATTAAATAATCATTCTAATACAGCTGACTTCATCCTTGTATTTCCAAGAAAAGTATTGCTGTGAACCAAGTCACCCACACTATTGTCAGTTTTCCATGCTATTGGAAAGGTTCTTTGCAAGACACGTTTATTTTATTAGGGATATTTTCAATGGATCTCCTTAGGTATCCACTTATTTAAGTATTCATGAACACCATGCCATATTTCGGGCTTTAAACTTGGTTCTTCAGTGTTGAAATACAAAATCTATAAAAGTCAAGCAGAATTCCAAGTGAGAATCTCACACAAGATTAAAAGAAAAGGTTTAGTTTCTTCTCAACTTGGACGGATTGTATCAGAGCCTCTGAAGAGAAATAAATAATAAAAAAAAGACTCATCTGCTCTAGACAGACAAAGCAGTAACTTCACTGCAGTGTGGGCATAGCTTTAATAGTTCATTTTTAAAGGTAGCAACAGAGTGTTTCCCTGTTATTAGGAGTTTAGAAGCTGGATTTTTCTTTTTCTGATAAGTGATTTATTTATCTTCTTTCTTTTCATATGATTTCAGCTCACTGAAGATATGCCTAAAATTCTTTTCATTGAATTTCTTTCTGCTTCTGATGAATTCCTCAGACAATAAAAGAAAAGTAATGTCTGAAGGTTTGGTTTCAGAAGATATTTTTCACTCATAGGTAATGTAAGCAATGCTGTCTAGAGACTTAAAAGAGCCACGCTGATCCTCAAGGAAGAGTCAGATCTGGCTTGTTGCCAATGTACAGGCCAATAACTTATTTAGAAATGAAATAGCCTAAAAGTTTTGTGTTTATCTCTATATTGAACTTCTGGAACTTCTGTTTAATTTACCCATAGTCCTTTGCTGAATCCTTTGTCACAGCAGAGCTATGCCCCATTTGCAGCACATCATTAGACATCATCTGAGTTAGTTTTCATCATTCATCGTGACATTTTCTCTGATAAACACGTTAGGATCCATTGTTGAGATCCGTAGTTTTTGATTTAGTCTATTAGCAAAGATTTAACACTAGAAGGCAAATTATTTTGAAGGCATCTCTGCTCCAGGAGGAAATGAGTGCATTAACTAAGTCTGAGCCACAGCTCTTAGGACATCTTGTTTGACGCGCATGCTGATCTGTTAAGACAGTAATTCTCCTTCGGTGACCCCCAGGTGTCCCAGTCAGCCTTTCAATGTCCCAGATACCCCTTTCAATGCACTGCACTCAGCATTTCAGACTTCTGTGTTCCGCGTATCCCAGCACGTTTTCAGATGCAGAAATGTCCTTTTACACATAGATTGACATGTGACAGTGTATGAAGGTGGCATGAAGAAGATGATGGGAAAGGAAGCCCTGAACCCTCTTCATACCATGATTTAATAGAGACCAGTTTCCTTTATGAACACTCCCAACAACCAAAACGGGGCTCCTCCATTCCGTTCAGATCAAAAACAGACCTCAACAGAGCCAGTCATTGCTTCTGGTGGTGGAGTGGAGTAAGGCAGTAACAATCACACTGGCTCAAGAGTTAAAGACACACATAGGATGTGGCGGGCTATGAAAAAGAAAAGAAAAAGAAGTCAAAGAAGAAGAACAAAATTGCACCAAGAAAGTAAACTTCAGGGGACTGGAGAGGTGGTTCTGATATTGAGAGCACTTGGTGTGTAATCATGGATCAGAGGTCTGGCCCTAGCACCCATAGAACAAACCACACATGTCCACATACTGCAGCTCCAGTCCTGAGGGATCTGGCACCTCTTCTAACTTCCCTGAACTAAGGTTCATGCACCTGCACATACATGTGTAAATGCTCAAGCAACAACAACGGACACACACGTGCAAAATAAAATAAATTTTACATAAAAAACTGTCACGAGTGGGGAAAATCCCAGGAGCCTTAGCTGTATACAAAGAGTGATAGTCAGCTGAGGAAAGCTAGGAGCAGGAGGGGTGGTCCTCCAAAGACGAAAGCACACCAATTGCTTGTCTAGTGCCAAATGGTCAGCCTAAAAACATGGAAACAAGTACTTGCATAAAGACTCAATAGGCTATATTTAGAAATTATATATATGTACATATATACACATATTTGTATATATTCATATTTAAGTGATATTATGTAAAGAGAATCTACTTCAGGAAGATGAACCAGAAATAAATACATATATTTATTTATATATTATATATAAATATATGTATATATTCATGCAATAACAATGAAAAGAGAGGCCACAAATTTGAAGGAGAAAGGTATATGGGAAGATTTGGAGAGAGAAAAAAGAAGGGAGAAATATAATTAAATTACAATCTCAAAACTAAGCAGGAGCTAAGCAGTGGGGGCATACACCTTTAATCCCAGTACTTGGGAGGCAGAAACAGGTGGATCTCTGTGAGTTCGAGGCCAGCCTGATCTACAGAGTGAGTTCTGGGATAGCCAGAGCTGCTATAGAGACACCCTGTCTCAAAAAACCAAATAGGTAGGTAGGTAGGTAGGCAGGCAGGCAGATAGATAGATAGATAGATAGATAGATAGATAGATAGATAGATAGATAGATAGATAGATAGATATAAATAGATAAATGAATGAATAGATGAATGAATGAATGAGAAGAAATTGTCACAAGGAGCCACAAGTGGATGTGCAAATGTATAATCCCAATCAGGAAGCTGAGGCAGGGCGTTTGTAAGTTCATGGCCAGCTTGAATGATATAAACAGAATCTACCTCAAATCAAGGGTTAGAGAGATGGCTAGCGGTTAAAAGAATCAAATGCTCTTCCACAGTTCTTGAGTTCAGTTCCCAAAACCCTTACTATAGCTCGCAATTATCTGTAACTTTAGTTCCAAGACACCAGACACCCTCGTTAATGCACATAACACAGTCATACTTGCAATAAAAACACTCATCCACATGTTTTTAATTATAAAAACTGGCACAAGATTCAAGTGACATTATATAAAGAGAACCTACTTCAGAAAGAGGTAACAGATCTAAACATCAGATCTTGAAGCAACACTGATAAATTAAAACCAGTAAAAAGACAGTAACATAATACTAGTAGACTATTTCAATATACCACGTTCAGTAATAGATGGAGTATCCATATATCAGCAAACTGAAGGCTTGAAATATACCAAAATCAATTAGGAGTGCACAGAGCCTTGCAGGGAAGTATGCATCACCCCCGGATGTATGCAGGGTGGAGCTCAGAAAGCCCTCAGCAGTTCCCAATAGTTAGAAAGACTGAAATCATTCCAAGCTGTTAAGACAAATGAACAATGAAAGCTGGAGTCAACAGCAAAAGGAATAGAGATTCACAAACATACCTCAGCAAACAGTGAACCAAAGAGGAGATCAAATGAGAAACCAGAATCATTTTTAATAGGAGCAGTTGCAAGGCAGAGGCAGGAGGGTCTCTGTGAGTTCAAGACCAGATAGGCCTTCAAAGTGAGTTCCAGGACATCCAAGGTTGCATGGTGAGACATTGAGAAAGAGAGAAAGAGAGAGGGAGAGAGGGAAAGAGGGAAAGAGAAGAAAGGGAGGAAGGGAGGGATGGAGGGAGGGAGGGGGAGGGAGAGAGAGAGAGAGAGAAATAGAGAGAAAGAAGAAAGATTTTTAAGTAAACAAAGCTAAAATTATAAGCTTTCAAAGATCATTGACATACACTAAAAGTGGCCCTAAGAGAAAAGCTGATAGCTGTAAATAACTACATTCAAAATAAAGGAGGTTGTCAAATTTTAAAAAGGGCTATTTTATAAGTAATGATACACATGCCCCTCAGAGAACATGCACCATGATGGTAAGCACAGGTGGCTGAAGTATAAGGGTAGAAACATGTTAGAACTGTTTGGTGTGTTACTGGCAACTTCCTATTGTCAGGCCCAGTGCTCTGGAAATGAGGAACTCACCTTGTCAATGACCAGTGACAATCAGCAGCTTCCTTCCACTACAGATGTGCTCCAATCAGAACAGCACGGCCAGAGGCCCTCCCAAACACAGCCTCTGGTGCTGCTGACTGAGGCTCCCAGAAAAGTGACTAGTTAAGCTGTTCTGGCCCTAGAGTCCTGGTGAGCCACGGCCTCTCTTCTGTACCCAGCTGAATCCATCACGATGCATCAATCACTACTCTCCTACAGCCAATCAATCCTACAGCCAAAAGATACCAAGAAAATCCCTTTCAGACACAGATAAGACCAAAGCACTAGCCTGAGGGCCCTTATCTTGGAATATGTAATGACTTAATTATTTTCTTATGTCCCTCAGGAAATAGCCAGGTATTTCCATTAGAAAAGTACGAAAGAGTAGTCACTCAGATAATTTTCATGAGTTTAATTATCTTTTAGAATCCTAATTGAGAAATAAAGGAAAACAATATTATGAAGATGCAGGAATTAACTGAGTATGGCGGTTCTTGCCTGTAGCTCTAGTTACTGAGGTGACCAAGGCAAAAAGGATGTGAGTTCCAGGCCAGCCTGGGCCATTTGGAGAAATCTTGCTTCCAATAACCTTTCACAAAGTACAGTTCACTGACAGATCATTTACCTGAGTATGCACAGAGCCTGGGTTCAAGTCCCTGTCCTTTTGAAAGAAAAATCGAATCAGAACAAAATCATTATAATAATAAAAAAAAAAACTACACTGAGCTGGCAAGATGTCTCACAGGATGAACGACTCACTGTGAAGTCAGATGACCTTAGGCTGATCCTCGGAACCCGTTTGGGTAAAGGAGAGAACTGCTTCCTGCCGATTGTTCTCTGATCTCCACATGATTGTTATGGAACATGTACGTGCACACATGTGCTCAAATTCTGGGATGGCCATTTCTCTGCCTCTAGTACACACTGGCTCTGCTAGATGCCACTGCTACCATGAGCTGAGTTTCTGTGCTATGCTGTCTCTCTCATTGTGGGCTGGAGTCCCCTGAAATGCAGATAAGATAGTCTGTCTCTAGAGTGTCTTTTGTCATGTGTTGCAGTGACGGTGAGGGGCTGTGGGACAATGATCTGCACCCTGTAAAGATATATCAGCTGTATTTTAATAAAACACTGATTGGCCAGTATCCAGGCAGGAAGTATAGGCGGAGTGACCCGGCAGGAAGTAGAGGTGGGGTGACAAGAACAGACGAATTCTGGGACGAGGAAAGACTCAGTCTGCAGTTGTCACAGAGGAAGCCAGACACAGAGCAAGTAAGATGAGAATGCCTCACTGATAAAGGTACCAAGCCGCATGGCTAACACAGACAAGAATTATGGGTTACTGTAAGATGTAAGAAGTAGTTAATAAGAAGCCTGAGCTACTCGGCCAACCAGTTTATGATTAATGCAGACCTCTGGGTGTTTATTTGGGACTGAACAGCTGTGGGACCAGGCGAGACAAAAACCTCTGTCAACAGTGAGGCAAAGGTGACTACAATGATCAACTGGTAGTTAGCCTGAACTGTCTTGTATATGTTGGCATATATAGTCTTAGCTATGTGACATGACTAAAGTGTGGAAATACTTGGAAAAATGTGCATATAATTAGAAATTGTGCTGATAAATTTTATTAAGAGGACAGATCTTATTCCATTAATTTAAAATTTATTTTAATTTATAATTATGTGAGATATATATATATTCGCCACTAGTGCACTGTATTCACAAAGGCCAGAAGCAGACATCAGGTCCCCTGGAACTGGAGTTGTAAGCAGTCATGAGCCACTAACTGTGGGTGCTAGAAACCTTACTCAGTTCTTTAAGAATAACAAGTCTTCTTACCCATTGAGTCTCTCCAGCCCCCATATGCCAGCATTGCTTTTTAAACTCTAACAACAAAGTGTGATCTTTTACAAAGCTTCATCTTGAACCAGGTTACTTTCCTCTAAGTATGGATTTTCTTCCTGCATGTAGCCTTCAGGGTCGTTTTATTTCCTGAGAACCCAAGGTGGATCAACTACCCCATCATTTTCTTTTATTTTTCTGAGCTTTTACTGTCTTTTCCTTTTAAAAAGTAATAGAGACAAACCATCTAAAATCTAGGAGGTTCAAAAGAGCCCACAGTATTGTATTAGTTACTTAGCATAGATGAAATAAGTCATGTGTGGGAAAATTTGGTGTGGGAAGATTCAGAGGACACGTTCCATCACAGAGTGGAAGGCATGACAGAGTGAATGCCTCAGTTCCTGATGATGATGATTGTATAACTGGATCAAGAAACACAGACAGCCCCAACCTAGGAATCTGTAATGTTCCAAGTGACTTGCTCCTGTGAGGCAGGCCGTGTGTCCGAAAGGCTCCCAAACCACCCAGAACAATACCCCCACTGGAGTCCTCAGAACAGGAGCCTCTGGGTCACAGCCGAGAATCAGATTATGACAAGAATGATATAAGTGGGCTCTGACATCTGACCTCTGTGATCCAGTTATGAGATGCTTTTCCAGAGATTTCCTCTGTTTTTATAGCTCTCTAGACAGCGCCCGCATATACAACTCCAGTGTGTATTTGTTCTTACAAGGATATTTATATTCGATACAGTGCACCATTCGATTTTCACTTAAGACTACACCATGGAGGCCATTGCATAGAAGCACACACAGGACTATGTTGGCATTCTTGAGAACAACAATGAAAGGCTTCATAGTTTTAAAAACAAGCTATTCCATGTTTGGTTGATATTCCTGGGAGGCCTGCTCTTTTCTGAGAAGATGCAGAGCGGAGTGAATCTGGGGGAGAGGGGAGGAAAGGAGGAGGGACTAGAGGAGGGGAGAGAGGAGCGGGGTGAGGGAAAAAGAGGAAGAGGGACTAGAGGAGTGGAGAGAAGATGCAGAAGGGAGTGAATGTGGGGAAGAGGGGAGGAGAGGAGGAGGTGCTAGAGAAAGGGAGGGAGGAGAAACTGTTAACAGGATGTAATATATATGAGAGAAGAATTTTAAAAAGCTGTGTGTATAAATAATTTGTGTAGTCGATTCTGGGATCAATCAGTCCCACATGTATCCTTTGGTAGCTGCTTTACCACATGCAAAACACTTAAATGTGAAACCTCAGTTTCCTCATGCGCTAAAAGAAGAAAATATTCAACTCTACCTCATAACTTATTTTACAAGAAGATAAATTAGTCAATAGGAGTAAATACTTAAGTATGCAATGCTTAGTTAACGCTCGACTTTGTAGTACTTGCCTTAACTCCTATATTCAGGTTATCTTAATATCTTGAGGTTTACGAATAATGTTTCAATATACACTTTCATATGATGTTATCCATATATACGCAAGGCCAGCAATAGGATCTTTTCTGAAAATAGAAACTTCCAGGTCAAAATGAACACACGTCTTATATATCCATACATATTTCCAAGCCATTCTCCGCTGAGACTGCAACAATTTATTCTTCACTACGTCTAACATGAGAGTGCCTCTCTCCTTTTACTACTGCCAAAGTGGCACTTAAAAAAACGATACCTCACTATAATTCTAATGCAATTATCTTTTATGTTAAACTTATTCCCAGATATTTAAGAGCCATTTTAGACTTTTCCCTTTCTACTCTCCTTTCTGGTTGGTCATTTTGTTTGTTCTGTTTTGTTAAGAAACCGTTTTTCTACATCTGGCCTTATTCTGTAGCAACACGGATGAATATCTTGCATATCACCATAGAACCTTCATCTGGCGATGGATGGAGAGAGAGACAGAGACCCATACTGGAGCACTGGACTAAGCTCCCAAGGTCCAAATGAGGAGTAGAAGGAGAGAGAACATGAGCAAGGAAGTCAGAACCACGAGGGGTGCGTCCACCCACTGAGACAATGTAACTGATCTAATGGGAGCTCACCAAGGCCAGCTGGACTGGGAGTGATGGAGCATGTGATCAAACCAGACTCTCTGAATGTGGTTGACAATGAGGGCTGACTGAGAAACAAAGGACAATGGCACTGAGTTTTGATTGTATGGCATGGACTGGCTTTGTGGGAGCCTGGTCTGTTTGGATGCTCACCTTTTTAGACCTGGATGGAGAGGGGAGGACCTTGGTCTTCCCACAGGGCAGGGAACCCTGACTGCTCTTAGGACTGAAGAGGGAGGGGGAGGGGAATGGGGGGAGTGGGAGGGAAATGGGAGGGAAATGGGAGGAGGTGTAAATATTTGAATAAATAAATAATTTTTTAAAAAAGAATTATTTGCACAAACAGCACAGAAAGACGTTAGCTCCCTGCCAACAGTAGGCAATGTCCACCTCAGTACCTTCCAATTGTCTAATTCTTTCTCTCATTTCCTGGGAGCCAGAGTATAGCTAGGAACTTGAATGAGATCTTGAACTGAAGTTAGAGCTTAAATGTGAGCCTGAGTCTGGATCTAGGCCTTGTCTGAGCTTTGGTCTT
This sequence comes from Myodes glareolus, assembly GCF_982192425.1. NCBI lineage: Eukaryota > Metazoa > Chordata > Mammalia > Rodentia > Cricetidae > Myodes > Myodes glareolus. The sequence continues at coordinate 9,972,522 of NC_142047.1, read as the reverse complement.
AGGGATAGTATAACCTGAGAACCTTGGTAATGCAATCACAAGCACGTCTCTTGGGGGACAACACCATCGAGCCTATGGCTGACGCCCCTGGAGAGCCTGAGCTTTGCTTCCTTGGGCTTCGCTAAGGCCTTGTGCTTTTCCATCTCTGCTCACAGCCATGGCATTGTAGACCTGCAGCTTTTCAAGATTTCCTGTGCTCCTTTTAAAATGTGTTTTTCACAATGTGAGATGTATCCCCTTCAAGAATACATAACTTTGCAGTAGGGGATTCCTTATGTCGTTTCTACTCGATGCTCAGGTCCTGAGTGATGTGAATCTTCAACTTGCTAACATTTGCACGTTGACCTACACCTCCCATAACACCTGAAGTCAACAAAGCCACTTTCTAGGTTACTTACTTCTAAAAATCAGTCTATGTTTTATACCATCATCACTTAATTCCTTCACTTATTTCTCAGTTTGTGAAGTGTAGATGACCAGTGCAGGATCTCACTCTGAATTATCTTTCTGCTGACATCACAAGCACTGTTTTGTCACTATCTGGAGGCTGTGCTCTGAAGTCGCCAGTGACTGCTGCCTCCGTGGTTCAGCTTCTTCTGAGTCGGTCCACCTTCATTGTTCATCAAATTGTGAAGCATCTTTCTCCTTCTTACCTGCTCTCCTATGGCGCTCAGGAGACCTCTAGATCATCATCTCAGTCTTCCTCAGAACCCATTAATGCTGCACTTCTTTAAGGGTGGACACATGAGCTTTGTACCGGTCAAGCTTAGCTGTAATTTATCATCCAAACCAGGATTGGTTTCAGGGCAAAAGAGGCTCCTTCAAAGATTATTTCACAATAGAGTTGCAAACAAGCTCCCCCTAAGCAAACCACAACAGATCCCTGAAGTCAAGTCCTCTCACCATGTTTTTAGATCGTACTCTTCATTCTCATAGGACCCAGAACTTTCCTTAGCCACAACGCATGCCTTCCCTGCTCTCGAGATGTTGTCTATCAAGATGGGCTCAGGAGTAGAACATACTCTTCCCCGTACGTGGCCTCTTTTCTGTGCTTGAAACCAAACTGTCATCCCTCGGACACTTCTGGATTATTCCGATGATGTACGGAGTTTTGGCTAGGATAACTGAGCTGAAAAGGCAGCTGATGGACAGCCTGAGATGAAGCATTTGAGTCACAGTCTTGAGCTGACATCTGAAGATGGGTCACGGAGGCAATGCTGAAAGATCAAATTGACCACAGCCTTTGACAGAACACGACAACTTTAATATTAAGTCATCTGAGGACCCTCCCTTACCCCTGGGACTTCCCATCTATGCAAAGCACCACTGTTGGTTTATGTACTTAACTTTTAAACGCAAACCTGGACCTCTAACCAAACAACGAGACACTCGGGGAAACGGATGCTAGCAGGCAGACCTCTGACGTGTAACTGTGGACAAGAAAGTCTTCTCACAGGGAGCCAGCTGTCTGCCCCTCAGATCCTGAGACACACAGCTCCTGTTGATGCTTAGCAATGCTGGATGTGAGCTCCATCTAGCATGCCATGTTTTATCCCTTTCCACATCCAAATGTAAGCCTGACTTATCGGGATAACTCTGTGTTATTTATGTGCCTGATAAAAAGGATTTCTGTTTGTGTCAGGATAAAGGCTGCAAGGTATGATGCAAAAGTTGTGCATGCAAAACGGAACTTCAGGAGTTTGAAAGTGATTCAGCCCTTCAGTCCATAAAAACAAGCTGTGTGTGGGGAAGTGTTGGGCCTCTTTCTATAAGCTGTTTTCTCGCCTTAATAAAACCCTCCACAGGGCCACCTAAAGGTCGTGGAGGTGACCCAGTCAAATTAATTTCAAATGTGAAGTTGATTGTTAAGAGATACCGTTATGATTCCCTATAGTTTGTTGTAATCCAAATTCATATTTGCTCACGTGTAAGGAGAATGCCCTGTGCATCAAACCCACGGGTTTGTGAGCAGAGCAAGAAAGATTCTAGAATCTGAAGAGTGGAGAGATTGAAGAGGCTTACAGAAGGTACCTGCAGTTTGAAAAAATGGAATAGAATCTGAAAGGACGAGGGCAGACATGAAATGTTGGATATGGAATGCAAATAGGAAGGTAAGATGATTGGAAGTTTCTCAGAAGCAGAAGAGAAAGAATTCATATGAATGATGTAAGTTTAAAAGGAGCAGGGGCATCCGCCGTTATGTGGGGACTACTGTGTTTTTTATATAAAACACTTACAGCTTAAATGTGTAACACAGAATTGCATATGGTGAGCACTTCTGAATTCTGTTCTCCAAGCTCGCTAACCAGGCCAGGTCTCTCAGGTATCCAGCCTAATGATTTTGCAGTGAAGCAAGTCCTCTGCTGCCTCCTCGGCTCAACCCCTTCCTACTTTTAACTGGCATGCCATCACAGAGGACTCACTCATACGGCCTTCCTAGTTTTCTCCGTCTCACTTCCAGTCTTTTCCATATGCTAGTTCCCTCAGTAACCAACCAGCGTTTGGTTCAAAATAATGCAATGATTTTCTAGTTTAACTCATTCATGATTTTGATCTGACGTAAAGCTAGAAACCTGTATACTTTCATTAAATGTTCATTTTTAAAAGTTCCAGTTATGTGTGATTCTCAAACAAAGCTGGAAATGTGTGTTCATATTGCTACATCATTTACATTTTATGGATGGGAAATCTGGAAAAGACAAAAAGTTGAAAAAGTACAAATGGGGTCAAAGAGACACAGATGCCAAGATTAGATTTTGTTGTTTCCAGCTTTCCCATTAAAACATACTCTCTTGTTGTCTTCTAAACTGTAAATGGAGATTGCACTTTCATTTCCTGGCAGCCCAGACTCAAATAATCACACAAAAGGTATATTAATTACAACACTGTTTGGCCAATGACTTAGGCATATAACTAATATATGTATATGTAAGTAATATACGTATATATATAATATAATATATGTATATATATATAAATATATGTATATATAATATATATATGTAAGCTAACTCTTACATCTTCAATTAACCCATTTCTATTATTTTATATTTTACCACAAAGCTCAGGGTTTGCTACCTCACATATTGCTTCTTGGGCACCTAACATGGCATCTTTCTGACTCTGCCTTCTTTCTCCCTGAATTCAGTTTTGTTTTCCCAGCCAGTTATATTCTGCCCTGCCATAGCCCAAAGCAACTTCTTTATCAACCAAAGGTAATAAAACATATTCATAGCATACAGAGTGGAATCTCACATCATCTCCCCTTTTCTGTCTAAATGAAAAGGAATTTAACATAGTAAAATTACATACAACAAAATAGGTATCAAGCAAGAACTACAGTTGCTATATTTGGTCTATTTGTACCTGGCAAAATTAAAAGAAATATTCTATCATCCATTTTATCTTTTTGAGTCTAAAATTTTACATATAATTTATCTTTTATCATAACTAAGGAAAATTATAACTATAGCTATGTCTTCAACTCCATCAAAGACTCCATAAGGATATAATATTATCTAAGTAAACAGAAAGTGATGTGGGAAGTGATGTATGCTGACCAGCAAACTCAGTGGGTAGAGCATGAGACTCTTAATCTCAAGGTCATGGGTTCAGGTTCCATGTTGGGCGTCAATCTGTTGTCAGAGGCCACTTGTTCACTTCCCAGCTACTCAGACCCAAATAATCACACAGAAACTATATCAATTGCAATACTGTTTGGCCAATAGTTTAAGCATATTTCTGACTAACTCTTTTAACTTAAATTAACCAATTTCTATTAATCTGTGTATCACCACGAGGTCATGGCCTACTGGCAAAGTTCCAACAGGTTCTGGTGGAGGCATCTGTCTCCTATGGGTTGCTACATGGCTTCTTGCTCGCTCTGCCTATTCTCTCCTCCTCTATCTGCTTGGAACTCCTGCCTTACCCTTCTCTGTTAAGCCATTGGCCAAAAGAAGCTTCTTTATTAACCAATGGCAATAAAACATATTCACAGCATACATAGCCTCCCTTTTCTGTCAAAATAAAAAGAAAAGTTTTAACTTTAACATAGCAAGATTACATATAACAAAATAGGTATCAAGCAAGAATTACAGTTACAACATTTATATCTACTTTATCTCTTATCACTACTAAAGAAAACAATAATTATCATGGGCCAACTGCTTACCACAGCTGAAGTGGTGAGCGTGGCTCCCACCCAACAGTCTCAGAGGCAGTGAATGGACATCAGCCATGTTGACATGTTGGACTGGGCAGAGCCAAAAGGCAAAGCAGCCTTAGTCCTAGCCATGCAGCTTTGCATTTTAAGAAGTGGTTCTGCTTAGAAAAGGATTACAGATATGCAATAAAGGCAGATTCAGATACAAAAAAAAAAGAACTCTAAATAGGTCACAGTGTTGGATAAATATATGTAGGCTTGGGAGAGAAAAGAAAAAGAGTATTAAGAGTTATAAAAAGAGTAATTCGTTTAAAAATAAAACAAAGTCTTTAAAGAGACAGAATAAACTTGTAGAAAAAGAGAAAAAATAAGCCACATAAAGATGGTATATCACAGAGAGTCTGTATTATGTGTACTATCGTGTTTTCTTTGAATCTTTTGACTGTGAAGGAGCTAAACATAGAGAGACATTTCATTATATGGACTGTTAAGCTAAACAAATGTAAATATTTTAAAGGTATCTTGACTTCAAAATTTGGGTCTAAGGATTTGCTGCTTTGGAAAAGAGAGTCTGCTTTTGTTTCCACAGAAAATGAAAATCTGTGAATCCCTTCCATACTAATGTGATTTGATGAACCAAGATCCCCTGAAAGTTCACCATACATGAACAACCCCAAAAATTACTTCACCCAACAAAAAACAGGAAGTAGTTTGGAGTGAACTATGTCCAAATTCCAAACATTGTTTATGAATGTTTGTTTATATTTAAAGGGGAATATGCTATAGAGATTTGCATTGGTATGGATCTTGCTTTATTGATATAAATTTAAGATCAATTTATATATTTCTGCTCTTGATAGGTAATGTGTTTGTATAGTTCATTTAAAAATGTAATGTATAATTAAGAAATACAGGTTAATAGATAGTCATCTATAATAGTCAAGATTGTAGTCATGTTAGTTAGGTTTTCTAGATATGTAGAGATATATTTCAGTTAGATAGGTATTCTTCAAATCTTTCAGAGACCTTCAGAACATAGACTTTATATGTCAATGACACACATCTGCTCCTGGTAGCACCAGTCTACTTCAAGGGGATGATGGGCACTGAAGAGGCTCCTTATGGAGTTGCTTATCCATTTGGGAAAGAAACTGCTTTTGCTTGGAGTGTTTAATGTTATGCTGTATAAACTGAACATGAAGGATCCACAAAAAAATGACTGCTGAAGTTTTCTAAAGAAGGTGAGATCATCCTTTAGGGTTCCTGCTTCATGAAAGAGTCTGCTAGACATTCTGAAAGACACAGAGGAAAGAAACTGATGGAATTTGCCATTACAAGGCAGGACAGATTTTCAGATTTCCTGCTTCATGAAAAAGTCTGCCAGATACGATGGGCCTGTAGGTTGAAGATGGATACTCCAATAATACAAAAGAAGTTTGGGTAACTGTCCAGGAAGTAAGATGTCTTTGTCAATTTTAGAGTTTTGGAAGATTTATAAAATGCACTTCCTATTAACTTAGGTAACGTTCTGGAATTCTTTGATGGAGTTGAAGAATAGATTGATACAATTATAATTTTCATTAGTTATGATAAAAATAAAGTAGATATAAATGTTGTAACTGTAATTCTTGCTTGAAACCTGTTTTGTTATATGTAATCTTGCTATGTTAGAGTTAAAAATCTTTCTTTTTATTTAGACAGAAAAGGGAAGGTGGTGTGGGAGGTGATGTATGCAGTGAATATATTTTATTGTCATTGGTTAATGAAGAAGCTGCTTTTGGTCAATGGCTTAACAGGGTAGAGTCAGGCTGAAAGAGATACAGAGAGAGCATAGGTGACGTCAGAGAGAAGCCATAAAGCCCTGCCAGGGACAGATGCTTGACACCGGACAGAACTTACCTGGTAAGCCACAGACATATGGCAATAAACAGATTAATAAAAATAGGTTAATTTAAGATATGAGAGTTAGCCAGAAATACACTTAGGCTATTGACCAAACAGTATTGTAAATAATAAAGTTCTGAGTGATTATTTCAGGTCTGGGTAGCCAGGAACAAACGAGCAGTCTTTGCCTGCAAGGAAGTGCATTGCAAGAAAATTCTAAAACTCTAAAATTGTCAGAGACATCTCGCTGCCTGGACAGTCACTCGAAGTTCTTCTGTGATGTTGAGACATTTATCTCTAGCTTCCCAGCCCACAGTATCCAGCAGACTTTTCCATGAAGCAGGAGAAGGGGAGGGAGTGGGAATTGGGATAACTATGTAAAATGAGAAAATATTGTATTAAAAAATTCTTAATAAAAAATAAAATTAACCAGCCCCCTCCCAAAAAATGAAGGATCTATATGAAAATCCAGCTGCCAAGAAACTCTGATTGACTCCAGTTTTGTGAGTTTAGAAGTCCTTTTTCTTTAAGTTCTCTAAAGCCTTATGTACATTGCTGAATGCTGGGCACCATTCTGTAAATGGAGACTGTGCTTTCATTTTCTGGAAGCCTAAATCTGAATAATCTCACAGAAACTATATCAATTACAACACTGTTTGGTCAATGGCTTAGGCATATTCCTGGCTAGCTCTTACATTTTAAATCAACCCATTTCTATTATTTTGTATTTTACCACAAGGCTCATGGTTTGTTACCTCACATCTTCCTTCTTGGGTGCCTTCAAGGCATCTGCCTGACTCTGCCTTCTTTATCCCTACATTCAGTTAAGTTTTCCCACCTAGTTATAGTCTGCCCTCCCATAGGCCAAAGCAGCTTCTTTATTAACCAATGATAATAAAACATATTCATAGCATACAGAGGAGAATCCCACATCACTAGACCACTGAAGCAAATCCAGATGCCTCTCATCATTCCAGAGACACAGGGTCCCAACCAAAGATTTCCCCCATTGATTCTGTGAAAACAGAATGAGTTGCAAAATAATTCTTTTGAGTATCTAGATCATTCAGGAATGGTATGGTATGTACATAATTGAATTCCAAGATATTGCCATCAAAGTAGAGAATATAGTTGATGGCATGAGGAGGATGTGTTACTTGTCAACTTTAAAAATCTAGACTCACCTGGAATATGGGCTTCTGGGTATACCTCTGAGGAATTGTCTAGATTATATCAATTTTGTGGGAAAATCCACATTTCTTGTGGGTGGGACCATTCCCTGGGCAGAGGATCCTATGCTGTATAAGATGGAGACATCAAGCTGGACCCAAGTATGCACACATTTATCCCTTTCTGTTCCATGATTGTGCATACAATATGTCAAGATGATTTAAGCTCTTGCTTTCTGGAGTTCCCTGCCAGAAGGGACTGTACCTTGAACTATGGTCTAAAAAAGTCTTTTCTCCCTTAAGTTGTTTTCATCAGTCTTTATCATGGCACTAAGAAAAGAAACAAAGGCAGGATGTTTCATACGTAAAGAGATAAATGCAAACATGAAGCACAAGACTGGGTGATAAGTGAGTTTAGGTTCTCTGCGTTTCAAATAAAGGGTTGGATCATCATGGCTCTTGCAATTTACCTAATGACTGGTACTGTGTCTTTATATACGGAGACTTTGACATTGCTAGTGGCAGAGACCTTGGCTTCTACATTGTATTGATTTGACTTCTAGAAGAGGTGCGGACTAGGTCACTAAGGTTGGCGGCAAAGTTACTCCACCCTGCATTTCAAGGCTCAGTAGCCCATATGCTACCACTATAGGTCATACCTAGGATGACTAAGTGCCACCTGGGCAAGCCATTAGACAGAGTACACCCAGACATTATTCCTTGTCTCTGTCAGACCGTGCCTTGCCCTCTAGCTTTGCTGACTTCAGTCCATACCCTTTGCTGCAGGGACTATATCTGGAACCACAGCAGCCTCTCTGAGTTACGTGAATCATCCTGGCAAGGCACTGAAACAGGGATGTGTGTAGGAAGTTAAAGCCTACAACTACACAACTGAGAGAGGTGAGTCAACCTGGAGTCTGCCTGGCACTGTCAGAGGTCCTGATCATGCCTAGCCAATGAGGGGTTACCAAACAATGTCAGCCTGGGTGCTGGGAGTGCACATAAGGTTCCCCTTCTTGCTAAACAAATGAGCCTGCTGCTTCCCTTTCACCTGACTCCCGGTGCGGTGCCTCTGTTGTTGATGAAATGCCTTCTCTTCCCCTCCCCCAACAACATCAGGCACCTGAGTAGGAACTTCTAGCATAGGTTTGGAGCTTGCCTGGTCAGAGTCCTTTTTTGTTGTGGTTGTTGAGGCTGTATTTTTTGGGTTTTGCCTGGAACAGTTTCTAGTTGCCTTCCTCTCCTCACTCACCATGTTAGACAGCACTCCCAACACAGTGTATTTCAGGGAGAAGGCCCCTCAATGTCTTGTGTTCTCGATCCCTTTGGCTGGTAAGCATTGCGGCCCCATTCTTTTTTTTTCTTTTGTGTTGTCTGTCACATTTGTCTGCCCTTCAATTTTTTTTCTGATTCAGTTAATTTTGTACCTCCACTAAGCATAAAACGTGAGGGTCCAGCACAATTTCCCTCTCCTGTTGACTGCCATCTTCTCTCTAACTGTTGCCCACCTGCTATCTCCTTCTATAAAATGGGTAAAATCTCTCCTTCACCTCTACCCCTTCCATGTCTGATCTCTCTACAGCATCAAATAGTGAGGAGACAGATGGTTCAAACCCCATGAAACATGGTAAGGAGAACACAGCCACAGTTAAAACCACAAGTGCCACTTCCCCGTCAGCTCGACTCCTTCTGCTGGAGGCTCACATCTTCCTCAATACCCCTGAAGTGAAGTCCAACAATGTCCACCTGACCCTGGAGGCAGAAATTCCCTCAGACTGTGGTGTAACCGCCCCCATCCGCCACAACCCCCAGCTTAGGCCCCAAAAGCCAGCAGAAGCCTTTCCAGTCAACCTGGAGCAAAATGTTGTTAACCTGCCCCATTAAATTCCAGGCGGGGTACTCCTCGGCCCTGCCAGTAAGAGCAGGCCTGTGCTGGTGATCCAAAAGTCTTTTGGACACCGCCCCCCATTTTTCCATGCTCCCTAGTGCTGACCATTTATCTTGATGGACAAGCTGTCAGACGCATGGTGGACATGGGTGTGGGTGTCACCATATTAACAGAAATTGAGACACTTCTCTTCCCCCATTGGAAATTTAGACCTGACCCTCCCTTCAGTGGGGTAGGAGGCCAAACAAATTCAAAACTTGCCACCTGTCCAGTCCATTGGAAAGAACTTGATAGCATCAAGGGAGTCATTGTTTCTCTGGTACTGAGAAACCTCGGGCAGAGACATCCTGGAGGATATGGGTGCTGTCCTGACTACTGATTCTGGAGTTTTCCTTGATGACTTTCAGGTCCATGAAAAGACAGGCTTGGCAAACCATCATCCTATACATGAGTTGCACCCCCAATGCTGAGGAGTGCTGTCCCTCGGAAATCCACCACGGTCAATCCTCCTAGCCCAATTGCATTTGCATGGCTCTTGAATCGATACGTCTGGGTGGAACAGTGGCCTATAATTGAACCCAAGCTGTCAAATCTAAAGAAATTAGTTGCAAAATGGGTAAAGATGGGGTTCATAGAACCAACCACAAGTAAACATTTTTTCTGACAGCCAGTGGTAACCTTGAATTTTCTTAATGCTAATGAGAAAGGAACAGTAGCTGTGGAGAGACATTGGACAATAGAAAAAAAAAAACCTTTTGAATTAAATCAGCCATGTACTCCATGACCTCGGAATGCAAAGAAGGATATGTGGTACATTAGGGAAGGGATTCCACTTTTGTTTCCACAGGAGAAGAAAAGCTATGGCAGCTTCAAAATTAATTAAGATTCTAATAAACAGGAGAGACCTCTTAATAAGGAGAAATAATACTTTATCAACCTATGTGACATGTCAAAAGGAGAACTCAACAAATAAGGGTCGGGGCAAGGATCTGTTTCTTTTTTCTCTTTACAGAAAGATAGAGATACCCACCTTCAAGAAATCAAAGGTCCTTGATCATCTAAACATCTAAAGAAGAAGGGAAAAATATCCAGAAATAATTGCCAAGCAAAGAAAAATCTGACCTATGGTCCCAATATTTCAGTAAGGAAAAATCTCACTACCTTAACATTTATATTGTTTTACTTTTCAGAAAAGTTGTAGTCTTGGCTCAATTAAAAATCAAAACTGGCTTTGGAGTTAGAACATGGCTGTCTCCTTCTGGAAATCCAAGCATGTTGTTAGAAAAAAAAAAAAACTTTGAGAGTTTCTGTCTCGTATCAGAAGAGCCACCTGGTATGGGACAGAAGAAAACCAAAAATCTAGGGACTATTGTAATCAAAACTCTGTTATCTCCCCAAAATTATATTTCCCCTTACTTATATCTGATTCTTTAGTACCTTTCTTTGGATAAATATCTATCTTAAAATTTAAACTTCCAATTTTGATACTATAATGTTAAAGTTTTCCACAGTGAATAAAAATTTTTCCTAATGACAATCTCTGGAGTCTACAGAAGGAAGATGGGCCCCACAGCATCAATTCTCCCTGGCACATAATGATGCCATTGAGCTGATAAACATTACTTATAGATCCTAGGCTGGGAACAGAGCCTAGTAAATAAAAGCAGGGGCTTGGACAGTTACCCATACATTGTGTACAAGGCAGCATTGTTCTTAATCAAGAGGTAGAGGCAACTTAAGTATAGATTGACAGACTGATAGGTAATAAAATAGATAATTGATAGATAAATAAATGATAGAGAGAAGATAGACAGACAGACAGACATATATATGTGGCATGTATATTCAGTATAATATTATTACATTTTCAATGTATTTACATTATTTTTAAGTGTATGTGTGTCTATGTGTCTGAATGTATGGTCCTGCCTATGCTTCTCAAAAATTCAATGACTTTCTTGTGTCCTGAAAGACTTCCCATACCATTGGCATCCCCTATAATCTGCAGGGACAAGTAATTGTGGAGAGAACAAACAGAGGTCTTAAGGAGCTATTGTCCAGGACTAGCTCACCAGAGGCTAGGAGAGATCCTCATCTGGTCTTAATAGGTCCTTTTCCTTATGAACTTTCTCAGTTTTGATGACAAGGGGCTCAGCACAGCCTACAAGCACTATATATCTTTGTCAAGGAACACACCCCTGCCTCTATTGAGATGAAGAGATTGTATGTCATTCCAAGGGCAGTTGTCAGCTCCCTTGGTAACTCACAGGGGGAGGGTAAGTTCCTGTTTTTCCTCAGACTGCCATGACACCAATATGTGTCCCAGTAAGTCATGCATGCCCAGCCATGGATCAGCCCGCTTCCACCAAGGAGGGAATAACCCCAAATGGGTAATGTATATACTCCTCTTTCTTGCTCTCATTACCCCCCAAAACAAATTGATTTATTAAGGGAAGAAAAAGTTTGGCATAATATAAAATTGCTTTTTAATCCCTCCTGGGTTCTCACATATCCCTTAATTGATGGGGCAGTATTATTAATATTCTCTTTAAATGTCTCCTGCAACATATCCAAAAGCAGTGGGCAGCAAAAAAGGCGACTCTTAAGGTGCTGAAGGCTCTTAGGCATCCTTCTTACAGTCCTCCAAAGGAAATTATGCATGCCCTGCTATCTGAAATTCAAAAGGCTACTACCTGGTCCCCTTCCCTGGCTGCTCTCCTGTAATGAATGTTCTTCAAGGGTTGATAGTCAATGACGGGTAAGAAACTGTTTGGTAGGCCAGTCTAAGACGTGCACAGACCGGTTGCTGAGGCCTTCTGAGGCAGAGTCAACAAAGCCTGAGCAAAGAACTCTGCCTCCCACTGAGCGCCCACAGAATAAATAAAAAAGGATATGTAGGAAGTTAATGCCTATCAGGTTGAGAGATGAGCCAACCTAGAGACCACCTGGTGCTGTCAGAGATCTTGATTATGCCTAGCAAATGAGGGGTGACCACCTGATGTCAATGGATCAGAATGCCTGGATGCTCTCAGGACATATAAGGTTCTCTCTTTTGCTAAATAATGAGTCTGCTGCTTCCCTTCTGCCTGACTCCTGGTGTCCATGTCATTGATGCCATACCTTCTCACCCGTCTCCTGAGGAAGTCGTCAGGACCCAGCAAAAGGGGTGGTCATAGGAATCCCTAACAATGCGCTCCATGGCATATTTCAGGTTATTTGGAAATCTGAAAGAGCATTCATGCTATCTACCATGTGTAGATGTACGTGTGTGCGTGTGCGTGCGTGTGTGTGTGCGTGCAATAACTGCAGTAGTTGGGGTTGGCACTGGCGCTGGCACTTTACAATTTGCAGCATGTTCTCCTTTATGTCTTTTAGTAATTTATGAAGACAGATTATCCTTAGTTTTTAGATAATAGATATTTATTAGTGAATATAAAATTACCTCAAAATTTATTTAAGTAAATCGTATTAGACAGTGTCTGGAAGTCAAGGATCTCTGAGTCTCCTACTCTCTCATGAGAGACCTTCATCTACATCCGTTGCATCTTGTGAATCTCTGACTAGAATCTGAGGCTCTGCCAAGTGTTAGGAATACTTCCTAACACGAGCTCAATGCCGATGAAAAATTCCCAATCAAGCCAAATCAAAACAAGTCGAATTAAGAAATATCCAGGAGTTCTGCGCTCTCAGGTGGCCCCGAGCGGAGGGTACCAGGAATCCTTGGAACACAACCACCTGGAGGAGGAAGAAAGGGAGACCATGTGTTTCTTTTTTGGGGAACTTATTTAAATATCCTGGGGAGTGGTCCTGACCCTCCCCCCAGGAAGGGGTCAGGACCTGGCCTGCTGGGATTTGGAGTCCAGACCAGGCCTGGAGGCTAGGATAGATGCTAGGGGCTAGGAGATCATTTCCTCCATAGCTAGAGGACTCCTCAGTTCCCTGTCAGCTTCCTTCTGGAAGCTGTCAAATGCTCCCCATGGGTGTACCTGAATGACTTCCCTAAGTGCACTGTCCTTCCTCAAAGTTAACAGTGGAAGATCAAGAAAGAAACAAAAGCATTATTAGCCGAGCTCTCTCTGTGGCACTCGCCTGCTCCTTCTATATCCACTTTCTGTGGTAAGAGTCCCCTAGATCCTGCCACCTATCCAAGTAACAAATCATAATTTATTCCTTAATTGCTTGACATTTTTCTTCTTGATTTTTTTTTCTTTTAATTTTGTGCAAAACATCGCAGTTTTAGAGTTATTTTCCTTGGTGATGAACACTTGCTCCTACAAAGAAAGTGTGTCTTGTTCGTTCCCATGCTTCGGTGACATTTGCTTATGCTCCAACGCCCTCTTCAGTGCCAGTCTGATGTAGATAGCAGCAGGAAGGACACACACGTCAGTGTGTTAATGGAAAGTGTGACAAGTAAGAACTACTCTGAGTGAGCGGGTACACAATGCCCACCAGAGTGATTGTAGAACGCTCTCCAAGTGAACTGAGAAGCCTTCTAAAATTCTCCCAAGTCACTGGAGAGAGTGTCCCCTCTGTGGGATTTGGTCTCAGCTGAGCTAACTGGAAGTTCCTGTATGTGGCCACATCTTTTTGCAAATAAAGAAGGAGCAGGGTAGTGTCATCTGTAAAGAGAAAGGCAGGTTTTTAGTGTAGCGATAGAAAGAAAAGCTGCAGGAATAGTTTAGAAATGTTGAGATGTCATCCTTTGAGTTTTGAAACCAGCTGAAATAGTCTGTAGAGCCTAACACTGTAAGTCTGTTAGCGGAAACTTGCTTTGTTATTAAAATGAGAAGCACCAGGGGTACCCGGTTTGGCTCCAGGGGGCAAGGCAATTCAAGAGTTTTAAAACACAGGTTTGACGATTTAGCTTCTAGCGAGTTACAGTGAAGAAAGCCTTTCAGAGCACAGAGGAGTCTGAACTGCCGGCTTGTAAGTCTGGGAGAGCAGGGCATGGACAGTATTGACCTTCGTTTATGTTCTCAGAGGGTCTTGTTGAATGGTTAGTTACAAGTTACAAAGGAACGCCTAGTATGATTGTAAAGAGAGCGTTTAAAGAGGGTTGAAGGGAAAAATTCACTCATCTTAACAAAGCATTTACTTCCTTTGAACCAATAGTATTCTATTGATGAGGACTCTCGAGTTGGAAGTCTCTCTGGGATGATTCCAGAAGAGACCATTTGAGGTGCCCTCTGGAATTGGGGGGCGGGGGAGTAGGAAATTTTCCTTTACTCAGCACCTTTGAGAGTCTGGCATCTCTGGTTCTGCAGCAACTTTGACTGAAGGGTCTGAAAACAAGAATAAAAGTATAGAAATAGAAATATAGACACTAAAGATTAGAAGGTAGAAGTTTAGGATATAGGAAGAAGGACACATAAAGCTGTAAACCTGAGTAAACTACCAACAACTTTCTCAGCAGATTACAGATCAATCTTCACAGGGATTACTTTCTCGGATGCCTGGGAAATCTCCATCATGTTAGCTATTTACAACTGACTGTTTTATTACAAGGCCAGAGCATCTCCCTGTAAACTGAGGGTAGTGTCTTGACTGTCCTTAACAAACAGTAGGTGTGAACTGAGTTTAACCCTTAGGAGACAGAGATATGTGACCTCTGAGTCAGACACTGTCTCTGTTATGGGAAACTGGCACCACCAGAGGAGAGGCTAGTGTTTTGACTATTCTTGATAAGCAGTAGATGTGAACTGAGTAAACCTTTAGAGACGGAGATATGTGACCTCTGGGTCAGACACTGTCTCTGTCATGGGAAACTGGCACTACCAGAGGAGAGGCATGACCTCAGTTTGTACTCGGGGATACCAGGAGACAGTGGATAAATAAAAAAGGTTTAATTAATGAGCTCTGATAATGAAGGTTGTAAAGTATGGCAGTCAATATCTGAAAATTTACCTAAAAATAATGTGAAAGGCTTTTCTTCTAAGTTCTCAGCCCAAGAATCCTAATTTATTAACCTTCTAGTGTTACAAGCAGCCCCTTTTCTGACGAATTGCTAAAGATATCTGTTTTCTAGCAATTAGTGACTTTCGTTGTAGTCTCTCCTAAAACATATTTCATGATGGCTGCCTAATTACTCATGGACACTAGCACTCACTCCCCTCTTTAGGGTCTCCGCTGACCAACCCAAGGATCAGGGCAAGGTTGTAAAATTCTTTTGTTCAGGGATAATGCCTGGTGCCCCTGCTATAAAAAGTAGGTTCGAAAACCAGCCATTTGCCACAGTGTCAGAAGCCTGAACTCTGCCTGTGGTCTCAGCTAGCTGATAAGTTTCTGCGCCCCGCGGTGTTTTACTTTTTGCTTTTTATTTTTTTGAATTGCTTTTGGTTTTCCTGAGATCTGGTTTCTGGAATAAAGTTTGCTTCTGGTTTATTAGACTTGGTGGTGCTCTCATCTTTGCGCGACCCCCCTGGACCCAACATGACCAGATCCTGGTACAGCTTATTTGATTAGGGAAACTTCAATTTATGTTCTCCCAGGAAAAGCTGTCTCGACTATGATAGTTTTCAAAAGTTATCTTTCTGATAATCCTATTCAGGGCCAAAATATCGAGGTTTATGTTGGGGTAAAGCCCACTAAACTCAGGATTCAGAAGGATCACTATAGCAGGCAAAAGCTGGCTAAGATATCTGAAGGTAAATAAAATAAATTAGCTCATGTAAGTCTTTTTATCAGGTCTTATTTATTCTTCCTATGCTCTCTTCAATGCTCTCTCGTTTCCCTTTTGCTGTTTCTCCTCTCTTCCTCACTGTTCTTTTGATATTCTTTTTGCTCTTTGCCGTTCTACCCATCCCGCACGGTTTTCAGTTTATATACCCACACAGGCCGTTAACAAGCATAATACATTTCACAGAATCACAAAAACAGGTACAGGAGGAGCCTTATATCTCAGAGGCGGCATGGCTGTGAAGTTCCCTGGCAGATACCGGTAGGATTAATCAAAAATCAATACAAAATTCTAAGAAGTTTTCACGCACTAACTACATTTCTTAGGTATAGCTAGTAAAGCTGAAAGTTTGTGATTAATAATTGTAGCAAACACAACAGTGCTGTTGTGCTTTGTGAGCATTTCCACTCCCTTCCCCAGTGGATGGGAACTCAGCGCTGGTAACCATAGTAACCTGTGGGCCTGGGAGGAGGGCTAACGTGCTTGATTTGCATTAGCATCTAGCTTGCTGAGTTAAAGGGAATTTCTTTGGAGACTTTGCTTCTAGCTCAAGCAGGGTGCCCGCCAGCACCCAGGTGAGAAGGAATCTCTTTCTCTGGGGCTGGTTTAGTAACCCAAACCTTTGTCCTGTATCTCTGGGGGAAAAGGCAAAAAGTTAATCACCTAGGCTATGATCTTATGTTAATGGAAACCAAGGTGAAGGCTAAATACAGAATATTAACAACTTGTTAGGGTAGTATAAAAGGCCAGTATATTACCTTCCTGAGTCTACTGTTAGAGAATTCAGGGCCACCCAGACCTGATTATCAGTGAGAGCAGACTTTCAGTCTCTCTGCTCAGTGCCTTCTGCTCCGGGCTCCCTTCTCGGCAATAAGTCCTGTCAATAAGGATAGTTGTGGGGTCCAGCTTCATGTAGATTTGACTGTTAGAACAAAGCTTTGGCTGAGTAAATGCTTTCACACCAGGGCTCCATGGTGTGTCATCCAGTTGCCAGAACAGGAAAAATCAGGTTTAAAGAATGATCTATACACTGATGGCATATTTTAGGATGAATCCCGTTATGGAAGGGAGAAATGTCATGATTTCACAAGATTTCTATAGAACTGACAGTGACTATCCAACAGACAAGTGTTCCCAAACGTCTGCAAATCAGGTTCTCCACCAGATCCTACTCCTGTGGATCTATCCATTGGACCTGTACTTTTACTGTATAATACTGTAGGCTCACATAATGGGGTGGCTTACATTTTCATTATCATCATGGTGGAACATGGTGGTGCGCAAGCAGACATGACACTGGCTACATCTTAACTTGTAGGCAACAGGAAACTGCCTGAGACACTGGTTGATATCTTGATCATATATGAAACCTCAGAGCCTGTTGCCACAGTGATATACTTTCTCCAAAAAGACTACACCTACTCTAAGAAGGCCACACCTCCAAATAGTGCAATGCCCTTTGGGGACCATTTTCTTTTAAGCCACCACATTCTATTCTATGACCTCAAAGGCTTGTAGGCATATCATAAAGCAAATATGCATTCAGTCCAACTTCAAATGTCGCATAGTCTATAACAATCCCAAACTTACTTAAAAGTCTAAAGTTCAAAGTCTCTTCTGAGATTTATGAAATCTCTTAACAGCAATCCCCTGTAAAATCAAAATCAAAAAGTAGATTACATATTTCCAATATATAATGGCCATTTGAGTCATCATTAATAACCACATGACAGAGTCTATATTAGGCTGTTTTGCATTTTTCTCTGCCAATGGAATTAATCCCAAACTCTCCACTTTAGCTTCAGGCAGATTCTTCAGACAAGGGCAAAAACTGCCACATTCTTTACTGAAATATCACAAGAACAATTTCCAGACAATATACTAATAGTCTCCTCTAAAAACTCCTGAGCCAATCCCACACAGTTCAAATCATTCTCAGCACCATTGTCTCTCACGCTCCTACAAGCATGGTCCACTAAGCAGTGCTTAAAGTTTTCAATTGCTTTTCTAAGCCACAATCCCAAGGTCCATATTCCTTTAAACAAAAGCATGGTTGGGCCTATCATAGCAATACTCCATTCCCGCTACCAATTTCTGTTTTAGTCAGGGTTTCTATTGCTGTAAAGGGACACAATGATCACAGCAACTCTTATAAAGAAAAACGTTTAATTGTGGTGACTTACATTTTCAGGAGTTTAGTTCATTATCATCATGGTGAAACATGGTGGCATGCAGGCAGATATGATGCTGACTATATCTTGACTTGCAGAAAGTCTGACATGGTCAGTATCTTGAGCATATATGAGACCTCAGAGCCGGACTTCACAGCGCCATACTTTCTCTAAGAAGGCCACACCTACTCTAATAAGGCCACACCTTCTAATAGTGCCACCCCTTTGGGGGCCCTTTTCTTTCAAACTCCCACATAAACTTTAATAGAATTTTCCAAAATCAACTAAGAAACCAATTCAAAACATGGGTGGTACCCATACCTACAATTTTCAGTTTTAAGATGATAATAAAAGCAATACATTCATTTGCTAGGAACCCTATTTTGAAGTTTGAATTTTAGCCTGTTTTTTTTTTGTGCTTGCAGTACATATTTCTATACTCTTATAATGCTGAGTTTCAGCTAACCACAGCAATTACAAGGGTGGGGAGCCATAATCTACACATCACTATTCTGCAAAACTATGTGGGGGTGCGTGGAGGATATTAAATGAATTTTTGGTAATATTTTGAATTTATTATGGATCTATCAGAACATAGTCTTTCATTTGGGAAGCATATCTACTAAGCCTGTTGACCAAAAAAAGTTAGTCAGTCATCAGTGTTGCTTACAACAACATAACATAGACTTTCTTAGCCTGCCAAGTCTGATCTAGAGAAAGGGGAAAGCAAAAAAAAATTATCCTTGCCAAGTGAGGACCGGCACATGTAGTCTGCATCTGCAGATGCAGCAGGGTCAGTAAGTATGAGTGGCCGTGGCCGTGTCAGTAAGTGTGAGTGGATGCAGTAATGTCAGTAAGTGTGAGTGAATGTGGCAGTGTCAGTAAGTGTGAGTGGATGCAGTAGTGTCAGTAAGTGTGAATGGATATGGCAGTGTCAGTAAGTGTGAGTGAATGTGGCAGTGTCAGTAAGTGTGAGTGGATGTGGCAGTGTCAGTAAGTGTGAGTGGATGCAGTAGTGTCAGTAAGTGTGAGTGGGTGTGGCAATGTCAGTAAGTGTGAGTGGATATGACAGTGTCAGTAAGTGTGAGTAGGTGTGGCAGTGTCAGTAAGTGTGAGTGATTAGAGATCAGAATGATTCTGAGACCACTGGAGACTGATTGGCTGTCAGAGAACCATGAATGTCACGCATGAAGTCATTGCCCATCACAGTCCCAGCATTTTGGAGACTCCTTTTATTCCATAAGCCGTTGTTTGCTAGTCACCCCCAGACAGGAACGGTTTAAGCTGTCTGTTTTCTAAAGTAACTGGCTAACAGCTAAGTGGATTAAAAAGTGATTTATTAATGTTATGATTCTTTGAAATAATTTTATTACATTTGGTTGTGTGTGTGTTCACACAAGCCATGATGTACATATGGGGGTCAGAGGACAACCTCTGGGACTCAGCTTTGTCCTTCATATGTGAATCCCAGGGATGGAATTCAAGTCACCAGGCTTGGCAACTTAACCACTGAGTCATCTCTCTGGCTCCATCTTACAAATCGTGAGGTTAGAAGTCTAATACAGGTGACATGAAGATAGAATCAAGGTGTCAACAGGACGGAGCTTTCTGCCGGTGACTCTGGGGGAGACTGACACCCTCACCTTACCAGCTCCTAGATCCCGACATTCTTGGGCTCATTACATCCTTTCTCTGTTCTCATAGCGGCACTGGTGGGTCCACCTGTGTCTTCCCTGCAGTCCCTTACGCTTCTCCCCTTCCCTCTGCCTCCACCCTGCATTTGTAAGGAGCCTTGGATTATACTGGTCGTGTACATATAATTCAGGACCTATCTTGAGCTTACAAGCTTCCTTTCAATTGAAACCTTAATTAGCTTATTCTGTGCAAGCTAATATATTCACAACTTCAGGGACTAAAATATGGGCATATTTGGGGGAACATTATTCTGCCTAATATTTTTGATCTTCAGATAATTTGATAAATTTATTTATAAGATGGCTATTAGCGTTTCAATTTCTCTTGGAGTGGTAAATAGTTTAAGATTGCTTATCTCACAATGTGGATGTAGCCTTAGTGTTTCCTGCCAGTTTAATGAAGACCAAAGTATTAAAACGGACGCTTACCTGCTGTGGATGGCTTTCGTCAGGAAACATGACCTCTCTGAACCAAGACTGTCTGCTTCGATGTATGGTAATTAAACATTTCCTTCCCATGTCAGAGTTGCCCTCTACAGGTAATGAGACGCAACATCTATATTCCAATACTTAGACATGTGACCTTTGCTGTAGAACTGTAACACAATATATTTGTTGGCGATAATTTTGACTGTGATAAAAAAAAAAAGATCCACCTTTTTGGCTAACTGCTCATATCCAAACCTCAAGACATTACCTGTTTAAGGCTCAGGGGAAAATGCTTCCTGCATTTTTGAATAATAGATTATAATACAGCACAGCACTTCCCGCATTAAAAGAGAGAACACTTCCTGAAGGTCTAAAAGTCTTGCAATCCCTAGGGTACCCTGTTGTCAGAGGATCTGGATCACAGATGTCACTGTGACAGGTACGATTGCTTCCACTTTCACCCTTGGGCAAATGGAAGCTTGTTTCCTCACCCTGCCTACAAGTGCATCCCAGAGAAAAACTGTTGCTTATGTAGAAGGATGCACACAGGTGGGCCAGGGCTCCTACTCCCCCATCTAAGGGCACACTTTCATTTTCAATGCAATTAGTTGTTTAATTGAGCATCCAAATTTAGCAGTGCATTTGCATGAGCAATTAATTATGATTTAAAAGCACTCTGTGTTAATGGTTTCTTTTCCATTATCTACAAATGTAATTACTGAAGGATGAATCGAATTTAGAAATCATGTGGGAATTTCTTCCATCCCTGGAGTTCAAGGCTGTAGGTGTCAACAGTGCAGTTAGAAGTATAAGGCCTGAAGGCGATGGGTGTGGGGATGAAGGGCTGTTGGGGTGTGTCAGGATTGCTAATTAGAGGCGATGGTGTTATTTTTCTTGCTTACTAGAATTAATTCAAATTGCAGTTGCCATATTATTTCATTCAGGCAGAACAGAGATAAACCCCGCATACAGAAAACACATTTGAAAGGAGTAAACTCACAGTAAAGGTTTTTGAAAATGAAGCAATGATCTTAGCATTTTTTCATAAATCACAAAATTACTGTGTAGCTCGACTTAGATACACTCACGGTGCTTCCTTAATTAAGGAAAGTAAAACTATGACCTTAAGGTTTGAAATGACATTCAAATCAAGAGCTGGTTACAATTAACCAAGAACAGGATCAAAGGCTTAGACTGACAAGACTGCAGAAAAATCTGACCAAAAGTGGTGAGGGTTTCCTTTCATTTTCTGAGGACAAAGCATGAAGCATAGACCCAGCGGACACAGAGTTGCTTTGGAAGAGGCACGTACGTTCAAGGGCTATCCCGGGCCCCAGACTCTTTAGAGACTGAGCTTCAGAGGTCTGCTTGCTTGAGCTGAAAGTCTGTTAAGAAATCACGCTGGAGGAAGTAAACGGTCGGTGAAATACTGGGGGCCACGTCAAAAAAAAAAGTGACTCAAAGCTGTAAGCTGTCATGGACGCTGCTCTTGCCTGGAGTTCATTAAATTGTAATTGTAAATGCTTAAGTTATTATGTGGGTTCAGGGAGTAATGTCCTTGTCACACAAGCATGAAGATCAGAATTCAATTCCCACTACCCATGCAAAAGTCCACGTGCTCACAATGCCAGCACTGAGAAGGTGGATCCCTGCGACTCTCTGTCAGCCCACCTAGCCTAATCTGGAAGCCCCAAGTCCCTGTGACAGACCCTGGCACCTGAGGTGTGACACTCGAAATTAATCTCTCCACATGCACATACACAAAAACAAACAAACAAACACACACACACACACACACACACACTCACGCACGCAAACACACTTATCTGCAAAGATAGGAACACACACCTACATACACACATACCTGTATGTATATATATAAATATATATATATATACACACACACATATATATACACATATACACAAACATTGTTTTTAAAAAACTAAATTAATTAAACATTTTAAAACATGTGTTATACTATCATTATTAATTTATGCATCAAAAGTTAACCAAAAAAAGCTGAGAGAAGAGGTCTATGCCTGTTCCCGGCAGCAGGGGACTGAGGTTGGAGGATCATGAGTTTAAGGCTAGCGTGAACTACTTGGTGACATTATGGCTCCAGAAAAAGCAAAACCAAATAAAAATTAAATGAAAGCCAATTTGCTTAATATATACTTGATGGGGAATCTCAGCCATTCACATTCTGCTTAAGGTGTGGCCCCTTCAGGCCACACAAAACAAATAAAAGATCGAAGTGCCTTGCCACTTTCTCTTTCTTTGGTTCCTGGCTCCTTCGGTGTTTGTGGGATCTCTGGTCTTGTAAGTTTTCCCCCTTTTATTAAAAGCTAAATCTTTTGTATTAAATCGGTCTGGTTAATTATTGATCGACCACACCCGCTACAGTGTGGTGCCCATATCGAAAATTATAAATCAATAGTCATATGTGTTTGTCATATATATATATTTAGGCTAATCAGGTTCTTTAGATACATAGAGATTATATTTAGTGTAGATAGTATAATCTACAACCTCTTTAAAGAGCTGTGAAAAATGGCCTTTAGTTTAACCTAGAATTTTGTGCTAAAGAGACACAATCACTCCTGGCATCACCGCTCTACTCCCAAGAGAACATTGAGCACCAAAGACACTCCACTTGCAGCTTGTCTTCTTCCTGGCAGAACTGGCCTTTGGGCAAAGAAAAAGCCCATACCTCAACCACTGACAGAATTACAAAATATCCGTAAATGGAAAAAAACAGGTTTGTCTTATCTTGCCAAGACAGGGTAAGAGAGTTCTAAAAGGTTCCTTGCCTTTAAAAATGACAAGTCAGTTAGGTTAGGCCTTAGCCAAAGTTGGTTGACTCAACATTTACAAACGAGACTTTGGGTAATTGCCCAGGTATTCAGTTGTCTCTTCCATTTGTTGCACATTTCGGAAGTTTCCCGCTTGTACTTCCGGGCTGCTTGAGTAAACTTATTTTCCTTCTCAGATCTTTGATGGAGTTGAAGATTAGATAGTTGTAGTTACCATCTACATT
Source organism: Myodes glareolus (assembly GCF_982192425.1). Classification (NCBI taxonomy): domain Eukaryota; kingdom Metazoa; phylum Chordata; class Mammalia; order Rodentia; family Cricetidae; genus Myodes; species Myodes glareolus. The sequence goes on along the minus strand of NC_142047.1, from coordinate 9,949,409 downwards.
ATTTAGACTCCTTGAAATAGAATGTTTAGTAAAACTTTTGTTATATGTTTCTTGCTTTATACTGTTTGTTGTTTGTAATTTTTTATATTTGGTATCTGTTCCTATTGTATATAGTTGTATTGGGTTAAGTTCAATCTTGTTTAGACAAAGGGGGAGATGGTGGGGAATCTCAGCCAATCACACTCTGCTTAAGGTGTGGCCCCATCAGGCCACACAAAACAAATAAAAGATTGGAGTGCCTTGCCACTTCCTCTTTCTTCGGTTCCCAGCTCGTTGAGTGTTTGTGGGATCTCTGGTCTTTTCCCCTTTTCTTAAAAGCTAAATCTTTTGTATTAAATCAGTCTGGTTAATTATCGATCGACCATGCCTGCTACACATAGTGTTTCAATTGTTTAAAATACAAATATGGCTTTCTATTTTTTTAATTTATTTGTTTATTTATTAAAAATTTCCACCTCTTCCCCACCTTCCTTTTCCCTCCCCCTCCCCACCTCCTCCTCCCTCTCTAGTCTTAAGAGCAGTAGGGTTCCCTGCCCCATGGGAAGTCCAAGGTCCTCCCCCCTCCATACAGGTCTATAAAGGTGAGCATCCAAACAAACCAGGCTCCCACAATTTATGCAGTAGAATAAAAACCCAGTGCCATTGTCCTTGGCTTCTCAGTCAGCCTTCATTGACAGCCACGTTCAGAGTGTCCATTTTGATCACATGCTCCATCACTCCCAGTCCAGTTGGCCTTGGTGAGCTCCCATTAGATCAGTCCCACTGTCTCAGTGGGTGAACGCACCCCTCATGATCCTGACTTCCTTGCTCACCTTCTCCCTCCTTCTACTCCTCATTTGGACTTAGGGAGCTAAGTCCAGTGCTCCAATGTGGGTCTCTGTCTCTATCTCCAACCCTCGCCAGATGAAGGTTCTATGGTGATATGCAAGATATTCATCAGTATGGCTATGGGACAAGGCTTTCTAATAAATGAACTAGTCAATGTGACAAGGAATCAGGAGTCTAAATGGGAGAAAAATGTTTCATTATGAACTAGTCAATGTAAAACATTTTTCTCCCATTTAGACTCCTGATTCCTCTCTTTAAAGATCACCATGATTAACATCTTTCTTGAGTTCATTCAGAAAAAAATATATTTATATAAAAATATCTTTATAAATATATATATTTGTAATTTGTATATGCATATTAAATAAATATGTATATACTTGTACCTGTACTTTGTACCTGAAGACATCCAACCCCTTCTCTCCTCGCTTCTGATTTCCCTTTAAAAGTAGTTAAGATGGTTTAAATTGAGATGAGTCTCCTTTTCTTAGACTCCAAATAATTTCTACAAATTAGTTTTTCAGTACAATGAGCAGAACAATGTTAGATTTCAGTTTTAAGTTTGCTGAAATTAAGCTATTAAAAATTTAAAGGCATTTAAGTAGTTTGAACTGAAACTGCTCGCTTAAACATTACAGCGGTTGCAATTGTCCTGCCTCTGAGGACTGGAACGTGCCCAGGCCACGTTCACACCCAGGCGCTCTGCATTGACTCTCGCTGTTGGTTGCTTAAATCCGTCTGTGCTTGCCTTTTATATAAAATAATGTAATGACCATCTACATAATCACATGGATGTACTTCGGTGAGGATATGAAGAAAGGGATTTTAGAAATGAAACTGTCTGTGCATGTGACTCATGCATATGTGGGTTTTGAATTTTAGAAAATATTGGCCATAAAAAGTTATCAGGGTTCGCTACCACCAAGAGGGCTCGAGAAGCCTGATCCCCCAAATACCTTAGCGATGTATTAAGATTTCATTTGTGTGTGTGTGTGTGTGTGTGTGTGTGTGTTTAATGTATGCAGTTGCCCACAGAGGCCAGAGCAGGGTGTTAGATTCCCTAGAGCTTGAGCCATCTCACGTGGGTGTTGGGAACTGAATCCAGTTATTCCGGAAGACCGGATAGAGCTCTCAACTGTCCGAGCATTCTATTACCCTATTACCAATATTTTACAAACTTTTCTCAAATTACTAATAAAAATATTTTACTTGAATTTGCATTTTCGGTCCTATCAATTCCCTTGTTTATTTCTGAGTCTTGTATTCCAGGCCAGCATGGAAGTGGCTGGCCTTCTGTCCCTGCTTCCTGGGCTGAGGTCACATGTATGTAGCACTGTGCCTGGTAACCTTTCCCTTACTTTTGAAGTTGGAGGTCTTCCTCATGAAGACTGTGGCAGGGGAACTTCTTCGTCACACAAGGGTCATTTCTATGTTTGTTTTATTTCTTTTAAACATTCTTTCTTGATCTTCTGTAAATTCTGATTTCGTGTGCCTGCTCGGTAGCCCGTTCCCCATATTCCTCTGTTTTACATTCTGCATTGATCCCTTAGCTACTGCTGGTGCCGTGTGCCCTGCGGGACTGAATTTTCTGTGACACTCTGGTACTCATGGGACCACAGCTCCAATCTGGAGCATTTGTTAAGTCTGAGGACAGTGCTTTTGTGTAGAGAGGGTCTGCCTGTCTGCTCCAAGGTGCTCAGTGTCACTTAGAAGGGGGATCTCCCCTCTTGCTCTCCTGTGGCCTCTGGCTTCCTGTGGAATTCTGTTCACTTTTACTGACTAGCAGTTTCCCAGGAGAAGCGACTCTTTTGTTTTACAGAAAACTACAAAGCTTCTTGACATGAAGACGAAGCCCACTTGTCACCATGTTGTCTTCACCTAGTTAGCAGACACTTGTTTCCACTTCTGTTTCACTGCATCAGCTGCATAACTTTTGATACATGGTTAATTTTATGTAGTAATTCACTGCAGTGATTTCCCATTTACCTAAGATATTTAAAAGGAATCTCTTTTTAACATGTCATTGTTGACATATTTATAGCCACCTCTACTTTGTTAATTCTTATTAACATGATTTTGTGTTAAGAATTATGAGTAATGCAGTTTGATATAGGAATCTTTGTACATGCCGCTAAAAAGGCTTGTATGTGTCCAGTGCTTCCTCTCTCTGACTTGGAGGTAAGATAGATTTGGTCCACATTAATCTACCATCCTAGAGGAATGGGGAACAAGCAAATAAGTCAATTTTAGGTGATGCTGGCCGTGAAATCCTAACAGTATAAAGAGATGGTGAGGAAGATGCTGTCATGGACAGAAAGGCCAGAGCAAGCGCATTTCAAGCCCAGCACTGAGACAAGAACTGAGAAGGATGGAAAGAAAACACCTGTGTCAAGGCAGAGGAAGAATATCCCAAAGAGTAGAAATGGCAACTTACTATACAGAATTTCCAAAAATTTATGTCACACACTTTTTTGGTTATCATTATTACATGTTTATATTCCTGTCATTTTTTTTTAGTATTTTCAATATTTTTAAGTATTCATTGTGATCAACATTTCTATCTGTTACTTCCTTTTTTTAAAAAAAAATTAAGACCTTAAAGTTATAGATGTGAATGTCCATAACTCCTCATAGTTTTTTTTTTTCACTAAACAGGTCAAATAATGTTCCAGGAAAACTGACTTCTACTGCTAATGTAGTTCAGTATAAATATTTTTAAACTATAGACAATCCTTCAAGTACTTAACATGAAATGTCAAATAGTTGGTAAGACTAGGTGCCCAGAAATAAATGACCTTTACATAGTACATACATTTGAGAGGTGCTCTTGGTACCCTCAGACAAATCTGTGGGGGTATTTCTAGAACACATAAAAGCTTAAAATGCAGCAGGAAATGCTTAAACATTAGTAGAACAAATAGAAAATATTACTTGCCATAAGACAAATTTATAGATATTCAAGACAACTTAAATTCACAGTATATGAGGACATAGTCAATAAGACAAGAAGGCAGCCACTGAATGGGAAAAGATCTTCACCAACCCACATCAGATAAAGAACTTAAGAAATTAGACATTAAAATTTTAAATAACCCAATTAAAAAATATGGTACTGAACTAAACAGAGAATTCTCAACAGAAGAATCCCAAATGGCCAAAAAGATACTTAAGGAAATATTCACCATCCTTAGTCATCAGAGAAATGCAAAGCAAAACAACTCTGAGATACCATATTACACCTGTCAGAATGGCTCAGAACAAAAACACTGATGATAGTTTATGCTGGAGAGGATTAGGAGTAAGGGGAACACTCATCCTTTGATGGTGGGAATGCAAACTTGTACAACCACTTTGGAAATCAGTATGGTGGTTTCTCAAAAAATTGGGAATCAACCTACCTCAGGATCCAGCAATACCCAAAAGATTCCCAATCATACTACTAAAGCATTTGTTCAACTATGTTCATAGCAGCATTATTTGTAATAGCCAGAACCTGGAAACAACCTAGATGCCCCTCAACCAAAGAACAGATAAAGAAAGTGTGCCACATTTACACATTTACTACTCAGTGGGAAAAAAAAATATGACATCTTGAATTTTGAATGCAAATGGATGGAATTAGAAAACACTATCCTGAATGAGGTAACCCAGACCCCAAAAGATGAATATGGTAGGTACTTACTCATAAATGAATACTAGTTATAAACAAAGGACATTGAGCCTATAGTTCATGACCCTCGAGAAGCTAAGTAATGAGGTAAACCCAAATAAAAACATATATAGATCCACCTGGAAATTGAAACAGACAAGATTGTCTGATAAAATTGGAAGCATGGGGATGGAGCGAGAAGGAAGGGTGGAAGGGAAAGAGGAGGGGAAAAATGAGGGTTGCGGAGAACTTGAGGGAATGGGATAGTTGAGATGGAGGAAGGACAGAGATGAGAGCAACAAAAGGGATATCTTGATTTAGGGAGCCATTACAGGGTTAACAGAAACCTGGCTCTAGAGAAATTCCCAGGAATCCACAAGGATGACCCTAGTTAAGACCCTAAGCAATAGAGGAAAGCGGGCCCAATCTTGACTTGCCCTGTAGTCAGACTGATGAATATCTTAAATATCAACATAGAACCTTCGTTCAGCAGTGGATGGAAACAAAGGCAGAGACCCACATTGGACCATTGGACTGAGCTCCCAAAGTTCAGTTAAAGAGTGAAAGAAATGAAATATGAGCAAAAAGGTCAAGACCATGATGGGTTGACCCAATGAAACAGTTTACCTGAGCTAATAGGAGCTCACTGACTCCAGCTGGACTAGGAAGGAAGAAGCATAGGACCAAACTAGTCCATCTGAATCTGGTTGACAGTTGCATGGCTGGGGAAGACTGAGGGGCCAGTGGCAGTGGCACCAAGATAAACTCCTACTGCTTGTACTGGCCTTTTGGGATCCTATTCTCTTTGGATGTATACCTTGCTCAGCCTAGATTTGGTAGGGAGGGCCTTGGACCTTCCCCAAAGCAATGTGCCCTATCTCTCTGTGGAGTGGATGGGATGGGATAGGAAATTGTATGGAGGGAATAGGAGGAGGTGAGCAAGTTGGAACCTGTATTGGTATTTTTTTAAAAAAATCTAATTAAAAAAAAGAAAGAACCTTGCAGTACTAACAGGACCCAAATTGTAAGCACTGTAGAAAGAAAAACAGACCACGGAGTAAATAAATCAGTGTATCAGAAAGCATAAGAAAATTTCCTTAGATATACACACTTGAACTACATTTTCTTAATTTTTTGTTTGAGATTATAATATAGTTATATCATTTCTCCCTTCCCTTTCATTTCTCCAAGCCTCCCATGTAGCCCTCTTTAAAATTAATGAATATTTATCTATAAATAATGGATATATATCCATTTTATATATATGTATAATATTTCTAAATACACAAATCCAGCATGCTCAGTTTATACAGTGTTACTACTTGTACTTACATGGTTTCAGCTATGACCATTTGACATTGACAAGTCTTTTGGTGTGCTCTTCTCTGAAGAAGACAATATTTTGCTAACTCTCATCTTTTTATAGTCAACTATATGAACTATATTTATAGATCTTTACATCAGACTGAAAATTTTGAATCAATTCTTCACAATAGTAGATTCTTGAGTCTATAGACCATATTACTGTATTTATATTACACTTTCTTTTTTACTATCTACCCATCCGTTTACATGTGTCTCTGTTAAATAATCAATTGGAGTTTGCAAGCATGAGAAAAGTTTGACTAACATTACTTTCTAGAAAACTATTTCCTATCAGCAATGTGGACTGTGGGCTGGTAAGGAAAATAGTTGGGTGTTTTAGAAGTTTACATTTACCAAATGTAGTCATATATCTTCTTTTCGGCACATTTACCTGGGGTAGAGTTATTATTCCCCGTTGACAGTTCCCATTCAGAGAAGGGCTTAGCTTGCACATGTCAGATGCAAGACTAGGATTCATTTGCCTGTTTTCAATACATTCCCTGACTTCTAAGTTCATTTCCGCTCTTCACTGACATCCCATGCACACCCTGCCCCCTTTCTGCAGCAGCACTGACACTCTGACTCTTGGGAAACTTTGATACCTCTAACGGCAGCCAGAGACCTGCTTGCAAACCAATGAGTCTATGAATCTGTTTTCCTTTATTCTCAGGAATATAGCTTGGCATTTTTCAGATGCCCAACAGTTAAATGCCGCTACAGACTAATTTTTAGTCAACGAAATTGGACAAAAAGCTGTATTCACCTCTTCTAATCCTGGTGCTAAAACCTTTCATGCTCCTTCATCCTCTGCCATCTTTGGCAGGTCTAAAGAGGCACAGGGTGGTGAAGTCATTCGAGATAGAAGAAACCTGAATGGTTCATCGCGAGAAGAAAAGACTGAAAACCAGAGCTCTTTCTGGGTCCAACACATGATGTCACTCTCCGTCACGGACAGGAAGGAAGAATCACAAGCACAAGATAATTGTGTTTTGTAATTATAATTAAGATATGTGTTAGCTAATGTAAAAGTCAGGAATCCATATGCTAATGCATTTGAACTTTTCATTGCCAAGGAAAGCCCTTGGGTCAGCAAGATGTCTCAGTAAGTAAAGACGAGGACAGATGGCCTGAGTTCTGTGGGTAACGGAAGGTAGAAGGAGAGAACCAACTCCACAAAGTTATATTTTGACCTTCTCTAAAAGACCATGGCACACATGTCTCTGAGTCCCATCACACATGGTAATAGTAATAAATGATAGAGAAATTGTAAAGCCCTAAAGTGAAAAGGGCTAGTTTACAAAGCTTATTTACATCTTTCCTGTTTTCGATGGCATTTTTCCTTTCGTGAGCGTTGTGTCTTCAGGAATATAACACTAACAGTACAAGGTTGTTTCGAGAGTAAAGGAGACCGGCTCTTACATCAGAACACAAAGCTGATGCCTCGGAACTGGCCTCAGTAAACGTCCTCTCCCTCTGTAGACTCAGTATTGCCAAGCTGCTAATGCCCCAGTTACAATGAAAAAGACACACAAATATTTCTTCATGCATGATATCCCAGTGTGCTTGGCATGCAATCAGTGCCACCCACCCACGGTTTTCAAACTCATCCCAGATCACAAATAACTCTCAGTTAGTTCACTGTAGCTCGCCAATTGTCTTAAATTAGATGAAAACTGTAATTTTCAAAAACAAATGAAGTGTACACCTACAGATTGAAAAAGACCCATACCTTAATAAAATATATTTCATCTGTATGTTATTTCTTTTCTTCTTTATACTCCCAGGGCCTCTTAGGATGCAGCTAGATGAGGCTTCTTAATTGTAAGTAGCCACTTGGAATTGCTTAATAAATGCTGACTTTCGACTCAGTGCATAGGCAAACTTCATCATCACCGCTATTTTCTGGATGAATTCCTAAGTTTGTATGGATCTGTGTATCATGCAATTTTCTTTCTTATTTCTCTAGACAATGCCAATTAAGTCAATTAGAAGATCTAAGTGTCTTAACTATACAAGCACATTTTCTTATGAAGAGTGGGAAATTTATTCCTAACCAAATACCTACCCTGGATGTACCCAGGAGCCTCAGTCTCCACAATGCTTCACACAGCCCTAAAAGTGGGGACTTGGAGAGTAGAAGGGCCAGTGCTAGCAGTTAGGGTGCTAGATATTTGTGTGTCACTTATAGCAGGTACAGGTTTTTAAGATGAAAGGATCTAGAGTGTTCCCTGTTTTTTGTTAAGAGTTCTTCTCCTCGCTGTGGCTCTGCTTCTGTCTAGAGTCATGGGTCGGGTGCTCAGTGATGATGTCCTACTTGGGTTACTTTTCTCTGTGCATATTCATCTGGGTAAAAATGAATAGTGGGCTTCATCCACTCTGCCATGTTTTCCTTTCTAAAAATCTAACCTTTTACAGCACATAAGTACTGTTTCAATTACACCTACTATAACTGTTAACGTGTGTGTGTGTACATGTGTGTGTGTGTGTGTGTGTGTTAATAAGCAGGAAGCTTATTTATTTATTTTTATTGGACTTGAGAAAATCACATTCCTAAAGTGTTTGAAGCCTTTGCATTTATAGCTTTTGTCTATCTGTGTGTTTGTTATATTCATTTATTTATTGTGTTGGGGTATATACATCTGCCACAAGAAGTATATAGGTCAAAGGACAACTTGTGGGAGTCAGATTTTTAATTTTATCATATGGATCCTGGAGACTGAACTCAGGTGGTCAGGCTTAGACAGATATATTAGCAGACAGAGTTTATAATTATCATAAGCTATATACCTCAGCTATATAGCTAAAGATGGTCAGCTGCTAAGGTGCTGTGCCCTTGCAGAGAACACATTAGGTTCTCCGTACCCGTATCCGTGACTCCAACCATCTGCTACTCCAGCTCCAGGGGACCCATTGCTTTTGCTTCCGGACTCAGTGGGCACCTGCAGTTGAACAAGTACATACAGATAGACATGTGCACACACACGTACACACACATAAAATCACACACACATATGTACACACACACATAAACTAAAATGAAATCCTTTTTAGATATATCTCTGTACCTCTCATTCTTTGATACTCCAGACCAGTTACAAAATCACATTTCTTTCAACTTCCTTGTGTGTTTTTACTGAATTGCACTTACCAAGAACTCAAATAACTATTCTAAACATAATAGGAAAAAGGATTTTTATGGGACTCAAACTAAATCATTTGAGTATGGCTAACAAATCTCCTCCTCAAAGGTCCATTTATAGGAAGTTTGGCCCACAAGGTTGTGGGGAATTGGATAGTGTGTACCTTTCACAAGGACAATGGGATATCGTTAGGTCATTGAAGGCCTGCCTCTAAGAGGAAGATAGGCTCCCATCCCTCAGTCTCCTTCTTGACTGGTGATGTGGCTGTTTGTTGGCCATGTGTCTGTCCCTGCTATCCTATACTCTCACAGGACATTAGTTCAGTGGTCAGCTGATTCGTGAATTTAAACCTCCAAACTCTCAGCTGAATAAATATATTCTCTCTTGAAACATCTCAGGCACTGTGTTGTGTTTATGAAAAGCTAGCTAATGCAGAAGTTTTAAGGCTTTGACCAGCGCAAGTGGTTTCCAGAGCAAAGCAGGTGGAGGGCTCTGGATCAGTGCCTCTCTCTCATGCTGCTACGATGCTTTCCTCATAGCTGCAACAGTGGTAATGCTCAGGTACAGTTTTGTAAGTCCGTGGTTTGTAGGTTTAAAAAGTGTGAAGAGGAATGTGTGGAGGAAGAGAGAAAAAAGGAAAGAGAAGGGGAAGAGGAGAGGAGGGGGTAAGACAAGACATTCGGGGTCTTGTTGGCATGTACGGTTTGGTCTTCATAGATAGTCCGGGTTAGACTATTCCTCCTGTCCCATATGTTTTCTTGTCTTGTCTTTCCTTCCTTCCTTTTGTCCTTCCTCCCTCCTTTCATTTCTCCATCCTTTTCTTCCTTCCTCCTTCCCTTTTTCCTCCCTCTCTTTCCTCCTTCCTCCCTCCCTCCCTTCCTTCCTCTCTCCCTCCCTCCATTCCTTCCTCCCTCCCTCTCTTCCTTCTTCCCTCCTTCCTCTCCTTCCTCCCTTCCTCCTTCCTCCCTCCCTCCCTCCCTCTCTCCCTCCCTCCCTTCCTTCCTTCTTCCTCCCTCCCTTCCTTCCTTCCTTCCTTTCTTTATAACATTGGAACAGGGAGAAAGATCCCTCTCGTGTAACAGGTCTGCACTTTTATAATATGTAGAACCATAGTCTGCCTTTGATTGAAAGCACAACTACATATTCTGTCCTTGTAAACCTTCTTTTTGTTTGTTCCTGAGGTTCTTCCTCTGTCAGCTGGAAGACATTGCTATAGTTGTATGCAGTATGTCTCCACATATTCACTTCTTTTCTTAACATTTCTTACTATCTTAGAACTTTCAAAATCTCCTCTGTGACCATAATCAACAGCTTTGCAGCTATAAGTCTTTGATAATATCAAAACATTGTAGTATGGAGGCCACTTGTTAGTTTTCTGGCTTCCCAGACTCCCAAAATAATCACAAAGAAACCATATTATTTAAATCACTGCTTGGCCCATTAGCTCTAGCTTCTTATTGGCTAACTCTTACATATTCATTTAATCCATCTCCATTAATTTGTGTATCGCCACATAGCAGTGGTTTACTGGCAAAGTTTCAGCACGTCTGTCTCTGGTGGCAGCTCTATGACATCTCTCTGACTCCACCCTCTTTCACCCAGCATTCAGCCTAGCTTTCCCTGTCTTACTAAGTTCTACATTGCTATAGGCCAAGTCAGTTTCTTTAATCATTAATCAATAAAAGAAACACATAGACAGAAGGACCTCCCACACCAAAACAAGAACATAAATATGTATTTAAATAAAAAATACTTTTAACAGAAAAATTGATTTCTCTACACATAGTAATGATTATAAAATCTACACTATGTAACATTCCAAGCCTTAAAATAAGGTTAAAATTCATGTGTCGGAGGGAGGGTACATCCATTCATCCCTTGTGTGAATGGCCAGAGACTGACATCCGGATGTTTTCTTTCGTATTTTTTTGTGATATAGTTTCTCACTTCTAAACTTAGAATTTTCAGTTCTGCCGCTTTGACTATACTGACTGCCCAGAGATCTTCCCAAGATCAACCTGTGTCTGCCCTTGGCATTGGGGTTACAGAAGTGCTCCACTATGCATGTGTGGGCATTAGGGAATCCAAACCCACATGTTTATGCTTGAACAGCAAGCCCACCCCCACCAAACCATCTCTCAAAGCATATGAAGACATTCTTTCAAAGCCTTCAACAATGATCATCCTATCTGCATTTGGAAGATAAATTATTTTATAACTTACTATTATTATATAAATAAATATCACTAACTTGAAGGAGTTTAAGTATATGGCTACTGCCTGAGAACTATATTTATTTTACTGTCTCCTTGAATATCACTGTCATCCCCCCCAAAAAAGTGTTTTTTTTTCATACATGAGCTAAATGCTGTTGAAAGTCAGTAGCTATGTTATGCTTTTTCTTGAGATTCATATTTTATTAAACTTGCTGCTTTTATCAAAAGCAAATTTCTCCGAGAGAAGGTGCTTTGGTGTCTTTTCAGCTTCTTATAGAACCTGGTATCATGTTCACATAAAGAGTTCATGTGTAGAGGCTGAAGCAACGGCTCATCAGTGAAGAGTATGGCCTACTCTTGCAGAGGACCAGAGTTCAGTTCCCAGCACCCACATGGTGACTCATGATCTCCGTAATGAGCTGATCCAATTCCTCTTCTGGCCTCAGTGGGCACAAGGCATGAATGTGGTGCACATACACACGGGAAAGCTATCTATAAAGTGGTGTGGGAAGTCCTTCTGTCTATGTGTTGTTTTATTGGTTAAAGAATAAATCAGTTTCAGCTAGTGGCTTAGCAGAATAGGGCAAAGTGAGAGTTCCAAGCAGAGAGAAGAGGAGAGAGTAGGCAGAGTCAGAGAGAAGCCATGAAGCTCCACTGGAGACAGACACCAGAACCTGAACTTTCCCTGGTAAGCCACAGCCACGTGGCAATACACAAATTAATGGAGATAGGTGAGTTTAGGATATAAGAACCAGCTAAAAATATGCTTAACCTATTGGCCAAACAAATTGCAAATCATATAGTTTCTGTGTGATTATTTTGGTTCTGGGCAGCCAGGAATGAACAAGCAGCCTCTTGATAAAATTTAACTTAAAAGGGTTTATTTGTAGCTAATTTACAATTAATTGTAACTAATACAATTAAATTGGTTTATCATAATATCAACTAGCTATGTACTGTGCTCTGCTCTCCAGCACAGTGGGGTCTGACATTAAGAACTAGCACTTTGATGAGATCCAGGAGCCGCCAAACAACTCGTCCTTCTTACTGGCTTGCCCTCCCTTTGAAAGCTATAAGACATTCATTTTAACTCCCTCCTAGCCACTCATAAGAAGCTAAACATTAATTTATCACCTGCTTCAGAGGGAAGCCTTGACGTTCGTCCACCTGAAGTAGAGAGAGAAAGCGACTTTCTTCCCCCAGTGTGCCTGACTTAGACCTCTTCCATGCACGTGTCTAGGAAGGCACAGAGCAGGATGCTGTCACAGCGGAGGATGGGTGTGGATAACCCGAACAAGGCAGGCAGCTATGGGTATGTAGATTGGTGAATCCACTATCAGGAAGTGACACTTTGTGATCCTTCCTGTTTTAAGAACCATTCTCTCGACTCGAGCTTAGAATTGAATATTCCTTCCACACTTCAGATCTATGTTCTTACGCTCTACTTGTTTGGAACCCTGCTATTTTGAAGGATGATCCTGAACAGTGAAGGAAGGAAGAGACACTGTCTATTTCATTAAAAGATACCTGTTATACGTCTACTGACATGAAAATAAATTGCATCCCAGTGCTTTAGACCATAGGGGACAATACTGCCAATGTGATATATCTCTCTTCATTCACGAGGGTTTCAGTTAGAATCCTTGAAGATTTGCAGCTTATTTGGGCTTTAAAGAGAAATAGAATTTTTAGCTTGTTAGGTTGGAACAGTTTGAAAGTCTTTCATGGTCTGCTCACCATCCTCCAATAATAGTTTCTAATCACTCAACAAGGAAGAACAGACTAGTGAAATTAGATACAGATGAAGGAATTAAGAAAGGGAGCAAGAAATGAAGAAAGGAAGGGGAAGGGAGAAAGAAAAGAGAGAGGAAAGTGAGGGAGGAAGATAGAATGGAAAGGGGAGAGGGAGGGAGAGAAGAAAGAATGGGAAGGGGAGGAGAGAGGGAAGAAGGAAGGGAGGATGGGGAGGGAAGGGGAGAGGAAGGGAGGGAAGGGAGAGAGGAAGGAAGAAAGGAAAGGGTAGAAGGAGGGAAGAAAAAGAGGAAGGAAAGAGGGAGGAGGAAGGGAAGAAAAGAAAGAAGGGAGGAAGGAAAGAAACCAGAGAGGGAGGGGAGGAGGGAAGGTAAAAGAGAGGGAGGGAGGGGGAGAAGGGAGGAGGAGGAAGAAAGGAGTTTCCTGGTGAAAAAGACAAGCCACAGCTATGTTATGAGTTCTATGAGGTAGATTGGCTGATTTTCCAACCTCGTTGTTGAGGACTACATCTCAATTACCTTGAGTTATCTTTAATAGCAGACTTTCATTCCTCTTCCCTTGTTTCAACTAACATCTTTGTAAAACTACCAGGTAAAACCTTTCAGAATGTACTAACTTACTAGATCCTAACTTCCACCTTCCAAAAATCTAAGGATGTCCTCAGCTAATGTCGGAAATTGGATTTCCCTCCTTTGCTTAACACAGCGCTGATGTTGCCACCAATGTACTGAAAATATGCTTTCTTCTGACTTAATTGTACTTTATTGTATAAATAAATAAATATATTTATTTATAAATATAATAGATTCATGAAATACTTTCCATACTAGGACATATCATTTGGGGCTTCCTAAACCATACTTTTGAGCCCTAGGCTCCTATCTATATCAAAAATAAACTCTTGCTCCCCTTGGGTTAAGAGTTATGCCTGGTATACTAGTTTTGGCACCTGTTTATGGGGCTCCAAGCTGATCCACTGTTACCAGACAAGTAAGTTTCATTGCCAGAAGGACCCAGAGGCCCTCGGACTCAACCATCTATGTAGCCTTCACATTATGGATATTGTTGAGCTATTTTCTATGGGCCTAAAGCTCTCTTTGGTTTCATTTTTGTGCTGGTTGTTCACTGATCTCTTGCTTTGATTGATAGCATTCAATTTGGGACATTTTTTTTTAGGTCTTTATTTGCAACATTGAGCCCATTTTCTCCTGCTAATGCAGTAATTCCTTCTGTTTCTCTCCTACTTATAAACCTTATCTCCTCTTGGTTAGAAAGTCTATAAGTACCTGATCATAAAGATGCCAAAGGGAGGTAGCTCTTGTCACCCCAGTCAGGCAGGGTGGGGGTATCTGGAGTGAGGGTGGGAACTCCTAAGAGTACACTATGGCCTAATATGGGATCCTTGTAAAACTGTGCAGGAAGACATGCATAAAGTATTACAACCCATGATTGTGATCATCTTCACGTTCCTATGAATATCCGGGACAGACCTGAGACAATGGAAGGAACTGACTTCTGGATGGCGTCCGAAAGGGCTGGGCTACTCCTGGAAGCCACGCATAAGCTTAACACCAAGCACAAATCCCTCCGGCTAACAGACAGCTGCAAAGAAAAAGGCACTAAAATGGGAAACAGAAAGTTAGGAAAGAGAAAGTTTATGGAGAAAAACAGCCGTGTGCTACTTAGCTGGTTTACAGTTGACAAATACGGAAACTCAGCTTCTATGTGACAAGGCAGGAGGGAATGTTTGCTATCCCCTGAATATTTTTCTTGGGCAGTAAGCTGAAAGTCTTAGGTAAAAGAGCTCAGTTGGCAGCCTACTTTAATTGGAATTTTAAAGTATCTAAGATAATGCCATGAGCTGTCTTAGCAGGTAAAGGTGTTCACTGCCAAGGCTTATAACATGACCCACAGAGAAAGAGTGAACTCTAACTCTCCTCCTCCCACCCTCACCCCTTGGCGCCTTATCCTCTGACGTTCACATGCCTGATGTGGCACACGCCAACATACACTCTCTCTCACACATGCAAGTAAATAGTAACTGTAATATTTTAATCTAAGGAAGGAAATTATGAAATTTATAATTTATAAGAAACGCTTATTCAATATTATTAATGCTTTTAATTAACAACATTTTAAAATAAAGATGTTAAAGTAGAGAAAATAGTTTTAAATTTTTGGGGAGTGGGTCAGAACCAAACCTAAATTCCTTGGCTGTCTGCACTTACCTGTATTATTCGAACCTTATTCCTTCTTCCTTATCTTCTCACTCTCGTGAGATTCTGCACTTCCTGTAGTTTCTCTTGGTGTTTATTCCAGCTTCCTTTTCTGTGGTCAACTGGAATCTGAGGAACTGTTTCGGTCTTCTGTTGCTCAGACTGGTACATCCGAATGTGTGATTCTCTTTAGGGGAAAAGTTCGCTGAGCTGCCGAGAAGCCCGTGCAGTCTGAAGTCTTTGGGTGGGGTGCTCTATAGATATACGGTAGATCCATTTAAGCTATTTTTAATCTCCACCTAATCTCAATTTTTTTTTTATCCAGATGACCTGCCCATTAGTGAGGGTGGAGTGTTTAAAGCAGCTACTGTGGGTCTGTTGAAGTTAATCTGACTTTCTATTCTCTGTCTTTAAAATCAGACACTTTCCTTCCAGACTCTCCATAGAGATATCTCTGCTGCAAGTTTTATGTCACCTTGACACTTGCAAAAAGGAACTTCAATTGAGAAAGCGCCCCACCATATTGGGCCATGGGCAAACAAATGATGTGTTCTCTTAACTGATGGTTGATGTGGGAGGGCCCAGCTGATTGTGGGCATTGTCATCCCTGGGCTGGTGGTCCTGGGTGCTATAAGAAAGGCTGAGCAAGCCATAAGGAGCAAGCCAGTAATCAGCACTCACTATGGTCTGTGCATCAGCTCCTGCCTTCATATTTCTGTCCTAACTTCCTTCAATGATGTGGAAGTATAAGCAAAGTAAACCTTTCTTCCACAAGTTTCTTTCAGACATGGAGTTTTAGCACAACAATAAAAACCCTAAGACACTCTCTTAGTGATCAAAAATTTCTTTAGCCTGTTTTTATTATGAAAGTTTATATTTATTCTTCAACTGTAGAGTTTTCCTGGTGTAGTAGTGGGTTGACAGCTGCGGTCTTTCAGAACTTGAAATGTATCTTTTCAGTTCCTCTTGGCCTCAAGGGTTTCTATTGGATAATCAGATGGTTTATTTTCTTGATTGGCTTGCCTTTGTGTGTTATTTAACCATTTTTAATTTCATCTTTCTGTGCCCTTTCTTTGTTCTGTAGTAGTAATTATTAATAAATTTATACAACCGAGGGATTTCTTCCTTATGGCTTTGTTGTGTACTTCTTTCAGTCTCATTTGCCCTAATTCCAGCAGACGTTCAGTTCAGTGTGAGAGCCCCAGTGAACTCACCCCCATCAGGTCAGCGGGAGCCTTCCATGACGTGCTGAGATTAGGCATCTTCCACACTGGAGTAAACAGAAATGGTTTGTAGAGGACTAATCTTTCTGACCAAGGAAATGAAATATTCCAGTTAAGGACTCATTGGAGCTGTGGAGGTCAATGAAGAATTGAGTGCATGGGAAATAGTGGTGGAGAATATCTTCTGCTTCACGGTGCCTCTATTTCTGAAAGTTAACAACCTAAAACTGTTGCACATCTCAAGCTGTTTGCTGAATGGTAAAGCTCTGGGACGCACATTAATCCCAGGGTATCTGCCTCCACCCCATTGTTTTCTTTATTAGCAAGCAAAGATCCCCATCTGTTTCCTTGTAAGACAGAGTGACTCAGCCATTCTATATTTAATGCCCCCTTGGATATCTGCTTTAGCGTGTACATGCTGGGACAAGAGCACAGCAATCGACTGGGACACCTTCTGTTGACGACATAAACATGATGGCCCTGGAGACAGAGGTTTACGCTCTGCTTGAAATATGCAGAAAATCAGAATCTGTTCGATGCTATTTTTTGCCAATATTCTCAAATGAACAGTTGATTCCTGCATTAAATTTAATCAGATAATATAAGTGTTAAGATTGTCTAGATCAATGCAGAAGCCGGGTAGGGGGTTCTATCTCATAATACCCATCAGCAACCAGTGACATATTTATAAGAATTCATGGTGGGCACTAAGAAGGAGAATTGTGTCAGGGAACTTTCTTAACTTTTCCTGAAGATCCAGTGTGTCAAGTTATCTATTATTGCATTATTTTTTTCCAGATTGTCCCTTCAATGCTTGTAGGAGTTATACGAGGTATGTAGTATACCTCGTATACTATATCATATATATCATATATAAATTAGAAAACTAGCATAAAAATATGCTTATAAATCTCCATTTTGGATGCTTAAATGCTTTATTATTATAAAGAACTATATGAGGCCATTTTATGGAACTGTATACTATACTTTGGCCAAAATATTGGTCCATCCCCTTGCATTTACCCACCCCTCTTATTCTTCAAGCCCCCTTATTTTGGACAGGTTTGAGAATACTCAGGCTTCTAAATTCAGTATTTTTTTTTCCTTGGCTATGCACCTCTATGACAACACACATACTCTGTGTCAATTAGAGGAAGTTTTCCAGCCCTTTTTAACCTACTAAACTCATGTTATTTCTTTAGTGCCAAATCTATGTAGCTTATTCTAGATGAAAGCATTACTCTTCATTGACTACATTGCATCATTCTTTTTAATTTAAGTCGAATATTAACCTATTAAAATATATTTGTGCTGGGTATTCTTGGGTTTCTAAAGTTTGGACAGAAACCTGTTTCATATCAATTTCTTTGAGTACACATTTTTATGTATTTTCCAACTAAGTTAAGCATTAAGAAAGCGTTTAAAATGTCACGAGGGAAATTATAAAATCTAAGGAAACAGAGCTGTGCCTGTATAGTTTATGTCCTTCTGCTATAACAGACAGGTTTCTGAAGATTTAGACGTTCTTCCACCATGAGACAGGCAGAGGCATCTCCTTTTCCTGAGCTTCCTTTCCTGTAACTACAGTGTAACCCAGCAATACCCTAGCAGCAACTCGCCATTCTTGACAACCAGAGCAACAACTCTGCTCTAACCCCTGTCACGTGTATTACACTCAGATACCTCTCCACAGAATGCATTCTGGGTAACTAGTGTACAAGATTCTTGGGTGGTTGTTATAATGGTCTGTCCTGTCCCTTTAAGAGACAAGCCCTGCCCACTCCCTCCCCTGTCTGCCAAGGCAAGCAGATCTGCTTCTGCTCTGAGCTCCTTTCTTTCCATCTCTCTCCCTAAAAGGCAGCTTCTGCCTCTCTTCCTTCTCCCCACTTCTCTCTTCTCTCTCTCTTTCTGTCTCTCTCTCTCTCTCTCTCTGTCTCTCTCTCTCTCCCTTTCTCTCTCCCTCTCTCTCCTCATTCCCCTTCCCTTCTATAACCCACTGAAAAAATATCCAACCTCATTCTGCATGGCGTGCCTATCGGTTTCTGTCTCTAACCCACGTGCGGCTCCCTGCCTGGGACCCGCTGGCTCTCGTGGCCTGGCGTTGTGCCCCTCAGTGAATGGGGAACTACCCCACAGCCATCCTCACATCCTCACTTGGGCCAACATAAACTTTGTTCTGACATTCGTCACGCATCAAGTTTCCTCAAGGTTGACAAGATGCAGTTCTTGAAAAAAAAGCAGGATCCCACTAATGAAGCTTTTAAGTATTCTTAATGAGAATAAATTACCATCTTTAGAAGGAAGATTTCAAAAACTAATAATCAACTGTAATTTGGAACTATTTTTAAATAAAGAACATGATTAAGCCAATTTCTCAAAAATTATAAGAAGTATTTTGTCGTGTGATTTTTAAAATTAGCTCTTAAATTTTTAAGCAAAACGTATGTGATTGAAGTGAAGTCCTACTCCCAAGTACTTTCAAAGACAACAATGATGTCGAGAAATAAGATTAATACACCTTTTAACAAATAATTAATTATCTATTTGTGTCTAGGGAGCACTCTAGTGCATCTCTTTCTTCTATGAGGATATAATAAATATATGTCCATTAAATATTTTAGGTTATTCCAATCTCTTAAAACATCAAGGCGAATAGGTATTAAGTCCCCTGGCTTAAATGCAGTGATGCATTGTCAGCGTGATTAAACTGCACTGCCTGCAATGGCTCAGTCTTCCAGTGTCCACACACTTGCCAGCTAGCTAAACAACTGCCTTACTCTTCCTGGTATGTGGCCCTTATTCACTGTGTGTTGTCCAGTTTAAAGTCAGGCTCAGACCTGCGGATATAACATATTTAAATACCCAAAGGCTTTGACAGTCAAAAGTTGGTCTTCAAAATTTCCTTCAGAGATGACTAAAATCTAACTTCATAATATTAACTTCATGTAGAAGGAAAAGGTACTGGGCCATGTATATTTGAAAAAATCATTAAAAATTCAGACTATATATGTTTTTATTAAAGGTATGTATATGTGGTATCAACAGAAACTTCACAAGGACATGTTGAAGGTTTTAGTAAACATGGAATTCAGTGTGACAGTTCTGTTTGGTACAGAATGTATCATCACCATAGGGTTTTACCTTGGGCCAGGTAAACCCTTATCTGGAGAAAACACCTCATATTTGTTTTCCAAATTCTTGATTCCCATGTCATGTTGAGCTTCGTATTCACGCAGTGTAAATACTGGTAAATTTCCAGTTCATATCAAAACTTACCTGTGGTTGTACGTTTTTATTACTGTGAGTGTTTAATTTCAATTCTTTTAACTGCAGGTTGTTTCCTGTCTGGGTCTCTGATGAAAACTCCAACTATAAGGCTCAGGAGAAATCACTGCAGCTCTGAGCACGGCTGCTGAGCTGTGTCTCGGTACGCCTGAGCTGAAGACATTTCCCTACTGCCTCCAAAGTTCTTAGGGCATTTGACCTCCGAGAAAGATGGAATGGGAAGTCAAGTGTCTCCACATCTAATGTTAGTTACTTTTCTCATTGCTATGACTAAATTGACCTAGGGAAGGAGTTTGTTTTGACATCTCGTTTGGTGGAATACAGACCATCACAATAGGAAGGCAACTGGAGTACCCCAGCCATACTCTTGAAGCAAAGAGATGAATGCTGGTGGGTTCCAGGCCTTATTGCCCCCTTATCTCCTTTATCCATTCTGCATACCCAGAATTTAGAGTGGACCTTCCTTCCTCAGTTAATTTCCTAGGTGACTTAAATCCATTCAGTTGGACAATCACAATTAACTGTCCAACAGCTGACGATATTCATCTTTGTTGTTGCAATCTGCCGAGTAGATTCCCACATTTTCCTGTAGATTAAATGTTTAGCCCCCATTCGTATACTTATTAGCTGTTCGTGTACCTTCTATGGGGAAGTAGCTCCCTTATGGCCACTGGCTTATCTGTCTTTTTAATTGAATTATAAAATTTATTTATGTTCTGGAGAAAACATTATTTGTCAAATATTTGTGTTAAAACTATTTTTTTTCCAGATGTTTGTCTATGTATTTTTTGTTGTTGTTTGCTTTGTTTTGGTTTGGGGTTTTATGTTTGTTTGTTTTGTTATAATTGTGAGAGTCCCAGATAAATCCAGACCCCTCTAGCAGAAAGAATAGAGCCAAAAGATCTAGCACGAAAAATAGAATCAAAAATCTAGGAGGAAGAGAAGAACCAAAAATCTAGGTTAGCCGGTTCATTGACTCTGTTCCAGGAACTAGCTGACCATAAAGTTAGATTATAATCTTGAGAAACAGGGAGTTGCCCCCTTGTGATTATCACTGCTATTTTCGGAATTTTCCAATGATCACTGTTTTTTTTTTTTCAGAATTTTCCAGTGACACCCTCCCTACCCCCTTTGGGTTTTGGTTTCTTCCCCTAAATACCCCCTCTCCCAGCTACTCATGGTCAAACTCCTCTACCCCTGCATGGGAAATGAGTTTTGGCTTCAGTGCTCTTGTTCCTGTCCTGTCAATAAACCTCGTGTGACTGCAGCAAGGACAGTCTCTCGTGAGTTCCTGGGGGGTCATGTTATCCTGAGACTTGAGTGAGAGTCTCCCCACTCCGAGGGTCTTTCAATTGTTTTGTTTTTGTTTGTTTTCTTTTTCTTTTTTCTTTTCTTTTCTTTTCTATTTTTTTTTGTTTTGTTTTTTTGTTTTGTTTTGAGATACATTCTCTGTACTTAGCCCTGGCTGTCCTGGAACTCACTCCCTGTATAACCAAACTGGCCTGAAATTTACAGAGATCTGCCTGCCTCTCCCTCTCCTGTGCTTGGATTAAAGGCATATGCCATGATGCCTGGCTTCAATTTATTTTCTTCACGATGAACTTTTCTATGTACACATTTCAGTTTTGTTGAATTTTAGCTCTCAGGTTTTAGTTTACTGTCAGTACTCTCTGAACTACTTCAAAAAGCTTTGCTCGACAGAGGTAGTGAATATTTTACCATTAACCCTCTGGAAGTTCTTTAAATTTAGCTTGAGGCCCAAAAATATAATCAATCTCAAAGTACTTTTTGTTTTTAACGTGCTCTTTTCTTTATAAATAAGAATATGAGTTGTTTTGAGCACTATTATTGAAAAGATATTGATTTCTCCATTGAATTGCTTTGATATTCCAGTTCAAAGCCATTTGCTGTGGCAAATGCAAGTCTATTCTCGTGTTTGAACCACTACCCTGTCTCCAGTACAAGGCCTGGGCATGTGTATGGTGGCCTGAATGTCACTCTGATGCCTGGCGGATGGCTGTCATCACTTTCTGTTTTCTCTTCTTGTGCAGTATCTCATTTCTTCCTGACACGATCGTATCTCGGCAGGTCGCACATGTGCACGCCACAAAAGAGCCTTGGTGACTGTTCTGCCCAGTAGCACATCCAGGCGCCTGCTACTTCACCTTGTCTATCAAGCCTGGATGATAGGAGAGCGCCTCCCAGCCCTTTTGTGCGGCCACCAGACTGCCTTAGGCAGGAGTCTCTTCAGAGAGTTCTCACAGTTAGTTCCATGACTTGCCATTAGGTTAGGGAAGGGCAAATTAAGTCCTGTATTAGCATGATCAATATTATTGTGTCCCATTGTATACTTAATGCTTGGAGTTTCTAAATAATTTTCCTGGCTTACTTTCTTTAAAGAAATAATTTTTGAAAATCCAGTTGTTTTCCTGTCATTGGTGGCAACTTCTTCCCCTGCTGTTTTATGTGATGGTTCCTTGTGACAAACACGCAAAAAGAGTTATGTGTTGCAAAACAGTATGTGCAGAGTAACAATACGACTGCTGAAGGGTATTAGCATCAGTCTCTTATCTACGAGTGCAGATCATAAACACTACAAAGTGACAACAGTGAGAACCTGCTCTACATGACACTATGGGGTCATCAGGGAACATTATCCGTATCTACAACAATGGCAAGTTGTATAATAATTTAAACAACAATGTAGTGCAGATGCATTGATATGGCAAAGTATATACGTGGTGGGATCGGGGTGCAAGTACGGGTGCAAAATTCTTATCCTCTGGTAGGAATAATCAATAGAGAAAGTCTAGAATTAAAACAATAAAGAGAGGTGGGTCAGGCATAGATCAAGGTATTGCATTCGCTATTTGTCTTGTGAAAGAACATCATGCATATGGAGGATTTTGATTAAAATCAGGACACATGGTTAACAGAGCATAAGTGTGTGTGTGTGTGTGTGTATGTGTGTGTGCGTGTGTGTGTATGTTCCCTGAGTCATTTCACAGTTATCTTTTCTCCTAGATGCATTTTGTACCAAAATATAATTTCTCAATTTTGAATAATGGTGAGATGCAGCACTTTCATTTTAAGTAAGGGAGGGAGAGCCATCTGCAGGGAGCAAACAGCTTCATGACTAGGTTAAAATGTACTTTCTTTTGCAATACCAGCTCCCAAGTATAGATGATCACAAACAGCAGATTGCTCTAAATAAACGCTCTTTCTCTCTTATGCATGATGCAGGTAAAAACAGCATTAAGAGCAACATTTCAGAGGAAAAGAAGTCATAACGTTAGAGGGGAAGGCACACAGTGTGGGGGCGGGGAGCTATCACAGGATATGTGCTTTACCGGGAATGGCCAGTAAACGGGCTGTGAAAATGAGAGAATTATGGAGAAGGTAGGGAAGTTTATTACTGAGACTTACTGGGGCCTTCTGGGACGGCCAGGCATTCGTAAAGAGCCATCTCTCCCTCATCCCAAAGTCTACAGTCTTTCCTCCCCTTCTTCCATGGGTTCTCTGACTTCTGAGGGGAGGGGTCCGATGGAGACCTCCAGTTTAGACTCTCTCTTTGCATAATATCTAACTGAGGATCTCTGCAGCAGCCCCCATCTGCTGCTGGAGGAAGCTTCTCTGACGACGAGGGGACAGGGCACCAGTCTGGGAGTATTGCATCATTAGGAATCGTTTCTTTCTCTTTTTTCTAATCATGTTTGGTTCTACCCTATCTCTCTGGGTTATCCAGCCTCTCTAGCTCCTGGCCATCCAAGCAGAGTAGGGCGTGGGCCTTCTCTTGAGGAGTAGGCCACAAATTAAACCAAACTTTGGTTGGTCACTCCCACAAGTTCTGTGCCACCATTGCTTCCGAATATCTTGCCCACAGGACAGATTGTAGGTCAAGGTTTTTGTGACTGGGTTGGTGCCCAGGTTTCTCCTTTTGTAGTCTGCAGAATACTTTCCCACACTAATGAGACTCGAACTTGAGAGTAAAGGCTCCAGCCTGCACCAGCTCAACTTCTGTACCTTCCATGAGCTGTGTGGAAGTTGTCCTCTGCAATGGGGTCCAACTGTCAGTTTTCCGAGAATGACCCTCTGTCCTAGCATCATCCTGGAGGACACCAGAAGAATATGCTCCACTGAATCAACTAAGCAGGGCTCACATGGACTCACAGAGACTGAAGCAGCTCTGCTCAGAGGATGAATGTGTGTTGTGTGAGTTCTAATTGGTCTTAATACTAAAAACTCAGAGTCAGACATTAGTGGGTGAAAGCTAAAAGATCAGAGAAGCAGAGCATCCAGCCACTGGAGATCTTACCTCTATAACTCTCAGTCCAGAAAGAGACCGAGCTCCTATCTCCACACCGTCTTGTCCCTTCCTCTCTCTACCCAGCCATATCACTTCCTGTCTGTCTGTGCAGACCTCTAGGCCTCTATGGTTATCTAACGGCTAGCCCCTCCCTCTGATCTTCGGGTAAGCTTTCTTTATGGAGTACAGACAAAATTTCACAAGTGTGAGTTGTTATGTGGGCACTGAGAACCAAACCCAGTTCCTCCCAGGTCCTCTGCAAGCGCTCCAAACCACGGACTAACTCTTCAGCTAAGACTTCCGTTAGCATCTAATTCAATTACATTTAAAGCGAGGTGTACAGAGGGTTCCTAGCTGGAGAAAGGCTGGAAGGATGGAAAGCTCTGGGGTATGTCTCAGACAGAAACAGAGGATGTTTTGGCCTTAGACAAATATGACCCGCTCTAGCCAGACACTATAAAGATCTCAACAATTTAAGAGACAGAATTGTGGTTTGGGCTAGCCACTCTAGTTGGGGCAGTCTAGCTATGGTGGAGAGAAAAACGATCCTCTGACATTTTCTAAGTATAAAGCCAGTGGAGGGACAGACTTTTAGAAGTCTAAAAAGAGAAGAGATGTCCCTCTCGACACTGACGTCTCCTTAAATATTTACTTTTCTTTTCTTTCTCAGAGGCACATATCTTTAGGAAGTCTTACCTCAGGGTATTCACTCAGGAATAAAATAGGGTTCAATGATATTAAAAAACTCTTAGTAATAAAGTATATTTTATTGATATGGTAAACTATATTTGTTCTATGATTACTAAAATGAAGCTCACAATAAAAGCTAAAATATAAATATTTCAAATTTAAAACTTTATGCAGAAAATAGTGAAAAGATGTGCTAAAACTGATTAGTGTTTATCTCTGGGAGGTCATGGAGTTATCTAACTTCCCATCTCAAACAGGTGGGGTTTCTATAAGATAAGGAAAGCGATTATGTCGGTGATAATGCTGAGCACTGCTGTGTCTGAAATCCAAGAACTGGGAGAGTGTGGACTTTGCAGGCTGCCCTCCCAGCACCCCAGCCAGGGGGACTTTTGTGGGGCTGGAGTGCATTTCTTTTAACATAAGTGTTTCCCGCTTTAACTTTCCTCAGCTAATCCTGTGCTATTTATCACAAACATCCAATAAGCCAAGGTCGAAGATTTAGGAATTCATTATCTGCTCCTCTAGTTACAAGAGCAACAGGATGCCCAGAAGAGAAGACTTCCTTGAGATCAGCCTCCTAAAAACTGGATGTGTTTGGGGAAATAGATGATGCCTGCTTTCAATGGCTCAATTCTGCTCACAGGTTGGGTGAGAAAGTGTCACTGGGAGTGACTTTGCCGTTGACTAGGGAGAATGGGGTGACCAGGGTAGAAGATTCTTGGAGAATCTCAGAGCAGATATGTATCATACTTACTTTTTTTTTTTTTGAGTAGATGAAATTTGATGCTGTAAAGGGGAAAGAATGGCTCAGCTAATGAGATGAGGGGCGCAGAGAAGCCTTGGAGAAATGGAGCGATGAGGTCATCCCACTCAAGTGGGACACTTGCAGCTATAGATCAGACTGACTGCATTGCCATTGCATTCCAAAGCTGACTGTAAGTCTTTAAATTCAGTAACCCAAGTCCTTATCAGTCTTCTTCACTTTTCCTATGACGCCCATTGCTTGCTACTCTAGTGGAGCTTAAAACTGACCCCGTTTCACCATTCCAGGTGATCCGAGTCACCTTCCAGAACTACTAATTGGAACTGTGTAAATTGTGATCGAACATCTTTCCCAGATAGACAATAAACTTCCAGAAACCCCACAGTAAGATATGCCTTCATTCAAGGCTATTGTATTAGATCATTATGCTAAAAAAAAGGGTAGATTTATGTGATGAGGATCAAAATGAAGACCTGAGTGTGTGTGTGTGTGTGTGTGTGTGTGTGTGTTGTCTGTGTATCTCTGTGTGTGTGTTTGTCTATGTGTCTGAATATGTATGACTTTGTGTGGGTGGGTGTCTGTGTGTGTGCTTGTGTGTGGGTAGATGTCTGTGTGAGTCTCTGTGTGTGTGCATTTGGGTGTCTGTGTGTCTGTGTGTGTGTTTGCCTGTGGGATGTATCTACGTACATGTCTCTCTGTGTGTATGTCTGTCTGTGTGTTTTGTTTGGACTCTTTTTTTCTTTCCAGACCTTTCTCTTGTCTTTGGACTGGTAATAAAAACTCTATGTAGACACTCCAAGGATGCATAGCACTTTAATATTGTCCTTTCATACTCTAGGGCTTAATGGAATATTTTACCATATATTTATCTTAGCTGGGGAGTTCCTCTCTCCATTGGCTTCGACACTGACTAAGACTCAGAAGATAGATTGAATTAAAACATTCAGGTCAAGAAGGACCAGAGAACATAGCTTACAGGACTCAGCGTAGCTCGGGAAGTGCCATGCTGAGTCCCAGAGGAGTCACGTGTGCTAGAAATTCTCTTTAGACGGTGTTGCTGTCTGCTCTCTTCTTTGGACACACATCTTTCTCAGAGACCTCTTTGGACAAGAGGGCACTGAATTTCTGTGGTAAATCCAGAGTTTCTGACACGGCCCTTCAAGGGGAATGTAGGTAACACAGACATCTGACACTTGTACAGAAAATGACTGCAGGAACTAGAGCGGCACACAGCTCTGTGGGTGGTGAGACCTGAGGTCACAGAGATCCTTCCATACTGACTGAAAAACACCTGGGTGAGGCTGAGTGTTTTCTAAAAGACCTGTGTGGCCTAAAAACGTCATTTGAATCCTTCAGAAACGTGTGTGCAGTGTAGTAAAGATTGCACGCTACACTCGGAGACGACCTGAAGTGTCCGTGGCAATGCCCCCTTGGTAATTCCTCTCAGAACATGACAGCCTTTGCCTTGAGTGAGCTGAAAGAATTCCCCAGAAGACTGCTGGGGACCAATCCATGTGGACACTGCCCTCCTTTATAGACACCAGCTGTCACCTCTGATAGCTCTTCAGGATGTGACTGCTGGGGCCTAAAGGAAAATCACCTGAAGAAACCATTTTGTTAAGTTACTTGGGGAAACACTACACAGAAAATGTCAAATTCCTAGGTTTTAAGGAAAGTGGTGATGGGGAAAATGATAAATAGTTTTTTCTCTCTAGGAGAAAGCAGCAGGTGAGGTACTTCAGGTCAGAGGTCATAATTTTGTACTACAGAGCGAACCTAATGAGAACCCTAAACACTGAGCAGGATGGCTGTATTTATTTTCCTCTGCAAGAGGAGACGAGTGAGATGATGTAAAGACACAGGACCCAGGAAAGGAAAGTGAGGGAACTTGCTAAAAAGTGCAATTGCTAAAAGGAAAATTCCAGACTCAGAGAAAATTCATTGAATGATACTTCGCATCCACTTTGTGTTACCTCCTTCAGGAGCAACGTTCTGTCTCTCACTGGCTCCTTATGGCCTCTCTAACACAGCTGTGGACACAGATCTACCCGTGTGATCTACGACACTGGCAAGAAGAGTTGCTACCATCATGGAGTAGATGTTCTGCATCGCAAGGAGGGCCAGCTGCAAAACAGGGAAGACACTGTGGTGAGCGCCCTAGAGGAAACTGGTCCAAATACGTTTATGATAAACCAAACCATCCACAAGGTGTAGTCACAGATGCAAACCATAGTTCGTCCTCTTCAGACTCTCTGGAGATTCAGTCTGAAGCGTGAGTCCAGTAATCCAGCGTCTAGGGGAATCCAGTGTGGGCGCCCTGTTGAGCCACCACAATAGGCAAAATCATCTTCTGAAAAGTGGTCTGGAAGTGTGGTGTGGGGCATTAGGAGAGCGACAAGCCTGGAGCAGAGCCTACGCATATGCTCTCTCCTACAGAACCTTTCAGTTATTAGACTCACGCTTCAGCTAGGGCTCGACCGCCTCACTCACTCCCACCCGCCCATGCATGCTGACATAGTTATAGTGCGCACCCTATTTACACAGGAGGGGATTTCTTCTTTAAATCTGTGAAGCACCTCCTATGGTGAGTTGCCCCTAAGATGGTAAATTTATTGCCTGAATTTGTTGCAAATGTAATACATTGGTAGTCCTCCTAGCAATGGCTTCCGTAGAGCTCAGTTATCTCTGGAATCAAGGTTTGCTCTGCTGCTGCAATATGTGACTAATGAGCAACCC
The DNA here is from genome assembly GCF_982192425.1 of Myodes glareolus. Taxonomy (NCBI): domain Eukaryota; kingdom Metazoa; phylum Chordata; class Mammalia; order Rodentia; family Cricetidae; genus Myodes; species Myodes glareolus. Next base: position 9,921,240 of record NC_142047.1, on the reverse strand, counting down.
CTGGCTTCATCCTCGCCATCTAATGGCAAGTCAGGGCATGTATCCTTGCTTCATCAATGGCATATTTATTGTGACAAAAAGAATGATTGTTTTCCATAGGAAGTGCTCTTCTGGATATGTGTCCTCCAGATGGATTGTAATCCACCGTACTTTACATTCAACGGCCATCCACAAGCATTTGAAGGAGGTTGCCTGTTTTGGCTGGTGCCCATCGAGACAGCTGTGAATTCCAGGGAGAACTCAGGAGCTACATGCATCACCTCCTGATGTACTTGCAAGCTCAGGGAAGAGTAGTCATCTTCTAGCTATCGTGAATTACAGTGCCTGTCTGAGTAGCTCCGTGATCCGAAGTGACATTCTATTAACAGTGTTCCTGACATAAACAGGATTTGACGGTAATGGGAGAATTAAACATGAATTATCCTTGGCTGGTAACCTTGAGCCTAACCGTCTTGAAGAAAAGCACAGCCTACTCTTTCTTTCCGTTTCTTTCTACGTTGTGATCTATTCACTCAAGTCACAACTGTGGGAATTGAAATTTATGAATCAGCCCCATTGTTTTCTAACTCGTTTGCTTACTAAATTTTGTCAATGATGAAAACTCAACAGTAGAGTCAAATTAATATTCCATGCTAACTGTAACCTTAGCATTTTCTTAATTAAAAACAACAGCTCATGATGGCCCTGCCTTTGGGGCTCAATGATAAGAACATGGTCTCTTTCATTAGCCAGCACAGTAAAATAAGCAAGATGAAGAAATCTAAACCATGACATATTTCAAAGCATGCAGCCTCCCAGTTTTCCTGACACTTAATGGGTTCTGAAACAAAATAAATAAATAAATAAATAGAAAGAAAGCTCTCTGGGTTAGGCCTGACTGCAATGCAAGCTCCATAGATTTGATTTTTTTTTTTACTGATGAGAGAAGGTCACATTGAAATGGGAAGTGCCCAGGGTCATAATCCATTCACTAGCTTGTATGAACAATGTAAGCAGTGAAATGCTTCAGGCTAAGAACATTGCAGTTACCAGGAAAAAGAGATGGACAAACTCTAGTGTACAGCATAGGTTTAAAAGGAGTTGGAGGGAGAGCAGGAGTTGGAGAATATTGTCCTCACTGTAGAAGAGGCCAACCAGAATAGCTAGTGCAAGTAAGCACTGAAGGCAGAATAGGTGAGAGGAGGAATCCGGTCAGCTCAACGGCAGCATTCTGCTAGGCAACCAGCAAATACACCAATAGCATTTGATTATCTGTTGGGAAGACTATCAGCGAGCACTGAAAAGTAGGAAAGTTTCCCACTCTGGTCCCGCTTGGAACCAGGAAGTACTAAAGCAAAGACAATTTCTCCAAGGGAATTCTAGACATGATAGCTCTGTACTGGTTTTCAACCTGAGGCTAGCCCCAGAAAGTGAAGAGTGCAAGTCTTCCCCTAGAGACACAGGAAATAGAAAAGTGAGTCAAGGAAAGGTGGAAGGGAACTGCCTTCTCAAGAACTAGACCCTGGTATCTATCTCAACTCACAACAGTTTGGCTAGTCAGCAACAGCACAACTTTTTGTGATGTGTTGAAACACACAGGTCAAGGTGGTTAAGTGTCTTGATCAAAATATGGTGACTAAGAGCACATCTACTCCCGTATTTCTGGATGGCATCTCTCTAGTCATGGCTATGGCTTCCTGAAACAACTCAAGAGGTGAATGCTGTTTGATGTCAGATTTTATGAAAACCTTTCTGTCGCCTCAGAACCTGCTACCAACACCATATCTGTGGCAACTGTTGATTAAGAATGTGAATTTTGGTAGGATTCTTGGTCACACAGTAAAGCATACAATTGAGCTTTACGAAGGCAAGGTTACCTGACCCGTGTCTTAATTTGAAGATCTAGGAATTCCTAGAGGCGTTCTTTTCTTTAGATTTATTTTATCAATTATTGCATGTGTGTATATGTGGGTGTGGGTTTGTCTGCTTAAGTGTGCTTGAGTGTCGTTGCTCACAGAGGCTGGGCAGGAGTGGCCAAGGCCCTGGAGCTGATATTACAAGCAGTTATGAGTTTGGTGCTTGTAACTAAACTCAGATCCCCAGCAAAAGCAGTGCACATTTTTGTCCTCTGAGTCATCTCTCCAGTCTTCCTCCAGGCGTTCTTAAACTCTGCTGAGTCATGGCAAATACTAAGGGTCAGCTGGCGGTATGGACCTATTTCTGAAAAGGACTTTATGGGTATCGCTCTTCACACCTACGTTACCCTCTGAAACAGGGAGACCTCCTAAGTCCTGAGCATGGTCAATCTAACTATGTGTTGCCTCCATGTTAACATGCTTGCTAAGACATGATGAAGATAACAGAGAACTCCAAACAAGCATAGAAAGTATATTACATGTAAACTCTTTTATAAATGGAAGTCTGAACAATTGATTAAAATTTAGGAAAATCATGTTTGTGGGACGGAGGAAACCTTAGCGGTAGGATTGTTTCCACATAATGATTGTTGGTATACAGACATCAGAAAGACAGATATTTTCCTCAGTTTTACAACAGTTTTGAACTTCTTAAACAGCTAAGAAGTGCCTCTCTGAATCCTACACCTGGGAAAGCTGTTGCTGGTCCCTGTGGCCACTGCTTCCAAATATAAATTCAACAGAGCACAGCCTATGTTCTTTTTTAGAAGTCAAGTCAACATGGCTAAGACACGAAGTAAATGCCCAGGGACCAGAGAATCCCCTGGAAGAGCAATATCCATCTGAAGGAGAAGTCAGAATGTCAGATACCTCAGAGAGCTTTGGTATCACGATCAGGCACCATGACCCTTTCCTGGATCCACGGTTAGCAGTCTTGACTAACAAGAAGTGTTCTGTTTGGCAAATACACTCTCTGAACAAAGCAAAGAATCTATCAAAAGTCATTGAGCTGAAGCGTGAGTAACCAGTGTCATTGTAGCCATTTAGATAGCAACCTGTAGCTGCCAGCGTGTTACAGGGGAGAGTTGTGTTGCTGGCTTACTCTTCCGGGTAAAGCACTGAAGAACCAGGCCAAGGGGCACCCAAAGAGAATGACCCCAAAGCACATGCATTGTGCTTGCTGTTCTGAACTGAGGGCTTCACAGAAGTAGTACTTCCTGCGGTTTTCACACCTTATCAACCCCAGGGACATCCACGGCTGGTGTTCTTGTGAAATACAGAGTGGAAATCTTTTCAGATGAGATGTTTGAAGCCATGCTATTAATAATGCTGTGTCTAGCAGCTGCCTTTATTTATTTATAAATATAGTTCAAACATCTTCCTTGTCAAAGTGAAGCATCTTCTTTTACTATAAAAAGGTAATTAATTCAGGATGGGTAAACTTAAAGGTACATTTGCCATGTAGGGTGAGCAAAGAAAGCACCCGAACAGGATTATATAAATAGTATCGAAATATGCACCAAAAATATGTACTTAGATGTTATTTGATCTCTTGAATAAGACACAATTTTCCACCCCCAAGTATTAAACTCATGTTTATTTAAAAAGAAACACAAGTAGCAATACAGCATAGACGCATGCACACCTGAGTTCAGACGAAATTTCAGGCAGCTTCTTGCTGGATTGTTTTTCCTTACATAGCACTGAAGAAAGTCAAATATTTCCAGGCTGTTTCCCTTTGAATCGGTGCCCAAGAGAGACAAACACTCTCACCAAATAAAATAGCATAGATGAAAGCGCTCTGTGAACTTTGAAGAGCCATGCATATGTAAGAGAACTATTATTATTACCTTCTGCCTGGTGCATCCTGAGAGGAGGGCTTAGCCGCATTGGGAGCTTGACTTTATTAATTCCTCGCAGGAATCTGGGCTTGGCTGAAAGCCAGTGATCTTTAAATCCTTTGAGAAGGATGGTGCCTGCCAAATAGAACCATCTCCGCTCCGGCATCCCTGGTCCCCTCTAGGAGCTTTGCTGTCACATATTGAGAGACTAGTTTTGTCTTTCTTCCCTTAAGCCCATCCCATTCTACTTCTGCTAAGCCTTGCTGTAGCTCTCCCCCATGCTATGTGCTGCTAATTCTACTCCAGACGTTCTCTCCCTGCCCAGGCCCATCACTCCTTCCCACTTCTCATTTCAACTCTTCCCAGCTGCCATTCTGTGGGACTTCCTCTACTTGCTTTATTCTGATGAGAATAATTAACTTCCCAAACAGTTTTCAGTGAAAGGTAATTTAGAGAAATCTTCATTTCAAAAAGCCTTCTTTGTCCCAAGAGTTTTCCACAGACCTTTTCTGAGTCTAGAGAACCAATCCAGTGATCCACTTATACAGATGTCCCTGCGGCTTGAGAGACCTATGTGCTGGGTACCGGACTGTCACACTGAGTGATTACTCACTGTAATGTTGTCTGTTCAGTGTTTCAAGAAATCATCAAATGATAGAGATGGCACTCTTGGACAGGAATGCATTTTAGGAATCTGGTATTTATCTGAAAGGAGACATTGACTTAAAGGAGACATGGACATAAAGTCTTTCTTTCAAAATAAGAATACATCAAGTTTTTGTGCTACAATATGACACTTCTTTCTCTAGAACAGACAGGAAAGATTTTAGTGAGGCCCACAGAGCCAGCCAACTCCTCCACTACCACGCCTTCCTTTCAGTCTTTTGCCCTCCTGGGCATTCCAGATTTTCTTTTGCCCCGAGAACACCCTGTTTTTGCTGACTGAAACGCTGCCACTTTTGCCTTCTTCTCTGGCCCAATCCCTACTCACTGATGGCTCAGCTCACCTGTCACTTTTACCCAAGAGACTCTCTTTGAAAGGGCACCTTGAATGACCCTGATCCTCCCTGATGAGCTTCATAGAATTGATGGAGACCAAATAAGACCTTGGATGATGGGTTTGGTAATGAGCTGCTTCTGCTGGTTGCTCCCAAAGGCCAATGCTGTGGCTTTCTTACAGAATCTGTCAAAACAGTCACCCAGAGTAGATCTCCAATAGCTAAGGCTCTGTTAAGTCTGGCATGGCAAATTCTTAATCAAAAGAGGTGATCACAACAATGAAGGCAAACAATTTGGCAGGGTTGGTGCATTCCACAGTAGTCCACAAAGTCTGACATTATTTCCAAAGGCTAAATGTAACAGTTTTCAAGTCTGCTTCTATGTTATAATTGTTTCCTCCATTTCTTTAATTCCTATTTCAAAATTCATTGTTGAAGAATAACTTATAGAACAAAAGCATGCCTCTGTTTGATTAATTTTTCTTCTATGTTGTGTCAGGTAGAGTACACAATTAGGATCAAGGGACCCTTCACACAGCTAAGCAGCGTACATAACACATTCCTTAGGGGGAGCACAATTCAGTCACTAGACACATTCAGGAATATTGAAGCAAATCTCCGTGGAAATGGAATTTCCTCTGGGCAAAATATCTATCCATTGCAGGCATATGTTAAGCGTGATTTGCCTGTGAGTGCAGATGGCTTCAGTCATGATGTGAAGTCACAGAAGAGAAGGAAGAGGAATACATTCTGTAGGATTTCTTGTTGCCTGGGGACAGAAAGGAGTTACAACACATTACTTGGTCTTCAGTTTGCATATGTTGGTTTGATTTTATAAGTTATTGAATTTGGAAGCCATAAACTACAACATCAAAACATGTAATTCCCTCTTTACAACTACAGCAACAACAGCAGAAGCAGGTAATTCTATTGATTCGCTCGTCCTGGATAAAGAATGAGATTATATAAAACTAGACTTGTAATTGGGTTATAGAATTCTCTTGGCTCACAAATTACTTATTAGTTCTGCTTGTGTTTCCATGTCCCCATCCTATAGTCCTTTTGCTTTATTGCCGGAGGGAATATCCTCTCGTATATCTTTTCTTTACTTGAAATAATAATTAAAAAAGCAAGAAGATACCTGTCAACGGATGTTGGTCTATCAATCTAATTTGGTTTACCTTGCCCATTTGACATTATATATGTGATTTTGTGCTATACATATAATTTTTATTATAGGTAGTACATGACAAGTTAGAAATTAGCACAACAGGTGAGATGCGAACAAGGCACCCTCCAGGAAAATAACACTGACTGGCCAATGGAAGAGGATGTGGACTTCGAGATAGAGATAAAGGATTGGCTTCAAGAGCAGACACATGTAAAGCTAACTCTGGATGATGGCACAGGATCACTCAATCTCTTACGTTAACTAAAAGATGCTGTATATGATCGCTTTATCTCTTGTGACAAGTTAAAGAGTTGGAAGACACATAGACTTCAGTTTTCTAAAGCCAGCTGTATCCTGTGACATTCCAGAGACAGTAACTTTGAGTACTGGAACATTCCAAATTTTGAAACCATCATGCGTTTGTTTATACAATGCAAGTGGATTATTAGTCTCTGTGAAACACCATAGTAATGTGACTGTCATCTTGTTCTCCCTTTCCTCAGACAAATAAATACTGGATGGGGACCAACTTCTCTTAACAATAAGACTAGAAAATTATAGCTAAAAATGGCACATTTCCCCTACTTTTTAGCAATAGAAATACTAGAAAACTTAGTAATTTTAGCCAGTAAAATGAAAAATTACAAAGGTAAGAATCATAAAAATATATTACCCTGTAAGCTGCACGTGAGTGTGGATCGCATGTTGATATACACGGGTGTGGATACCTCCTCTAACCCTTCCCTCCACGTCCTTCTTTCTTTTTAATTATTCTTTGTGTATTTCACATCCTGCATCTCTATTCCATTCATTTCCCTGTCCTTCTGTATCCTCTCTCTGCCACTATAGCACCCCCAAACTAAAATAAAAATTAAGAGGAAAAAAAGAAAAAAAAAACCAGAAAAATAGGAAAAACCTAGTCATGGAAGCGGTAGTGTGACACCGTGAGCCACACAGCAAACCCTTTTGCCCATCTATCTTTAGGTGCAAGGGTTCATTGCAAAGAGTCATTGGTCTGATCGGGACCTCTGGTTTCTGCTACAACATTGATGCTGGACTCTCGTTGGAATTCACCCCTTTTGGATAGCCTGTTGTTGCCCTGTGTCATGGAGATTCTGCAGCGTTGGGTCTGCAGGACTGGCCCCTTCACGTGCTCCCACAGATCATAGATGGGGTGAACGTTGGGGTGGGCCAACATGTAAGTCTGGTACTGGGCCCGAATAATTACAGGGTTGGTCCGCCTGACAGCTTTCCTCCTTTCTCACCACCAGGGTGAGCTCTCCAGCATTGCCCCAGCTAGTTCAGCCCTTGCTGCAGTCAGCAAGGGATGGGGCCAGTTCTGCTCTCTCACCCGTAGAGTTGACTCTCCCGCAGCTGGACCATCAGAGTTCTACTGTGCTGTCCAGGTGAGGTGCAGGATCCTCGTTCCCCAGTGCTGCGGCTGATAAGGGAGAGGGTCAGCTCCCTTGCCCACTACGGGTGACAGGGGCCAGGGAGGAAGGATATCTTTCCCTTGCCCTCACCCCCACGTGGCAGACGAGGGAGGTGAGGCCAACTATCTCGGTCTCACACCGCGGGCCAGCTCACCCACCCTTGCCTCTGCCAACATAGGCAGCTCGGTGTTGTGCTGCCCAGAGAAGGTGTAGGGCGCAGGTTCCCGAGTGCTGCAACTGATAAAGGGGAGGGTAGCTCGCTCATACACCACAGGTGGTGGGGAAGAGAAGTGCCTCCAGATCCTTTTAAGACAGAGTACCGCACTGTATCTGGAGCTAAACTGGTGGCCCACAAGCCCCAGTCATCCTGTTCCTCCCCACGGCGCAGGGTTGGCATGGCCATGACCAGTTTTTCAAGGATGCTGGGAATGCAAACTTGGATCTTCTTGTCTGTTCAGGAGATATTCTTACCCCGGAGCCATCTCCCTAGAACCTATGAGCAACTGCTTTTCTGTCATACCAAATGGAGTCCAACAAATCAGCAGTTTTTAAAAATTTAACAAGTATAGCTTTAAAAATTGTGAGAAGAAAATAGCACTATTTGGGAAAAGTGCTACACTAACGTAAACATCGGTGTTCTGTGTACCCTTGTGCACTTTCGTTGAAGGACGATCACCCTCAAGCAAACAAAGAAACAAACAAAATAACCCTTACTTTTCTGCAACAGGTAAGTTAGAGAGTAGAGAGTTGCCTCAACAGGGCAAGTGTTTGCTACGCAAACATGATGATTTGGGTTTAGATCAGCAGTTCTCATTTAAAATGTTGGGTATGTGTCAGCTGCCTGTAACCCCACTTCTGAGGGGGTAAAGACAGGAGGATCTCTGGGTTCACTGGCCAGTTAGTCTGATTGAACTACTGAGCTCCAGGACAAGAAAGAGAAACAGCCTAAAAACCAAAAAACAAATAAGGTAGAAAATGAACAAGGTGCCAGAGGCCAACCTCCAGCTGCCACACACTTGCTCATGTGTGTACTGCATGACACACATGGACAAACACGCACACACATACACAAATCACATGCAGCCAAAGACAAACTAATAATAAAAGGTGAAGTAAGAGTTAAAGCTAAGTTGATAAAGCATATAAAGACCTTTATTCCACATCTTCTGTTATATTACAAATATGTACAAGTGCAGTAATAAATTAAAACGGAGCAAAAGAAGCCTGAGAAGAGTTCCTTTTCTCCGGCGTCTCCCGGAGTTCATCTGATCCAAGTGGCTCATTGGCTGCCGCTTCCGCTGCTTTGTTTCCCCAGCGGGTCTCAGATGCACAGAGCAGCGCCTGCCTCCGCACAGCAGGCAGCGGCGTGGTAATAACAGAAACCCTGGAGAGCATCAGCGACAATCAAGACGTGTTGATGAACATTTGGACAATACTTTTAAAACTCTGCAAAAACTCTGTGAAGCTTTTCTCCTCCAGTTCCTCACATTCCTTGCAGCCATATTCTGTTAGATTCTGCAATCAAGAAGGAAGAATTAGATCGGCAAGCCGAATGCATTGCTTTCTTGGGGGTTATTATACTCTTGGAAACACATGGTGGGGGTCTTCGGACATAAAAACATTGTCAAACTCATATAAAGATAAGAGCAGCTATGAGAAAGAATCAAGAGATTTGATAGAAGTTGGTTTCTCCAACGTTGGGTTAAGAACTCTGCAAATGCATAGGCCTTGTATGTTAGACTGTGCTCTTCCTGCTTAAAGCCCGTCAATGGATTATTTGTTTCTGTCTTGAAGCCCATACTTCCCTGAATGTTCCATGGCCTCTGTGACACCTATCTCATCTTTCAGTAGCCTTGAATGCCATGACCTTGACCTTGATACACCAATAGAGTACTTGCCTTTCTACTCCATGTATATGTACATATATACATATGTGTATATATAGAATATATGTACACACACATATATAATCACAGACTTTGAGCATTTTTTTATATTACTATTCTCTAACCATTCCTAGGAAGATAACTGTATATTTTTGTTTCCCACGAATAAGCACAAGGCCTGGTACACAGTAGCTTCCTGAATGTTATTGGTTGATCTGAACCACTTAGGCAAATGCCATTAACACAGCTTCGGGAGAGCTAGAACGTTACAAGTGTACCAATCATGAATAAATAATTTAGAGATCTTCTGAACTATGAAGACTGTACCAGCAAAAATCAAAATTAGGCTTCATATCCTTTAGGCTCCTAGGAATCAGATTCCCCAATATTCACCAGCACACGCTGTAGGCCAGACACTCATATGCTTCTATTGCTTAGTTCTTGGTCCTGTAAACCATGTCAGAAGGGAAAGCCGAGACACTCACAGAGACTGTAAGCTGAAATTCTGCACGGGTCTCCCAAGCATGCAGTCCTGTTCACTTTTCCAGGACATATGCCAAGCTGTCACCTTGGGAGTGGTACCAACATGCAGCCTAAAGCGCAACACTGATGCTGTCCTGAGTTACCATCTGACTTTCCCATCATGAATACACGGTAATAACATATCACAGGAGTAGTTTAACCACAAAGAGATTCACTCGATAAGTATCCTGAGTGATGAACATCTGTAAGAACTGTATGTTCTGGGAATTGTAATCAAACATCCAAAAACCCCGAAAGCGTATATGCTCTGATGCTGCCTAACAGACAATTACAGCTGCTACACCTAATACATGATTTCAGAGTGTGGGATGTGTAGAGAAGGGGACGGAGAGAGATGACATGGGGAAAACATGGCACATGCAAATAGTTGACGTCAATGGGAAGGTGATGTCTGAGCAGGCACTATAGGCAGCCCAGCATTTGGGAGGAGAAGCAAAGTATCTCCATATCATTGTGTGTCCTGTTGTATCTGCCTAACGATGCTCCCGGAGGGCCATCGGCACTCATTCCTGAAGCTCTGTGTAACATAGCAGCCTATTGGCTAGCCCTTCCCTACACCTGAACCCTAGTTCCCCTATACACACATGCTTCCTCTCTTGCTACTGTACTTAATGACCAACTGACTGGGTCACTCATTTGCTAAGTGACTAATTCACTTTGCTCCTTCCTTCATAACTGGGACTCCAGACTTTAGCACAGTGTGCCGAAGTACTTACTAGATGAAATAATTTTACTGCACATGTTCTGATGACAGAGTTTCTTGGTTTCACCTTGTTTCACCCTGTGGTTGTGCCATTCAAACCACAGTTAATTCTGTGCACTCGAGAGCATTTGTACAGCGCACCCCTCAGCCAACCACAGGACTCACTAGTATTTGCTTTCTCATACCCTGCATGCTCATACTGTCTAGCATGCTCCAAATAACACTTGACGCATTAACACTTTCAATTACGATAATCTTTCATTATTTACTGTTTTAGAAGGTGAGAAGCCGGAAGCTGGAGCAGAACCACAGCTCTTGTGCCATTAGCTGCACAAGTTGGGACCTGTGGTTGGTGCAGGGCATTCAGAGCGCATCAACGCTCCAACGGACATAAAGACAGCCAGATATGAAAAAACGCGAGATTGCTCTCAAAGACTGGTCTTGAGGATTTCGTGCCTTATCAATTTAAAGACTACAGAGCAGTGACACTAGGAACTTACCCAGTGAATGTGAGCTGCCATTTCTGATGGTAAACACTTGACTGCACTGATGTCTCCCCACTGCACCCACACACCTGCCTGCCTGTCCAGTATGCCTCTTGCGCTAAAGCACACTGGCTGTCACTACTCAAAAATGCCTGATTACCAAGGGAATCAGTGAGCTCAGGATTCCATGCGTGGCAGCTCTGGCACCACTTCTGAAGGCCTCTGCACTGGAATCAGCTTCCTTCCTGTGGTCCCCATGGGAGAATCCACTTATGTATGAATGCCTTATTCCAAGAGATCCCCAACCATCAGATGCAGCTCACTATGGTGGGTGGATAGCTCACCTTGTTAGAAGACAGAGTGCTGTTTGCTAGTAACATCAGGTTTTCTATTGTTCCATTAAGGTCCACGTCACTGTACTCGTGTAAAATAACCCGTAACTCCAGCAGAAAGCAATTCATTGCAGTAACTTTGCAACTGGGCTAAAAATAAGAATTGCGAAGAGCCAGTTTGAAACGAACAAGCAAAATAATTTTCCCATTTTTGATTTTTCACATTCATAAAACTTTAAAAAAATCAATCGCATCTAGTTATCTTACAAAGCAACATAATAACCATGTTACTTAGTTTTAACTGTCAACCAGACACAACCTAGAAGACAGTCTTAATGAGGATTTATCTATGAGGTTAACCTGTAGACATGTTCCTACAGGTTCATCTTCATTGTTAATTCATGGAGGAAGACCCAAATGACTGTAGGTACACCATTCCCTATGCAGGAGGTCCTGGGTGCTGCCACAGTAAAGAGAGTTAGCTAATAGCAAGCAAGCAAGCAAGTTCTCCTGCCTCTATTCTTGTCTATTAATTGGATGTTTTCAATTCCTGACCTGATTTCCCATAATTATGAATGATAACTTGGAATTGTAAGCCAAATAAAGACTTGCTCCCCCAGTTGTTTTCTGTCTATGTACCAGTAAAGGATTTTATTTATGTAGGCAGCTACTTTTCTCCCATTTGGTTTTTAAATCAAAACTAAAACCAACAACAATGAAGAAGGGTGATACTATTGTACGGAAGAAAACCAAAGGCCACCATTCCTCACTGAGCATGCCTCTTGCTCTCTGGGGGTGACACAGCAGTCTAGGAGTGACAGGGCATCTGGGGAAACATTGAGGGTCAGACTGTGTGCTCACATTTGAAGGAGAGATAACTGCCAGTCATACTGTCCCTACAGTTCCCTGCAGAACAAATTCCAAGAAACTCAAGGGGGGGGGGGGGAACAAAGCAGAGGTGGTACCCATTCGTGGGCTGACCAAACCAGAAAGGGATTGTGAGCAACAGGTAAATGTATTTCCTATAACAGCTACTTTACAAAACCCTAAATGATAAGAATGAATGAATAAATAAATAGAACAAAAGAAAGAAAAACACTTACTGGGATTCAAGAGTGATTTATATTAGGATGTGTCTGAATCTAAAATATAGTCAGAATAGTGCATTGAGGACTTTCTGATCAGGAAAAAAAGAAAAAGGAAAAAGCTGAGAAAACCAGAAAAATACACTAAAATCAGAAGAGGGGTCACCATGTGTTTGGGGAATATCTAGTTGTCTGAGTTCCAGGCTCCACCTTCTCCTCAACACACCAAGAGCAGGGAGCACAAACCTTCCACCTCTGAGAAGTTGCACTTGACAGTTTTGGACACATGTAGGCAGTTTGGTTTTGAACACATAATAGGCAATTTGGTTTTAGTTCCGGTTTCACTTCTGTCTCTGTCACTGTGATAAAATACTTTGATAAAGAAAAGCTTCCGGTTGAAAGGATGTCTTTCCTGCTCACAAATCCAAGTGATGGTCTATCAGCAGGAAGGCCAAGGCATGAGGACCTTAAGTGGTCAGATCCGGTTTTGAGCGGCAGAGGTGCTGCAGATGTGCCCACCTGGCCTTCTCTGCCCTCAGTCCAGTGTCCAGCAGGTGAAGTGCTGTAGGAAATCCGACAACCAGTAGTCTTTAAGAGGCCACGCCCAAAGGGGCGAGTAACTCAAAGGCTGTAGGATTTCCTACAGCAGTGAAATGGTACTGCCTACATTAGGAGTGGATCTTCCCACAATAGTCAACCAGATTAAGAAAAATAGCCCTTAGACATACCCTCAGGCAAAACTCATTGATGTTCTTATGAGGCTACTTTAAATTGTGACTCGTTAACATTTTAAAATAAATTAACCTTCACATTTTCCAAGCAGTGGTATCCAGATCAATCTCTTGGCTTTAGGGACAGTCTACAGTGAAAGAAGGAATCTAATGACAAATTACCAACAGCCATCATTATAATAAAGCTAGTTGTCATTTATAAATTCTAGTACATTCTTTGAATTATGTTTTTATCACACAGAAAATAAGGAATGGATTTCTTACAAGTGTAGAGATTCATGCAAAACACACAACATGGATACCCTCAAGCAAGTTACAGTGGACGGTACTGAACTTGGTAACATACTACAGCACTAGGAATAATGGTATCGTGGAGACATTTAGATTGAATTATTTAGCGTCATTCCAGCTTCTAATCCTATGTTTATCTAACTGCATCACAGAAACCAACAGGAGATTTTGTTTGACGTTGATGGAAAGGTATTTATTTTTCCATTTTGATTTGGCACCATTACAAAAGTAGCATTTATGGAGCTCTTTTGTCCGAAGTCCCACAAATTCAATGATCCCTTAGAAATGTCATGGGTCAAACACTCTGAGAACCCACTGTAAGTTAGATTTTAGAATTGTAACTATTTCAGTGATTTTATGGGAATATGGCTGAGAACTGGAACATAGCAATTCTGAAAACCTAACTGTACTCACATGGAAGTCACTGTCCGTGTATAAAGTGGCATCTATATGGACAGACTGAAAGAGAAAGGGGTAATATGAAAGATTAGGTAAGGCAACAACTTCCCGTAAACAATAAATTTAGGCCCTTAAGTTAATTTTGAACTTTGCAATAATTTTAAATTCTAGCAGTTGTAAGAGAACATATAGTAAGACACTCTGACCCTTCTCTGTGTTACCCTGCTGGTCGTTGCTTGGCCACAACACAATTTTCCAACAAGGAATTCATATTTATGTAATGTTTGTCCCTTTACCAGATTTTATCCCCCCCCATGAAATCTTATATATACTTTTATTATTTCTAGAATGCAAAAGAATTAGAACCATAAAGAATGCAACCTTATAGACTGACTTTTTAAAAAATACTGCTTTCGGCAGCTGTGTTATAGGGAAAAACCAGCAGAATGTCTTGAGCCCTCTTCTGCTCCTTTATCTGATGTGAGAGGTCCTTCTGTCTATGTGTTGCTTTTATTGGTTAATGAATAAAGGAACTGCTTTGGGTCTATAGCAGAGCTATAGGGGAAGAACTAGGTGGAGAAAACTAAACGGAATGCTGGGGGTAAGAAGGCAGAGTCAGAGAGATGCCATGGATCCACCACTGGAGATAGATGTGCTGAAACTTTGCTGGTAGGCCATGACCATGTGGTGATACACAGATTAATGGAGATGGGTTAAATTAAGAGTTAGTGAAAAAGAAGTTAGATCAAATGTGTCAAGCAGTGTTTTAATTAATACAGTTTCTGTGTGATTATTTTGGGTCTAAGCTAGCTGGGCAACTGGGACAAACAAGTGACTCCCTCCAATATTTATTGGTTCCAGTTCCATCCATTGGTAATAACCTTCAGATATTTGGTACATTTGTCATGCTTGATGAGTGAACATTCGTACATAGCTACAATCTGGGTGTTTAATCCGCTGAACCTCTTGTTTTCAGGATGGAACCAGTGAAAATTCTGGCCAAAGGAACTAGAAGAGGACCCTGAAATGCAACTTTGAAAGGCTCTTTAGGACTTTCACCTCTTCATTTCTCCTTTGTTTCACTTTCTAGACAAATTGTAAACAGCTTGCTTTTGCCATTAGAAGTTCTCAGCCCCACCAGAGAGGTTCAAATCATTGGTTTAAAACCATCAGTCAAAATAAATCCTTTATGTTTTAAAATTAATTATCTCGGTGTATTTTGCAATAGTAGCGATACGCTGATCGCTACCACTGTGATAGAGAAAACTTACAGGATACATATAGAATGGACTTTGATGATACAGTGGCAGGTATCCACCACTCTGATACCACACATTGAAGTTGTATTGTGTTACAGAGAACCCATACTTTGCCTGCTCGTCCTTCTGTCCTTATTTATTTGTTTGTTTATTTATTTATGGTTTTTTTGAGACTGGGTTTTTCTGTGTAGCTTTGGATCCTGTCCTAGAACTCACTCTGTAGACCAGGCTGGTCTCAAACCACAAAGATCCACCTGCCTCTGCCTCCTGGGTGCCGGGATTAAACGCATAAGCCACCACCACCCGGTCCTTCTCTCCTTTTTAAACCCTGTGGCCCAGGCATCTTTGTATTTGTTCTGTGACCTTGTCTTCTCCACAAGGACAAGCAGCTGGAATCCCGCAGCAGGAAGCCTCTTTACTGGCCTTCTTAAATACAGTGCGTTCACTATATGGTGTGCTCTCAGGGTGTTTGCTTCCTTGGCTTGGCCACCTACTTTTTGGTCACTGGATAAGACTTGACTCTGTGGGTGCACCAAAATGAAATCCATGGTGAATAAAAGTGGTGAGAGATTTGCTTTGAGTCCTGGGTAAAAGCTGTCTTTCACTCACTAGCAAGGGTAGTAGTCTGAGGTAGTTGAGTACACATTTTACATGAAGTTGAAGAAGATGCCCTCCGTGATTCCTCTGCTGGGATAGTTGGTCTTGAACTAGTTCTACAGAATTTCACTGAAGCTGTTAGAATGTCATATGAGCTGGATGGCTTAAATAAAGGCGTGTAATTTTTTTCAAATTCTGCAGGCAATCAGTCTCAGAAGGCTGTGCCAGCAATGGTCTCCCAAGGCTTCTTCTGTAGTCTTATCAATGTTCATCTTGTCTTCTCTCAGTCTCCTCAGGGTATCTTCCTCCTGTGGGGAATTGCATGGTTTTCTGTCTTCCTAAGGACATTGGCCAAACTGGGTTAACATCATCTTAATGACCCTATTGTAACTTAAATGACTCTTTAAAGATCCTGTATGAAAACACAATCAGACTAAGGGTTGTGGACAGTAATTAAAGAAGGGAAATCCATTCTGTACAAGAGGTGCTGTATTAATCACGTCTTTTCTAAATCAATTGATATGATTTTCTTTTTAGGCTCCTGATGTGTCAGGTTGGATTGATTGATTGATTGATCTTCAAATAATGAAAATATTTGCATACTTAGAATAAATCCCTTATATTGATGTTATTCTTTTTATATTATACACTAATAGATCTAAATGGTAATATTTTAATTGAGGAATTTTATACTAAGGGTATGAGAGTCCCTTGTCTTGGTATCATATTATACAACAGGGTAAGATCAGTCTTTCAAGCTGAGTGGGAGGGGCTTCCTTCCCACTTCTCCCTCTGGAAGAGACTAGGATCATCATTAAATAGATGGTTTCTTGAACCATCGATTTCATTATTGCTATGTTTGGGGAGTTTGTATTTGATGAGTTGGCCAATTTTCTGTAGGTGCAGAATCTAAAGTTACAACAAGATACTAAGGGAAATGATAAAGAAGTTGATTACCATAGATTCTGTGCCACCATTCACCCATGGTCCTGGCACTGTGTTTCTTCTCTCATTTATTAGATGCTTATTAATTTGACTGATATTTTTCAAATTAATACCCTTTTGTTTCACTGGTTTGCCCACCACCTTCCTGCTTTCAGTTTCATTAATTTCTTCTCTGAGACCAACTCTCTTCCTCCCTCTACTTGTGTGGAATTTATGTTGTGACTCCTCTGACGTGGGGAGATGTAACTTAGGTGGCTGCCTTGATCTCAGCACTCTCCCGCATTTCCAGCACACTGACCTAATCTTTAAGTTTCCTCATCCTTGCCAGCTCACATCTTAACAGACTGGACTTTATTTTACTCAGTTTTATGTATTTTTTCCTATATTTGAGAATTAGTCTTCAACCCCTGTTCTATTTAGAAATATATTATGTAACTTGTAAATTTGGGGGAACTTCATCGATGTATTTTTTTTTTTCATTTTTTATCTACATTTTGATTCTATTGTGTTTTAAACATACTTTCTGCATGATCAGTTTTGGTGAGTTTCATGAACCTGACTTTGTGGCTGAGAATATATTTATTTAGTCTTGGTAACCATTCTATGGGAATTGCTGAAAGTTTGTTCTGATGCCATTGAGTAGAATGGTTCATGCATAAAGTAAATCCTATTAGTTTGTTTTCACATGGTTTCTATCTTTTGCTTAATAGTTTAGCTAGTTATTGGGCTGGAGACAGTGAAATCTACAACTGTAATCATAAATTTGTTTGTTTTTCCTTTGCGCTGTTAAATTTTTGTATTAGGAATTTTGAGACTCTGTTGCTCAGTGCATATATATTAAGAACCAGTGTTTCTTCTTCATGAATTTTCTTTTGTCATTAATGTTGCTCTTGGAATTAGCTGTATTTCTCACCATATTGGCTTTATTTGATACTAATATAAGACTCACAATGGTCTTGATTGTGCCTTCCCTCTTCTTGGTTTGACTAATGATTTTTCCTTGTATCTGGGTATGATAGCTATTATACTGGGAGATTCTTGTCCTACTTCAGTACTCTATTTCAATATGCAGTCAATCACCTGTTGAGATGTTTTGCCTGCAGTCTGAATTGCTACTGTGAGCATCTTAGGGTTCAGGACCTCCACAGACCTTCAATTATAATCCCCACTTCTTCAGACCAGGTTCCCTGTCTTCTGCTGGTTGATGATGGAAAACACTGGCCCATAGGGACAACACATACCTTCCAGTACTGTCATTTAGAATGCTATTCCTGACTTTCCTGACCAGATCCAGTAGAGCCTGCTCCTAGGACACTGTTGCCTCTAGGCAGGAGAAGAAAATCTACAATGCTCAGAAAAGGTATGTCATTCTCCAGCTAATGTGACATGGGTCCCCATCATGGAATCTGC